>NC_137518.1:6757500-6832500 GCF_041902795.1 Electrophorus electricus
ACCATTCTGTCTTCTAATTATGTGCTGCAGAATTTAGTAATCCAATATGGAAAATGTATCTTACTAAAGGTTTTATATTTGCATGAAGGATACACATATTGGTTAAAATGAAATACCTCATCAGCTGATGTAGCAAGGCTGATTTTAACAACTTGTTTCTTGGGTGCAGTGCTGAAATAAATAAACACAAACATTTTACCAGCAAGAATACTTTCAGATATTTAACAGATAATGGTCTCCCCTGTACCACCTTCAATAAAACTTCTGAAAACTGCATGGAACTACTCAGAGGTTTCAGCACCATCTACTGGTCAGAAAAATTACCATGACTGATATAGTCTGTGCAAACCATTCCAACAACCATATTCCAGAGGGATATTAATGTAATGTAAATGTTAAATATTTCAAAAATAAATAAGTCAAAGATTTATATGACAGGTCAAATATTAAAGTGGTCAAGTTCACTGCATTCTAGGAGGCAAAATGGACTACTATCTTTTCTTTGGAAATTAACAGTAATAAACCCGGAGTGTACTTACATTTCCGGTTCAACTAAGGATGGTTCAGGCACTACTGCTTCCTCTTTTGGAAATGCCTCCTAAAACAATTTCATAATGTGCACTTTAACAGCCAGCATCCATGCATCACCAAGCTCCCAAATAGCCCGACGTCCTTCAACTGTGTTTTATGCACACTTGAACATTTATACTTGCATGACTGCATTTGTATTACACTTACCTCCGTATCCTCCTCCAACACCTCCTCTTCATTCACCTCCTCCTCTGAAAATGGAGCAATTATCCATTAGGTTCTGAATCATGGTTCAAAAACAGGTTTAAGAGACAAAGAACTTCAAAAAGCACAGCGGAAGTATACATAATACGAAGGACATGCTGCTATGTAATTTGAAAAACAGGCATTAGTATACAACTAAGGATAGCGCCAGTATTTCTTGTTTACACCTATACTACTTGATATACTACTACATGGACTACTAGTTCCATGTGAAGTTCAAACTACTTCGCACCTAGCGGACAACGGGTCATAAGAGGTACACCAAATAGCCCCCTACCTACCCTCTCTATACACACAAAAATAGCACTACACACAAAGAATATGGCCACAAAACTAAGAGAAAATATTACAAGACACATACCATGTTCATCCAGATATGCCTGCAACCGTGCAATCAGGTCACCTTTGTTTCCCTTCACCTCCAGCCCCCTTAGTGCACATTCATGCTTCAACTCGGCTAACTGGAAAGATCATTGTCATGAGAAATTTACATTCTCTAAATGATCAAGCACAAAGAAATAACGTAAACGGCAGTCATGTGTCAATACTACTGTAATGATGGTTAATGAGAGGGTTTCAAAAAGCTGTGGACACACTAAATGGTGCTAGGCACTGAAATATTGTTTACAAAAGGTGTTACAAAAAGGGCAGCAATATACTTAACACAGGCCTCTAACAGCTTGGTAAATTATTTATCTAGTTAGCTAGTACGTTAGTATTTGACCACTCCTGATGTTTTAGATCAGGTAGTTTACAGTTTGGGGGAGGGTAAAACAGCAGTTATCACGCCGAAAGAGACAGGTTTCCGAATTGTGCTTTTAAAAAAAGTTTAACAAAAAGCCAAGCCATCTCGCAGAGAAGCGCCCAGAGGGCTGACAGCGTTAGCAGTGTTTAGTCTAAAGTTTTATGGGGATCTTTTTAATAATTAAAGTAGATAGCTAAAGTTTTCACTTAAAATAACTTGAGCAGCACATTGAATTTTGAAATGACACACAGCCTGACTAACAGCATTCAGTAATGTTAAGCATCCTGCGCGAACTAGGTCAGTTAACCTATCTAACTAGGTTATCGATGGCTAAAACAGAAAACCAGTTAGATGGATTTGAATGAAAGCCAAATAATATAACCAGTTGGTTCCAGATTAGCAAACTAGCGAGGATAGCTACATAGCTAGTTAGCCTGCTAGTGTTTAATATTTCCATGCATGCCTCCGGTGTTTAATCGTTGATTGTAAATATTGTAGCCGGAAAGCTGGCTACTTAATTTTCATAATTAACAACTGAAGTCAATGCACGTGCAGCAAATTATTGTATTAAAACACAATTAGCGTTAGCTAGCTAAATCAGGTCTGTTGCTAACTTGGCTAGCGAACTAAGCGTAGGGCCAGCATAAATTCAGAGTAACGTTAACTCAAATGAACTTAATGAATAATTACAACATTTTAATGTTTAATGTGATTCTGTAATACAAGTATATAATTATAAGTGTTGGAAAACTGCAGATACATCAATTAATATTATTACCTTGAGTTTATGGAGCTCGACGATTTCAGCCATTTTCGTAAGTATTCTTCTTTCAAGCGTTTCCTTTTCCGTCTTTTTCTACCTCTATGTATACTGGCGGTTTCAACCACATCAACATCGCCACCAACTGGCCATAAATATAAATATACAGGAATAGCATGGCGCTTGAAACGAAGTCCTAACCCCGGCAGTTTTTGGGCGAAAATCATATCCATCAAGTGTTTCGCAATCGAAATTTAGTTAGACTGCAAATTGGGATGTCTCTTACACAAGCGATCAAACCTACTATTATAAATTAATAATAATTCATGATTATTACTTATTTTTAAAATGCAGATTTAAAAGGAAATTTAAACAAGTTGCTAATTTTGATACTGCAAATCAGTTTTACATGTAGGTATACATTACATTGATAGTTGTGTCCAAAATTTAAATCTAATGCATTTATTTGCCAGAATGTGATTGATCATTGTGCCCTGCTGTATTATCTTTGTATCAAGTCATTAATAAAGAAACAAGTCTTTTTGTAATTCTAGCCACATTTCACATACAACAAAGTAATAATAAAACAATGCACCTTTCTGTATCTGAACAAGAGTTAACATTAGTCAAAACAAATATTCTGCAGATATTATTAAAGTACTGAGAACAAACCTTAAATGTTCTTAACGTCTGAGTGCTTTGTGAGAGGAACAAAACCCAACATGTTTGTTTTACAAGTTTATATTCACTGCATGGTATTCCTGCAAAACGAGATCTGCTCATTAGTGTTCACTTGTTTTTTTAAATACAATAATATGGGAGATTTGAGAGATTTTGCCACATAATTACCATAACTATCCCCTTAGCTTATTAGAATATACCAGTCTGTCTGAATAAAAACCTGTCAGACAAATCTATGGTTCAAAATAAAGTGAAAGTTACCTTAAGTGACCTTGAAAATAGATTTATCACAGAGAGAAGTAGAACATTTTATAAGCTCAGCCCTTTAACACTAACCATATAAAACATATGTATCATGCACTGGCTATGCTGATTCCTGATAACTGCAGTGAATTTAGCACAGTGAATTTAGCTTAAATAAATAAATAAATAAATAAAAATTTGCCCTTAATTGACAGTAATGCCAAATACTTCTAGAGTCATTCAGGGCAGCAAGATTATTTATATTTATATATATATATATATATATATATATATATATATATATATATATATATATAAAATTTCTATATATATATATATATAAATAAAATTTATAAATAAATAAATAAATTTATAAATAAAATTTCTTGACAACACCTGAATACTGATTAATATGCTGAACATGGATAAAAACAACCACTGACAAGAGTTGCTTTTTCTTAAACAAATTTATGTATAATTAGCAAATGTTGATAAAAATTGCCAAACTAGGCATAAAATGATCAGTTATAAAAATATTCAGGAACTTCAAAATTGAACGTTTTTTTGCATTCCAAAATAAATATTTTATGAATGAAGGTGGTGCATAATAGCATTGTTTGTAAAGAGACATTTTGTTAACAGTCAAAGAACATGCAGTTCAACAAGTGGAATGTCACTTCTCAGAATGAGTTGGAGAGGGGTCTCATCTGCACTACACAAACCACACCCCTGAGCAGATTAATTTATGCTGGAAAAATTCTGTCATCAAGATACAACATTCTCCAGTCTCTCATCACTGGCCCCTCTTTTTATAAAAGGTAGCAGTTCATTGACAGTAAAACTGGCAAATGATATCCCTTGGTTACTGAACAAAAATTTTCAGGGACATTTGTGTGTCCTGGGACTCTGCAGCTTCTGTCTGTCCATTTATTTTCTGCCCACATCTCACAGTCGCAATGGAGGCATCGGCATAGTGACATCACGGAAGAATCGATGAACAAGGGCATTTTTAGCTGAAATTCTCTTGTTGGGGTCATACTTCAGCATTTGCTATGAAGAAAAAAAAATGGGGCAATTATGGGTCTTAAAAGATGGGTACTGTCCATTACTAATTAAGATGAGCTATGACCTCAGTTTTCTCAAAGCAGATTTCTCACAATACCCCATTTCATTTTATACATGTTAGTTTTAACCTCACAATCTGATTGGCTGAGAATAATTCTAACATCAAAACTGTATCACCAGCTGATAGATTTACAATAATGATAAGCTTTATGCACCCAACCATTGTTTAGTACTTGTGCATATACAAAATGGTAAATGAATACAGTGGATGACTTTTAAAAGTAATGCCTGAGTGTGATGGCAGACACACATCAGATTCTGAATGTCCCATCACCTTGAAAACCACCAAGCTGACTGATGTGACAGCAGAACAATTAAAACACATTGAGGCCACCAATGAAGCAAAAAAAAATGGAAATGCCTGTGCTGTTTTCACACGGTTAGAATGTGTCTAAACCAATCAGACTAAGGTCAGAACTAACTGTAGAATGATTGCTAAAATAATTATTATTGGGCTGGAACATCAGCCATATCTAATATTATATCCAATATATAATATTTACCAGGTAGGACAAACTGGGTCCATCAGTTTTCATTTTAAATCGGATGAAAACACCACCACCCTATGTTAATTTAAAAGTTAATTTACCAATAAACACTAAATAAATTCAAACATTACAGCTGTGTAACATCACAAACAACCACATGTTCATGAAATGTATTATTTGGATTTACTTATAATGGATAAACTTCTGTTACAGGTTTTGGCAAATTCAGTAATACACTTTTCATCTTCTCCTCAAAGTGGTTCCATTTCCTGTTTTATGACAAATACGCAAATTAAAAACATCTGATGCATGAACCCTGGCTCATAATCTGGCTAATTTTGCTGAAAGACTGAAGGAATATTATTAGCAGTTTATAGTATGATGTTAAAGGGAAAATTCTATTTAACCAATTTTGATCTCTTTTTGCCTATAGACCTGAAATGGGAACAATGTCAGATCCCAGGATTATTTACTACTTTACAAACAATGTTATGGCAGAGTCATATGTCTGAGAATTTTCCAGAGAGCCGCTTTAAACTCATCAGGTGATACAAATATTAAAATATATAAAATTCAAAATCAAGTCAACCAAATTTTTATGCAGGCTTACATACTGTTCGATATGCTGGAGTGTTTTTTTTTCCCCTTCTTGGGACAGACCATTTGTATCCCAGCAATAACACTGATGCATGTACAAACCACCACTATCAAGACAGAGTTAATGCTGTGTTAATGGCCCTACACCCAAATAATATCTGATCAGCAGTGGTTCCTTTGTCAGAAACCAGCCAGTGGGGAACAGCATAAAGAGTGACTGACAAATTGTGCCACAAGACAGATTACACAGATTGTACAGGACAGACTGTTATTGCACACTTATAAACTATAGCTATAAGATGTGTGTGCCTAAAGTGGCCAGAGTTTGTAAGCACAAGGCAGACATTTCTAATAAAGCTGCCAGTGTCTATTTGAGCTACATGAACAATATGACAAAATGTCCTTTCATTATCACAATTCTGCCCATCAAGAATTATATAGGCAAAAAGTTAACAGGGCAGTTCAAGTTATTTGGTACAGTAATAGTAGTAACAGTAATGAAGTATCCCTTACCCCAAGAAGGTCTCTCCCATCGTCATCAAGCGGAGGTACTACCTTGGATAGGTCCTGAAGTGCCCACTTTGGAAAAGAAGGTTTGTAATCTGGCATCGAGGTGACTCCTGGCCAGACGGTCTCATCAGGGGTACCCAGGGTCCGGAAAATCCGGAAAAGCTGATCAATCTCAGAATCTCCAGGAAACAATGCCCTTCGAGTAATCTTTGAGTAATCAACAAAAATGAAACAAACATGACTGTTATGACAATCAAAAACCCTAAATCAATATTAACAATAATAATTAATAATAATCATTCCAAGTGAAGCGATGACTTCCCATCCCCATGGGGTACAAGGCAGACTCATGCTGTCTAGCAGTTTGCTCCCTTACCATTTCAGCAAAAATGCAGCCCAAACTCCAGATATCAACAGCTGTGGAATAATATTTGCATCCTAGGAGAATTTCAGGAGCTCTGTACCACAAAGTCACCACCTAGAAGGCAAAATACTACAAATGTAATCTTGTCATAAACACGAAGAAGTCCAATTGTACAGAATGAAAACCTTGGCGCTACTAAAAACCAAATTGTGAAAATGTGAATGGGACAGTGTGGTGCTAAGCTCAAAGATCGTTCTAACACATACTAATTTGTTACTTACACAGACAAAATACATTGACTAAAAAAAACTTGTGTGTGCCACTGATCATATCACCTTCATGCCAAGTGAAGAAAGTGCATCATCACTGCTTCCTGCTAAAAGTCTAGTCTAACCATATTTACATATGGACATATACACATTGAGGGACTTTATTCATTAACCAACTATTAAAATTTCAATATATTTTTCCTAGAATTATAAATAACCCGACAACAAATTTAGTCTGACCATCGGAAATGTGACTCATTTAAAACTATTGACTAGTTATTATTTTCCTTTAAAACAGCACAGCAACTAGAAAGGGTTTGTAGAATTTACAGACCTCAAACAAACATGGTACCAGAGCATTAACAGTTTAATATAATGAAAGAAGGCTGCATTTTCCATGCAAAAATGTATCAAAAGATGTAGCGTCCAGCAGGGGTGCTCAGCCCACAGTTAGGAGCCATTTGCCAAGTAGAATTCATTTGATTAATGTGCATGATTATTTGTATAAATAACATACTAAAAACACACATAATACAAACTATTTTTAAACTGTAAATTTTGTACTTTTATGAAAGTTTTACTCCTTTCTCACCTCATGGGTGTATGTCCGTACTGGCACACCAAATGCTCTAGCCAATCCAAAGTCTGCTAGTTTTATCTCTCCCTGTGCATTGATGAGGAGATTTTGAGGTTTGAGGTCCCTATGCAGGACCCGATGAGAGTGACAAAAAGCCAAGCCCTGCAGCAGCTGGAATAGGTAGCTCTAAGGGTACACAAATGCACATTTAATTTCACACAATATCACAACTCAGAGAAACAGCAGAGAAAATCACAGTACACACCAATCAAGGATGATATTACTCTATAGGTTATATGATTCTATTTCAAGTGTAATGCCTAGGTACTACTAAGAGTTTCCTTCACAAGAAACTATGTAATCCACACTCACCTTGACAAGTGGAAGTGATATGCCAGTAACTGAGGAGGAGTCCATAAATTTCTTGAGGTCTTGATGGAGAAACTCAAACACTAGGTAAAGCTTATTTTCTGTGTGGATGACATCAAGCAGCCTGAAGGGGTAACATTTACATCAGAGACACGATCATGTCAGAAACAAAAGTTAAGAACACAGAAACATCTCCAAGGGTGAAAAAGTGAAAGCATAGTTTAGAACTGCTGGTATAAAGCCTCAACCTTAGACTGAGCATCCATTTCTCACTGTGCCATATTCTGCTTACAAGGGCACCATTCCCTAAGGATGTGGATGTCACCCACTGCTCTCACAGTGGAAGAAAAGAACCAGAGATCCTCTTTCACTTTAGGCTGTGCAACAGACATCTGCAGTTTTGCTGACAGACAGGATTAGGGCACCACTCCATACTCAACAATGCTCCACTCAGTCAATCATAAAATTTCCTTCTCCTGAACTTCCATAAGCAAACAATGGTAACATTAGTTGGTATTTAATGGAAAAAATAAAATACACTTTGAAAAGCTTATTTTAAAATTTGCTAAATACTAAGCATATTGTGGTTACACTATCTGGACAAAAGCATTGGGACACCCACACACTACACCTTTAGGAGTTTGACACATGCCATTCTAAATCCATAGACATTATTATGGAGTTGCCCCCCCCCCTCTTTTTTTTTTTTTTTTTTTAAACAGCTATAACAGCAACTACTCTTCTGGGAAGGCTTTCTACAAGATTTTGGTGTGTATTTGTAGGAATTTCTGTCCATTCATCCAGAAAAACATTTGTGAGGTCAGACACTGACATTAGAGAAGAGGGCTCCATTCTAGTTCATCCCAAATGTGTTTGTTGGGGTTGAGGTCATGGTTCTGTACAGGCCTGTCAAGCTCTTCCAAAACAAAATGACCCAACCATGTCTTTTTTGCCCTTGCTGTGTGCACTGGAGCAGTCATGCTTGAAGTCATGGCCTTCCCCAAACTCTAACCACAAAGTTGTTAAGTTAAAATGGTCCAAAACATCTTGGTATACCCAAGCAATAAGGTGTCCTTTCACTAGAACCAAGAGTTCTATGACAACCCCTGAAAAAAAAGCAAACTTTGCAACTGGCACAATGCAGTCAGGTAAGATTCTTCTGGCATTCACCAAATCCAGACTCATCCACCAAACTGCCAGATAGAGAAGCGCGAGTGGTGACTCTACAGAACACATTTTCAACGCTCCAGAGTCCAGTGATGGCATGCTTCACACCACTCCATCAGACATTTGGCATTGTGCTTGGTGATGTAAAGCTTGAAAGCAGCTTCTCAGCCATGGAAACTCATGCCATGAAGCTCCCAGCGCAGTTTGTGTGCTGGTGTTAATGCCAGAGGACTTTTGGAACTTTGCAGTTACTAAGTCCCCATAGTGTCACTGACTTTTACACACTATGCACTTCAGCACTCAGCAACCCGTCTTTGTAACTTTACGTGGTCTGCCATTTCATGGCCAAGTTGCTGTGGTTCCTAAATGCTTCCACTTTTCAATAAATACCACTCAGTTAATCATAGTATATCTAGGATTTAAAAAATTTCACAAATTGATTTGTTGCAACTGTGGCATACCATTACAGTACCACGCTCGAATACACTGAGCTCTTTAGAACATTATACAAATGTTTGTAAAGGCCAAATGCAAGCATAGGTGCTTGATTTTATAAACCTGTGGCAATGGGACTGAGTGAAACACCTCAATTCAATGATTAATAGGTGTGTCCCAATACTTGTCCATATAGTTGATGCGCCTTGCTAATACTTGGTTTGACTGACAAAATACTCTGACTTTCCCTGTCTGGAAAAAACCCATATGCTATGCCAGGCATGACTAATGGGAAATCTGTTCATTGGCATTAGTAAGGGGGTAGCAGCAACACAGATGTTCTTCATAAACATTAGAGAAATGTGTGGGTCTTTTCATAATCCCCCAGACTGGTATTAGCTTCATACATACATACTTCAAACTGCCGAAAAATGAGGAACCACAAAGAAAATGTTTACACATATAATAGGGAAAATAAAGCCAAGCAAGAACTGTGTGGAAACTCTACAAGGCCCTGAAGGTGTCACCAATTTGCTTGTCCGAGCAACTAATTTCATGCAATTAGCATGTAAAATAAGTTTTCCACAAGACGCTTTCATTACAGAGTACCATTCATCTTGCAATAAAAAAAGAGAGACAACTTTCCAAGATCTCAAAAGTCTATGTAAGTCTTTGTGTTGTCAACTGACAAAAAATAGATTGCAATAGAATTAGAATATATATAATGCAACACTATACATTTGAGAACTCATTTTGGAAACCGTTTTGAAAATTCTACTTTCAGCTACATTAAATTGAATATAAATTTATGCCAATTTAAAATTATCAAGAAAATTAGCATAACCTTTCTACAACACTTCAGATTGGTAGTTTCCTCAAAATAATCACTTAACATTCTATATATACACTTCACACTTGAACACAACCAAGCATCGTTTTATTTATATAGCTAGTCAGATCTATGGTAAGATACACTGCCTGGCCCAAAAAAAAAAAAAGGTCTCGAACACTAATATTTCATTGGACTACCTTTAGCTTTGATTACGGCATGCATTTGCTGTGGCATCATTTCTACAAGCTTCTGCAATGTCAACATTTATTTCTGTTCAGGGTTGCATTAATTTATCCCCAAGATCTTGTATTGATGATGGGAGATTTGGACCACAGCGCAAAGTTTTCTCTAGCACATCCCAAAGATTCTCAATGGGGTTCATGTCTGGACTCTGTGGTGGCCAATCCATGTGTGAAAATGATGTCTCATGCTCCCTGAACCACTCTCACAATTTGAGCCTGATGAATCTTGGCATTATCATCTTGGAATATGCCCATACCATCAGGGAAGAAAAAAAATCCATTGATGGAATAACCTGGTCATTCAGTATATTCAGGTAGTCAGCTGACTTCATTCTTTGGGCACATAACATTGCTGAACCTAGACCTGACCAACTGCAGCAACCCCAGATCATAGCACTGCCCCCACAGGCTTGTACGGTAGGCACTAGGCATGATGGTTTTTCTACGATTTGATTTCACCACACGTTTAAGTGATTGCCGATCACAATCATTCATGATTTTTTTCTGACCACATTCCTTGCTCGAAGATGACGTTTCCCCACTGTCCTTCCACTTTTTAATAATGCGGTGGACAGTTCTTAACCCGATTTTAGTAGTTTCAGCAGTCTCCTTAGATGTTTTCTCTGCTTGATGCATGCCAATAATTTGACCCTTCTGAAACAGATTAACATCTTTTCCATGACCATAGGATGTGTCTTTTGACATGGTTGTTTAACAAATGAGAAGCTACTCACTGCATCAGTTAGGGTTAAATAACTTGTTGCCAGCTGAAACATAATCACCCATGCAGTAATTATCCAATGGGAGGCTCTTACCCATTTGCTTAGTTAAATCCAGGTGGTGACCTTTTTTTTTGTCCAGGCAGTGTATACACACACACACACACCTTGAACCATAATATACCAGCTAGTACACAGAAGATTTCAAAGTACAACATAGCCACAAATATGTTGCTTGTAACATACTTGACAATATTAGGGTGATTGAGCTCCTTCAGCAGTGATATTTCTCGAATGGCAGTGCTTGGAACACCTTCAGTCTCCCTGGAAAGCATGACGAATACATTAGCGTTAGCTAACGTTATACTCCAAGTAGTATCTGAACAATGTTATTTCCACCACGCTTGGCAACAACAGGCTTTCAGTTCAACGCACTAGCTAACGAGCATGTCCGCAAAAATCTAGCCAGTTAGGTTAGCTAGCGTTAGCTAACTTAGTAGGTAGTCAACAGCCTGCAGAGGATAGTAACATTAACTACATGTACAATTCATCCACAAATTCATTTTTCTAGTTAGTTAGCTAGGTCAGTTTCGTTGGCAGGAGGTGATCGATAGCTAACCTGCATCTGTCAAACAAAGAGATGGATATTCAGAGTTAATAGATAAATGGATAGCTAACTAGCAAGGATAGCCAAGTTACTGAGGTAAAGTCAGTCAGCTATTGCTATTATTAATGTAGCGTTAATCTAGTTTGCGTAAACTAACTAACCCTAGCTATAAATGTATCCACGTTACCTAGCTAACTACGTAGATAGTGTTTTCCAATTCGGTTCTATCTAACGTTAGGTACCTTAGCTAGCTAGCTAAGATAGCTTCTTTTTCTCATAGCTGTACAAACTGACAGATTTCACGAAGTTTACTTACGTGTCTAGTCTTATTTTTTTGAGGGCCACGGTTTCACCAGTAATTTTGTTCTTTGCTTTGTACACCACTCCATATGTACCTTCTCCTATCTTTTCCACTTTTTGAAAGGATTCCATGTCAAATATGCGAGGAAATGTTTTACCAGGGAAAACAGCTTCTCCTCCGCGATTACCTGCGATGTAAACTAGCGGGGAGCAGTTAAAACAATTTAAACAGTGCTACACTCACTGTGCAATAAATGCTAGCTAGCATTAGACAGGTAGATTGCGCGTTAAGACGTTACTAGCGGATATTTCGGTTACCCCAAACACTAGCTAGATAGAGCTTTGAAACGTTTAATGCTAGTGTCAACACCCGCCAATTCCCGCGTTCACGAAAACACGCCCTCAAACAAAGCGGATCGTTGTACTACCAGAGAATTGGTAGAGAGAATTACCACTCTGTAATATCGTCTGGGTTATTCACACGCTAGAGGCGCTCCCGAGCGAGTCCTCGATGAATGGGGTGAATAGAGCTAAACGGCTAAAAACTAAAAATTCAAGACGTTTCTCACCACATAACCAATATCCTCCTATAATTTTGGAATTTAGAAATATTTATTACATTTATTTATTACATTAAATAGCAAAGACAACGTACCTGAACATTTGTTTTCTACAGCGATCAGTTTGGGGCAGTAGGACGCTAGCATTTTTGCTATTGGTTGCTGAGCTGACGTTGGAGTAGCAGAAATGCTACCGTCTTACCGTTCAAAATCCGTGTACAGTAGAAAAAAGTTAACAAACGGGTACATTTGCTTTACAATTTTTTGTATTATGTATACTTTTTCTTTCCAAAATTAAAGGCAGATTATGCCCATGTGGTGAAAGATATTTGAATCTTTCGTTTTTAGCCGTTTAGCTCCATTCACTTCTATTCATTTTGGGCTCGCTCGCTGACCCATCTAGCGTCTGACAAATCCGAAAGACATTACGGAGTGGTAATTCTCTCTACAAATTGTCTGGTACTGTGCACTTTTCTTCTTCTGACTTCCTGGCGCTTGCGACTAAAATAATCACTGATATCGTTACCAACTAGGCATCGGAAGAACACAGGATCAAAAGTTAAATAAAAAAAAATGTATACAAAGGAGCGCTTATTTCACATTGTCACAAACAGCGCGATTGCAAAAATACTTGCGAGAGATTGCGTCAAAATCAACTGATTAATAAACTGATAGGCAAACTTAAGAAGCTGCTTCAAAATAGTATTCATCTTTAGCAGAACTGAATTCATTGCTACAGTTTCTTTCTAAAAAGTTGATGTTATTTACAAAAATCTGTTTATTCCTCTCAAAATGTTTACATATTTGTGTATATGCATGATTTTATCTATTCTGTCTATAATTCTATCATATTAAGATGCTGATTTAAAAGTGTGACAATGAACTTGAGTAAATTCAGTAATAATCAAGTTACTCAAGTAACTTGGAAAATGGGTGGAAAATGAGTAGAGGCATGTAATGTGTGTGGGTGTGTGCGCCTGCAGAGAGAGAGAGAGAGAGAGAGAGAGAGAGCTGGGGGGGGGGGGGGGGGAGACCACTACAAAATTATTTGACCAGGCTGAGCAGTTTTGTTTTATTCTATAAACTACTGGCAACATTTCTTCCAAATTTCAGATTAAAAACAAGCTCATATTCATTTATAAACAACACAGTACTAATATTTCAATTTGGGATGAGTCAAGAAATCAATATTTGGGGAAATAACTGATTTTTAATCACAGCTTTCATGCATCTTGGCATGCTTTCCACCAGTCATTTACATTGCTGTTGGGTAACTTTATGCCACTTCTGGCACAGAAATTACAGGAGCTCAGCTTTGTTTGACGGCTTGTGACCATCCGTCTTCCTCTTGATCACATTCCAGAGGTTTTCAACGGGGTTCAGGTCTGGAGATTGGGCTGGCCATGATGGGGTCTTGATCTGGTGGTCCATCATCCACACTTTGATTGACCTGGTTGTGACATGGACCATTGTCCTATTGAAAACAATCATCAGAGTTGGGGAACATTGTAAGAGCAGAAGGAAGCAAGTTTTCTTCCAGCACAGTTTTCTAAGTGGCTTCATTCATGTGTCCTTCACAAAGATAAATCTGCCTGATTCCAGCCTTGCTGAAACACCCCCGGATCATCACTGATCCTAAACCAAATTTCACAGTGCGTGCGAGACACTCTGGTTTATAAGCCTCTCCAGGTCTCCGTCTAACCATTACATGACCAGGTGGTGAGCAAAGCTGAAAATTGCACTCAGAAGATGACCTTACTCCACTCCTCTACGGTCCAATCCTTATGGTCTTTCGCAAACTTCAATCTTTGCTTCTCATTGATGAAGGGCTTTTTTTCTAGCTTTGCATGACTTCAGCCCTGCCTCCAGAAGCCTGTTTCGAACCGTCCTCGCTGTGCAATTCAGCCCAGATGCTGCATGCCATTCTTTTTGTAGGTCACTTGATGTCATCTTACGGTTGTTAAGTGACATTCGAATGAGGTGGTGAGCATCACGGTCGGTAGAGAGTCGTTTTCGACCTCTGCCAATCTGGAAAGTTGAGTGGAAGGAAAAAGTGTGGTAGAAAAAAGTGCACAGGCAACATGGATAACTGAAGCCTTGAAAGGATGGTCAAGAAAAGGCAATTCAAGAATTTGGGGAAGATTCACAAAGAGTGGACTGCTGCTGGAGTCAGTGCTTCAAGAGCCACCACACACAGACGTATCCAAGACGTGGCCTACAACTGTCGCATTCCTTGTGTCAAGCCACTCATGACCCATAGACAACGTCAGAAGCGTCTTACCTGGGCCAAGGAGAAAAAAGACTGGACTGTAGTTCAGTGGTCCAAAGTATTTTCAGATGAAAGTTTTACATTTCATTTGGAAATCAAGGTCCCAGAGTCTAGAGGAAGAGTGGAGAGGCACACAATCCAAGCTGCTTGAGATCTACTGTGAAGTTTCCACAATCAGAGATCATTTGGGGAGCCATGTCATCTGCTGGTGTTGGTCCACTGTGTTATATCAAGTCCAAAGTCAGTGCAGCCATCTACCAGGATATTTTAGAGCACTTCATGCTTCCCTCTGCTGACAAGCTTTATGGAGATGCGGATGCGGATTTTCCAGCAGGACTTGGCACCTGCCCACACTGCCAAAAGTACCAATACCTAATTTAATAACCACAGTATCACTGTGTTTGATTGGCCAGCGAACTCACCTGACCTAAACCCCATAGAGAATCTATGGGGTATTGCCAAGAGGAAGATGAGAGTCACCAGACACAACAATGCAAAAGAGCTGAAGGCCGCTATCAAAGCAACCTGGGTTTCTATAACACCTCAACAGTGCCACAGGCTGATTGCCTCCATGCCACGACACATTAATGCAGTAATTCATGCAAAAGGAGCCCCGACCAAGTATTGAGTGCATGTACTGTATATATTTTTCAGTAGGCCAACATTTATGTATTAAAAATCATTTTTTTAATTGGTCTTATATAATATTCAAATTTTCTGAGATACTGACCTTTGGGTTTTCATTGGCTGTAGGCCATAATCATCAACATTAAAAGAAATAAACACTTGAAATAGATCAGTCTATGTGTAATTAATCTATATAATATACGAGTTTTACTTTTTTAATTAAATTACTGACATAAATTAAATTTATATTCTAATTTATTGAGATGCACCTGTGTGTGTGTGTGTGTGTGTGTGTGTGTGTGTGTGTGTGTGTGTGTATAACTGAATAATAAGCTTCTAAATGGCATTCTAAATGAGAAACATGTTATTCTCTGTTGCAACAATAGGGGGCAAAATAGATTAATAAACTCATGGCCAGGTTATTAGATATTGTCAAAAATATTTTAAACCCAGAGTTACTAATATTGGCATTGGGGTGGGGCATGGTAGTGAACTGCAAACTGTTAATCTGTTTTCTATGTGATACAAGCTCAATTTGTGCATTCAGAATGTATGCTTTAGAGAAATGAAAACAGATTTAAGAGCTGTTGATGCATTACTGATTATTACCTAACAGCTTTTTTTTTATTACTTATCAGGCCACTTAACATTGGACAGTGTAATGTGGCCCTCCACCCAAACTGAGTTTACACTCCTGTTTTAGGATGAGCAGTGAAGTAGCTCATGATGGCTCCACTCACTGTTGGCAAGATATTGTGCATCTGAGTTCCTATAACACAGAAGTATTAATCTACTACAAACATTCCCCTTGGATAAGTATCCTACCAGCTTTCAATCATAAGTGTTTATGCCAAAATCAAGGATGAAGATAAACATGCATGTACTTTAATGTTTCAAATGTGTAGCTCCAAAACCCAGTATTACAAATACTATCTATGAGGGTAACAAAATGACTATAACCATCAATGATCATGTCCACTCAAGTTTCAGAAAATGGTATTCAGCCACTTCTACATATGTTTTCAAATGACTGGTTTGAATAAGTTAGGCAAAAAAGGCAATATTTATATTCCACACAATGTAGGATAAAAAGAAGAGAAAATAATATAATTTCAAGTGCCATTATTCATATTGTATTAATCAATCAATGATGACTTGAATGAAGGCTTTCAGGGTCCCTGTAGAGGACTGCAACCAAAAAGCATTGTGTTGGCATGCTCATTTCACATTCCTAATCCAATTTAAGGTGGGGCTAAGAAAAACTTGAAACAAAAATAGTGCTGCCCTCCAAATATGTTTATTATGTGTTTTGTGACTTGTTCAGTGTGACTCTGTCAGGATACATAAAGCATAATTAATCAACTAGCATAGCGTAGGTAAACTATAAATGTTCAATACATGTTCTATATCAGTAACACTATATAAGCGATTTACCTAAAACACAAAGCAAAGCTGTTAATGCAGTTTATTAAGTAACTCTGGTTGAGACACAAGGCTGCATTCTTTAATTAATTTCAAGTCAATATCACTATCTTTAAAGAAGCTTAAAAAACTGTACTCCATTCAGTTATTGCTTTTTTAATTTAAATTGTATTGAATGCACTTTGTGGTCCTCTGTGGTGATATACAAAGCTTCTAGGACTTATTTACCCATTTCTTTAGGTGTAACCTACCTGATGTCATAGTTGTCTGTGTTATGTATGTTTCTCATGTGGAGTGGCAGAATTAACTGAGTTAACTCTAAGTAAGTTTAGTGCTAGTTTAGCTCATAGCACTCTTCCCTGAAGCAGTGGACGACTTTCTCCAGCAGGCTCTTGACTCAGCAGGTTCCATAGGAGCAGGGGCACAGATGTCCTGCCGGAGTTCTCCAAATAGCTGCCTGTCGAATCCTCCGTCAGGGGATGGTACTGCTTAAATCGCCTTGTGAAATTATATTTTAAGGGTTGATATGATAGTCATTTAACATATAACATTTATAATATTAATTGTAAGTATTTTAAAATGAGAAGCTGGTTACATTTTAGTTATTTCATCTCAGCTCTACTCTACTAACCTGTATGTCAAAGCAATGGCACCTATGGTACAGACAAGTACAAGTACTCCAAGTACTGCAGTAACTTTGCCTGCAGTGGAGGAACTCGAACCTACATTACAAAAACATATTCATAGAATAATATTGCCTACAAATCTATTTACAACCTTACATTGTATATTTACATTTTTGACATTTAGCAGATGTTCTTATCCAGAGTAACTTACAAAAGTGCTTTGTCATTTACTCATAGAATGTATTCTAGCCAGTACAGTAAGTTACATTTCAAGATACAATTGAATTAGAATATTGTTATAATACAGAGATCAATGCTGATACCTAGAAGTGCGAAACAAGTGTCTATAGCTCTATATCTGACAATGACAAGTGAAGTAACAAACAATATCAAACTATACGTGCTAGAGTTTTGGTTATCTGACAGATGCAGGATCAATGGTCATTTTAAATATTCCACAAATAGATAAGTTCTGACCTCGAATATGTTTGCTGTTGCATGACCCTTACCTACAGTCACACTAACTCTTGCACTGGTCACAGCAAAACTGACATCATTGGTTAGGGACACATTGATGCAGAAAGTCCCAGAGTCATTAAAGAACTGTCGAAGGATCATCTGACACTCAGGGGCTGGAGTCACGCTATTGCAAACAGTTTGCACAGGCCTGGCACAGTCTGCATCAGAGACCACTGTGCACACCTCATTTGGCAGGCTGAAGAGGGATGGCAAAATTTAATATACAAATTATCAATGCTGTGGCCAATATGGTCAATAATAAAACCATCTTTTTTTTAGACTTAGTATAGACTGTTACAGGAAGAGACAAGAAAAAATGCTTTAAACTGTATTTTGTGCAGATTGACATATTAAAGGTGAATGGGAAAAAGTTAATCATCTGAGTATGTTACTGACCTCCCCTGACAGGTGACTGTGAGATCTACAGCATTCTCCATCTCTGTGGCCAGCACTGCAACATTGTTTACCTCCACAATCTCAACACTCTCAATTCCCTCTGAGAAAGCAACCACAATTAAGCTTTTTTATCTAACAAATGAAACATGTACTATGTAAGACTGTGATCTGTTTAAGCTTTTTCAGAGTTTTATTTCATACATCCATTGATATACCTATATATATATTTTAATATGATAGAACAGAAGGTAGCTAACTGACAACTGCTTACTTAACA
Source organism: Electrophorus electricus (assembly GCF_041902795.1). Taxonomy (NCBI): domain Eukaryota; kingdom Metazoa; phylum Chordata; class Actinopteri; order Gymnotiformes; family Gymnotidae; genus Electrophorus; species Electrophorus electricus. The sequence goes on from NC_137518.1 coordinate 6,776,022, forward strand.
GCAAAAACTAAGAAACGGAGGAAATTTTGGGACCATCTACAAGGAAGGGCTTTTATCTGGTAGGCAGGAAATCTGGGATCATAAGGAAGTGACAATGCCATCTTGATATGCATTAAAGCACTTTCACAAAGACTCAAAAAATTAATTAGAACTTGAGGTGAACTTGGTGTAATGGTTTAGTTATTCATAACACCATTTTAGACTTTTGAGAATTTTTCAAATCTTTTAATATTGCAATCCAAGAATGGATGTCTTGCATCAAAACAGTAGTTGTTCACTAAGAGAAGCTTTATTAACTGATGCAAATAGCTGAATAGGAGTTAAATAGGACAGAACATTTTAAAAAATCTTTTTTTTAAAGGTCATCGCACTAGATTAGTTGGCCAGTAGGCACCAAATACATACCATATCTGAGTGAGTTGTTTTACTAGCCTAGGAATTTATTTATTAAGAATGGAATAATTAATGCAGTAAACTTATTATTATTGACCTCTTAATATGTCTGGTATCATATGGGTCAAGTTAATTGTGTGTAATCCGTCTCAAGACACTTTAAAGAACAATCTGTGGCAGGCCTGAAAGTAAATCTCAGATAAGAATGCAAAAAAGCATGTTTATAATTTGATACTCACGAACAATATTCAAAGTGGTGGACAAGGATCCATAGCGATGAATCATACAGTTTCCCTCTGCAGGCATCTGTGGAACCTGACGTTTCGTAATAACCAGAGCAACCTGTGCTGCTTCGCCAGCTCCATCTACTTCAGCGACTATTTCATTTGGAATGGCTGGGGGTTCAGTGAGCAGAAGAAAATCACTAGAGAACCAAACCTTTTTTGATGTAAGTAATGAAGGAGTGAGACAGGCTGACCTGCAGTAGCATCACTTGCAGTAGTTTCAGTAATTGCTGCCTCATCCACTATGACTTCATTTGGAGCGACTTCATTTACTGTTTCCACAACCTCACTCTCTAGTGCTGGCACCACAGATGGCACTACTTCCACAACCACAGTATCAGTGGCAATAAGGTTAACAGTGGCGTCAGCAGCAGGTGCCTCTATTCCTGCATTTTCAGTGGCAGCTGGGACATCTACCACTCCGGTGTTTTCTGCAAGTGCTTCAATGTCCACAACTGGGGTTTCTGGCAGGGCAGTGTTGGTCGTCTCCACTGTGGTCTCCACCAGAGTAGGGGCAATAGAGGCAGATGCTTCATTATCTGTGATGCCTGCTGCTTGATCTGCTCCTGCAATGGCAACTGTGACCATTTCGCCAGCTGCAGCACCATCAGCATCCACAGCGGTTAAGTCTTCTTCAGCAACCTCCACTTCCTGAACACCACCCAGATCTGCTTCTACTTCTGCTGCCACTGGACCAACAGAAACAACAATCTCTTCCTCTAGTGCAGGTACAGCTGGCTGAGGAGAGGCTGGCAAAGGAATGTTAGCAGCAGCTGGAGCCTCTGAGCCAGGAACTACTAGAACAAGCTCAGGCTGCTCGGTGGAAGCAAGAACCGGAGTATTTACTGACGGCACCACAGTTAGGTCTCCTATGACAAACAATGAACTGCGTTTACTAATCAAATTGCTGGGAATGGATATCATTTGTTATTGGCACAAGGTTGAGTCTGTGGTACCACACACACATATGCGATCCAGACTGAGACCTAAATTAGTGAGATTTTAAACATACCTGTGGTTACTACTTCTACTGGAGGAAGGCTACTGGGGGTATCTCCAGGTGTTGGACTTGGGTCACATCCATTTGTTATGGCTGCTGACAACACTACCTGTGGCCTGAAGAACCCAGTTTCAAGATAAGTGTGAGTAACGAAGAGTTCATGGGAGATGAGGGTCCCACTGTTGTCCCCGAAATCCCAGCTGAAGGTGACATCTGACCCACTGAGATACTGGCTGGGGTCATGTAGACTGATGCTAAATAACACTGGCTTATTCTGAATAAAACTCTGATCTGCCTGGTTGCGATCACCAAACTGGGACAAAGTCATTGAAAAGGGGATTTGATCTGAAGAGAGATAGAAGAAATGATTAGTTGCTGGCTATTTAACCCATTTTCCTACATATTTTCACCCATAATTTCAGAACCCCTACCTGTGATTGAAAACTGGCTGGATGCATATCCAAGAGGAATGAACCTGTTTCTTCCACGGTAGTGGTAGATGACTACCTCCATAGTATAGGAGCCTAGAGGCACATTGTCTGTGCCAATAGTCAGGGAAGATGAGGGGCCACCAGCTACCTGCCAATATCGTCCTAAGAGAGAAAAGGAAGAATAGTGAAAGGAAGAGTGAAGAGTCTTAAATGGAACGCTCAAATGCTATGGGTACAATTACTATGTATTACTTTACTCATGGACAATGAAGAACTGTTTTGTGCAGTTTGTTTTAAAACTGTTGAACACATTCCATTGGAAGCTAAAGTATTTATTTTAATTGATAGTAGTACTAATACCATTTTAGACCACTTTATAGTTTAGCATTTAGCAAGTTTATTTTTATAAATACATTTCCATAAAAACTTCATCATTAGAATATAGTGTACATAAAATGTTTATGCATATTAACAATATTCAGCTTCTTTAAAATCATCTTGAGTATACAATATTATTACCCAGTGTGGTGTTGGGCCAAAGGTTTTGCAATTATATAAAAGGATGATTCAAAGGACATTTAAGGTAATAAGTATGCTTTCTTTACCCCAAGTCTTCCACACAAAAACAAAACGTGGATTCCTGGTGGATGTTGAAGTGAAGGATGTGCCGTCGGGAAAGACACCTGTCCATTCTTGTGTTGTGTTGAGTTCTGGGTACACAGGCTGGCCCTTAGTGTACTGTGTTCCTAAAAGTACATAATATGACTTTACAATTTGTTCAGGAATCACTGCATTTTGCAGGTCAGTTTTCAGTTGTCCAAAAACAGTAGTATATTATAGTATATTATGATTACTATTTTTGTAATATCCAAGGATATTGTAAGTATAAGGCATATAAGATATTAAAGCTCAGCATAAAAGTGTTTAATATTGGGCAACAGAGTAGAGTGGCACTGGATTAAAAAATAAAACCCTTCATGTACAGGTTCTGGTTTGTTTTGTGGCATGTACAGGTGTTTGTCATTAGACAATGACTCACCTAACCTACCTATCAAAAGGACATCTAGAATACTCGAGAATCCCACAATTTCATAAAAAAATGCATGTTGTAGACATATCAATCAATTGTATATTAAGTTTTAAGCTATTAAACTCTACCCAGATCATCATCACACAGGGTGAATCTACAGTGAAAGACTAATGCCAGTTTATGTCTATATTGCATGTTGTCTGAGTACTAACCATTAACAGTGCAGTTTTGTGCCCACACCACTTGTCCATCAGGCAGCACCGTCTGGTTCTGAGGAGGATGAACATCTACATTGAAGGTTGCTTTGGCTCCCGTCAGGGTGGGTGCATCATTTCTGATGTCAAATGTTATTTCTCCACCTATGTAAACAAAATGCTTTTGGTAATAAATGAGCTTTTTTTTAACGAAAAGGGTTGGAAGAAGCAGTGACACAAATACCGTTTGCTTATTAAAAATGCATTTCTGTCCTTTCCTGAAAATGGTTAAACATAATATAATAAAAATGTCAGCAGCATGTTCTTGCAGGCGTTCTAGGAGGGTACAAATTCTGAACTGGAAATGTACTGTCTGTTATTGTCCACAGTATAAATTTCTATATATAAATTATTCATGATCGAGTACCATTCCAGCAGTCCCTGTATCTGGGGTCACCATCTCTCCATACTGGGTACATGCGTGTATTCCATGACCGATATCGCATAAATTGGGATTTGGACCCTAAAAGAGCAAAGAAAAGACTTAGTAAGAAATTAGAATACTGACACATTAGCAATCTTCACTACCATCTAGTGGTAAAACAAATATTTATTGTGTTTCAATTATACAATTCTGCCATTACAAAATATTCTAACCCACTAGTGATTCATGACCCTCCTTTTGTGATGGTATTCATTTGTTAATTCAGCCTTCCTAAATTCTGAGACAGATAACTAGATGTATTTAGCTTAGTATCAAGATTTAGGTCATTTTTACAACACAAATCTTGAGAGACCAGAAAATGAAGACTCAAAATGTAAAGTTATTACTGATGAAAGTGTCAGTTATGTCTGGTATAAATTTTTCCCAAATTTTGCAGTAAACAGGACAGACACATTTTATGGCCATGAGGAAAACTTTTCTTAAATTCCTGCTAATACAAGGAGATGAAGGCAATCATGAGTGGTGTTCCAGGCAGTGGGAGTCATGCATCCCTCTATCCCTCCCAATCCTTTTCATGTGATTCTCATCTGTGCACAAAGGGTCATAATCCCAATTTTAGGAATGAAGAAAATCCCTCTTGTGCTAGGACATCAAGGCAGCACATCTGCATGATATATGTGTATACCAAGGGTATATAACCTACTGGACTGGACAGCATATGAATATTTGCATTGACATTTGTATTGCTCTACTTTGATTGATTATAATATGGATAAACAAATAAATAAATAAATAAATAAATACAAAAAAAAGGATTAGTGACATAACAGTTGAGTTTGTGGTCAACTCTTGCATATCTGAACTAAAAAGCCCTATTGTAATAAAAAATTCTACATTGTTTTATTTGCAAATGCCTATGAAGTGCAGTTGAAATTAAAAATGATGTATGTATAACTAGACCTCTGTTCTGGTAACACAGCATGCAGTTGACTTTTGTGTGAACAACCTACACGAATCTTTGTATGTTGAATAAATGAATATATATATATATATACTCACTTGCGATTACAACTGAAGAAAGGGCCAAACCCAGAACTACAAATGCCGTCCTCATTGTATGCCCCCACCCAACAAGACTGCAATGCCCTACCCTCAGCCCTCGAAGCACAGCCTAACTCAAGGTGTGCCAAAGCTTCTTTAAATGAGACTCAGTCTCCTTAATCACCCAGAGTCTGTGCTCTACTCTGAAATAATGCACTATTTTGAAAGGGAGCTCCTCCCATGCCCAGAGAAGCATTTTAAGCAAGTTTCAGTTAATCACTAAGAACTTTATATTAAAAAGCTTCTAACATCATTAGCAATAGGCACTAATTTAAGACTGGATTGGATTAAGTTTGGCATCTGAATTAAAAATAAGTTAAAGTAGGATTTCCATTCACAACTTCAAATGGCTAAGTAGTTTTTTTTACAGATGGCATCTGGCAGCTCAGCTGTATTGTAGCCTAACATGCAGGAGGGTACATACTAATATAGAGGAATGCAAATATGATTCAAGGTTGTTGGAAGTGAGTGAACTTTCATTTGTACCTGTTGTAGGCCCCAGTGAGTGGCCGTTCAACCAATCACATGCGCAGTGCCTTTTCCCAATGCTTACACTATGTTAGACTTCAGAGGGTTACAAAAGAAATATATGCAAAATGTTTGTCTGTCAACTTCTGTCTCATAACTGTCTATATCCCCAAACCAGGAGGACCAATCTCGTAGCCCCACCCTACACATAAAGCAGGTGTACCCAGTTCCATTACTGAAGGCATATAGACCTCTTTATTTTAAACAAAACAACCTATTCCAAACAACATACATACCATTTGAGTATTATAGCTAGGTCAGTTAATTTAGGGTTTTAAAAGGAGTTCTCCAGATAAAGAATAAAAAGAAAAGAATAAAGAATATCCTAATGATAAGTCTTCACAAGTCTTTGAGGCCATGCCCATGAACATTTTGACCATATTTACAGCAGGCTAATTTGAAAACACTGAAGATATTTTGATCATATGCATTTTATGATATGTAGCTTTTAAAGCCTCACCCCCAAAATTGTTTACATTTGTAAGCAGATTTTCTTGTCCTACAATATAATGCGATAATTAAACAAATGCGTAGGCATAGTTTTTGGGGGGGTCGTGGACATGTGCCCCACCCAATAATTCCTGCTAACACTACACATATAATGTGTTAGGTTGGGTGGTGTGAGCAGTGTACCCCCCCCCACCAGCTGCATCCCCCTCCCCACCCAAAGTTGAAATGAAACCTACATCACTGATCAAATGTATAGTTAACACATAAGGAGTGTGGCATTGAAGGACTACTGGGTCACTGAGAACATTACATTAAGCAGACAAAACAGTAAGATGAGGTCATAGTCATAGGCAGCCATTATAGAGAGTGTGGTATGTGGAAGCAAGTCATGCTACTCTAAAAAGGCTGGCTGTGGAAACCCTTAGAGCAGGGTGGATGGGGGTCACAAGATGGGAGTCTGTGGAGGCTCATCAATGATGTCTTTTCACTACTTTACAGTCTACTCCTCATCTGTCTCTTTCTCATACGTCAACTCACTCTCCCTTTCTGTACTTCCTTTATTTTTGAACCCATTAATTCCTCAGGCATTCTTCTAATTGATAATCCTCGTACTGAAATTCACAAGACATATCTTAGTTTTGTGTGCAAACATTGGCTCTATCATTAGATACGTACTGCATTCCTTGCAATAATAATATATTGCAGTAGGAAATTATTCTACTTTTCTGCTATTTAATATGAATATGGACTGATCTTGTCAATTCTATAATTCACCGTATTTGCACAAGCCCCATAATTCTCCATATAATTCAATGTATTTGCTTTTGACCTATTTACATTATTTCTTATCATTTGAATTCTGTATCTCAATAAACCACTACTAGGATTATTACAAGCCTTACTAAGAGCTTACTAAGTTCTTTAATTAACTGGCTGTGAATACTTTTAAGTGACAAAATTATTTGTCTTTATAAAAGAATTTGTTTTGTTGATGATGCTAGTCTTTACAGTATATAGTCCATGGCATCTTCTGTACATACTCTGCTAAATCATATTAAATTAGTGCAAGGCATTAGTGAACAAAACTGTATAATAATAATAATAATAATAATATGAACATACTAAATGTAATCATAGAAGTATTCATAATAAGGCAGTGATCAAAAGGGCAAGCACTCACACAGACACACATACACACACACACACACACACACACACACAAAGGCACAGCCATCAGCAATGCATGTGATCATTCATGTGCCGATCAGGACATTGTTTCTTGTCCTTTTCCTTTGCCTTATGAAGCATCTGACCAAGCTGAGCATCTGCACCCACCCCAACCATATAGCATCATAGTTCACACAGCACTTAAATGACCTCACATGGTCATGGGACCAGAATTGAATAGTACTCCGTAAAGTAATCTAAAGTAAAACCAAAGTAAAGATCTCTGATCAGGTTATGTGTCATGGTAGGCCGGTCATCCAGCAGGAGGGACACGCCCACTGCTGCACAGAATCATACAAAACACCTGTCATGGTCTCAATTACCCATTTATTGATCATACTCACCTGTTCCTTGTTTCCCCTGTCTATATTTAAGCCCACAGGTTCCCGAGGTCGGTGCTGCACATTAGTGGACCTTAGAGTGCCGTGCCATCATCATCATCATCATCATCATCATCATCATCATCATCATCATCATCATCATCATCTTCATCATCTTCATCTTGCTAAGCCTATGCATTTGCTACCTTCATTTTCTTTATTATTTATTGACCAAATTGAATAATGGAGAATAAAGACTCCTTTGCCCTACCCCCCTGCCTCTAACTCCCTGTGTGCTGCCACTGTCACACTATGGATATCAAGTTATGGATAAAGTGATCACTATTCATAATCCATATACTCACCAGGGCAAAGAGTGCAGACCTATTCGGGAACGTTTAGTAATGCTTATGTTTTGTGGAATGGAGCTCTGAAAAATGTGTGGAATGTGGCTTTCATTAGCATCAGCTGGACTGTTCAAATTGTTACAGCTCTTAAATGCTTAACTATATGAAGTAGTTCAAAAATAGCTTACCCCAGACTTAAAACGCTATTAACATACTACTGACAACAGGAATAAAAAACAAAATGTATAGCACATTTTAACATTTAACCCCAGTCTGACAGGCCATGCACTGTATTCAAGATAACAATATTCAAAGTTTCAAAAAGGGTTGTTGCTTGTCTACAGCATGTGGCTGGATCAAATCAGCCAATCTTAGCCAAGTCATATTTTTCTTATGACCTTTAGGTGGTACTGTTGATTGACTGACTCTTGAATTGTTCCATTTGTGAGTACTGCTTGGTGTATTAAATTTGACTGTAATTGCATCCAAACTCTACTCATTCAAGACAATGTTACAAATACTCTGTTGAGAATTTATTAATCATCTAAAACACTCAAAGTGTTGTAAAAAATATATCATGAATATAAAAAAATTATGAAAACAGTACAAACCCAATAATGTAAAATGTAATAAATAATGTACAAACCCAATAATGTAAAAAGTCATTGCATTATTGATAAAAAATGTTATTAAAAATGGTTGTCATTGTATTACATTATTAGGCAAAATATTATATTATTGAGTTTTATTAAATATTCAAGTTAAGGGCAAACATTTTTGGGTTTATTATATTATTGGGTAATTATTACAATATTGGGTTTGACAGTCTTCTACAGCTGACCTGACCAATTTTTCTATATTCAACATTTTTGCTTCTGCATGCCCTACTCTTTTGAGTTTGTTTCCTTGGACCCTTTGTTCTCATTAAACACTTTGAAACTGCACTTGTCTCCCTCTTGTGTCTGAGACCCCAACTTCACCTGCTCGATTCATGACAGTACTATGTGGCTTATATCCTGACAAGATGTGAACCACATATATTTACACTTGGTAGTCAAAAGCATCTCTGGTTTAGTCACTTCGAAATCTGACTGATATGTGGCATATAATATGCATATCTGCTCATTTTCATCAACCAACTGCTTGTGTTTATCCTGTTTTCCACATTTTACTACTATGCAAAATGTAACTGCATGCTTCCCACCACGTGCAGTGAAAAAAGTGGTCTGTTGAATATGATGACCCCCCCCCCCCCCCAGTTAAAAGGCAACTGAAGTGACAAAACTCAAAGCATAACTGGCAACCCCTATGATGGATGGGATGACCTCATTTGTTATTTAAAAGCAACTTTCCCGGTCACTACAGACTGGCTCAGTGAGGTCAGTGCCATACAACAAAGATGCTACAAGCCCATAGACGAATTTGTGGATAGGCTGCAGTAAGCAGTCTCTGACCATACAGAAGACCGCACAGCATGAGATATCTGTATCAAAATATGTCTCGCTGAAAGACTTTTACCACCATTAGGAAAACAAGCCAAAGCTTCTTGCATCAGGTGGGAGAACAAAGGAACAAAGGACTGCCGACAGAGAGAGAAGATAAGACTCAGCAAAAGCTCCAACAGGCACAACTCTCTTTCTATCAAGGAGACCACACAGAAAATCAAAGGGGCAGAAGAGGTCGGGGCAGACGTTGAGGACAAGGCCAAGATGGCATAAGAGGAAGAGGCCTCATGAATAATGGGGAATGTTTCAACTGGTCTATATATTGTACAGAACTCACACATGGACACTACACATCCCGTCAGCAGTCTTCATTCATTCATCAGAAATGATCAAAAGTAGGATAAGGACAAAAGGTAAGACAAGGTCTTAAACTTTCCTTAGATTTAGTTTCAAATCCATGGATTGATCTGGTTGTCATAGAGAAGTTGTTATCAGTTTTGGTTCATACTGTAGCAGCCCACTACACAGTTATGCATTCCTGCTTAACTAATGTCCCAATGACTTCTGATTCCATTCTCACAGTTAGTTGGAGTTTCAGGATTGGCAGTCATTGAACAATACCATGCTCCATTAGGTACCAAATTGTGTAATAGGACCTTACAACATAAGTTTTTTTATTTTGAAAGCATGCCTGATTAATTTGCTTGGCGTAGTTTTACTAGGTTGTCTGATATCTGAAGCTGGCTTGAATGCCCTGTCTGCCCCAACTGGCCCTGTTCAACAAATGAAAAGTGTTTAATTTCTACTCATGTGAAAAACTTTCTAAAGAAAAACTTTCTAAAAATTTCTAAATCAACTTTTTAAGCCTTACACCAAAAAGAACCAAAACACACAACAAGAATTGAGAAAAAATCCTATTCAGTGTAAAGGAAAAATTCTGGGTTGTAAGTTTCTCTAGATACAAATGTCTTGTTCATATCCTTGGTAAATGTAGCAGAACACTCAGTGGATTGGTCTACCTCATACTGAGGTGGACATTTGGAAGGAGAGGATGTGGTGTAAAAGCCTCCTGAAAAGAAAAGAAAAAAGTATTTGTTACAGAACCTGCACATGCCTGCCTACCAATTCACAAGTAGTGAACCTTAATCCTTGGCCCTCTGACCCCCCCACCCCATATTTTTTTCATCTGAAAAAAATACCAGCCTAACTTACTGTCCTCTCATAAAGTACTGCAAAATTACCTATCATGATTCCAACTTGAAAAAACCAAGACGCTGCTCCAAAGGAAGCAAAACAACTAATTTCTTAAGCAAAATGCAAATCCTCCTAACATATAATCACTTCATCACACAAGTGTTGTGTGCACTTTGGTAGAATATGGAGACAATGGGCCATGGTGCAAAACACAAGAGCCACCCTCTACTAATACACATAACTAACAAATTTTCATATAAGCCTTCACATTGTGACAGCGTACACACAGCCAAGCAGCTATTAGTGACAGAATCATGGACAGTGAATGGAACCTGTCACCACAAAAAAAAAAACATTGTTAATAAATAATAAATTTGTAATGATGTTCTCTTCGCTAGCTGTAAAATTACTCACTTCCATCATGGACCAACAAGCTAGCTGGCTAGGTTTTGTTGTTGTTGTTGTTGTTGTTTTTTGGTGGGGTTTTTTTTTGCTAGTTTGGGATTCATGGCCCCAAGGGGGCAGAACATGTAATAATGTTAGCAATAACAAAACCCATCCTTTTAGGGAAAATATGATTGGTAAATATTACTGACATTTGATATTAGTCTCATTGAATTACCATTGCTCAACCATCTAAATTTATAGCACAACCACCAACAGTCTTTCCAGCAACTGCAGAGGTGTCAAACATCTGATAGGGAGACAAAGGAGCTTCTTTCATTTAACCCTTCACAGGTTTAAAAGAGTTGTTGTCTTATATTTGTATTTGTTTAAATGTTGATTATAAAATTATTAATACATCAAATAAAATTAGAACTGATTATGTTTAAAATATAATTTTTGAATATATTAGGCATTCTCTGAGGACGTAGAGGGCTATGATGGTTCCCAACAGTTGCTAATAACTATTTCTTTTAACCCCTTTTCTTTTTAACCACAATTGTGCATTTAGCAATACAATTGTGTATTGCTATAATGGGGGACTCTTCCATAGGTTTCATAGGATTAAAATCCTGGTTATAATGCACCAAAGATGATAGCATTACCAATTGTAGTATGTAATCTACATACCACCATTCTCACTTCTATGCATATCATGGCTGCTAAGAGATTGAGCAAGATAAAAGGCCAAGAGATTGTCTCCATAGGTATGTTAAGGCCTACAAGAAAGCGTTCCACAGCGTCCCACATTCCTGGATTCCTGAACCACTGTGCATCTATCGAGTCAGCCAAAATATTATTCAGTTTGTGGAGGACATAGTTGCTCCTCTATCACTTCATCACTCAGGATGGAAAATATTGCAATCAAATGAGACATCTTCCTCTCTCCACTTTTGTTGTTTAGCTCTTCTGCCCTACTCTCATATGCTGAACAGACTCCCATATGCTGAACAGTTAACAAGCAGAAGACCATCTGTGATACATATAGACCACCTGTGGTACATGTATAATATCAAATTTGTCACCAAGGACAAGTATCAGCTCAGATAAGCACTCACCATTGTTAAGATGTTCTGTGACAACATCTAAATGGAGTTTGGCCTCTACAAATGTGCCATGGTCATGTTCAAAATTGGCAAACTCAAAGAGCCAGTATTTACTGTTAAAAGACATCAAGAGTGTTGACCAAGCCATAGGAAGTACCCTGGTGTTGATGAGAATGATGAGATCCAACACTCCAAGATGAAGAAGAAGATCATCAAGGAGTAATCACTGCATCCACCTTGTACCCAAGTTGGAGCGGAACCTGTACTACTAGATCACCACAATCAGCCTGGCAGTGCCAATTGCCATGTACAGCTATGGTATCATCAGTTGGTTGAAACTTGACATTGAAAGGATGGAACAGAAAACCCTTGACCACATCATGGGGTCATGGACTAATTGAGCTAATGTCTGCCATCAACAGTGCCATTGGTGGCCTGAGAAATTGCACCAAACTTGCCTAAAACAAGTTGACTAGACTAGTGAAGGCATATGAAGACAGCAAAGCTAACTGTCTGACTAACAAGGCCAAGGAAGTGAAGACCAAGTAACTGTCCTCTGATGCTGGAAACATACCTATAAAGAAGAGGAAACATTCCTACCCAGAAGACTTGTTAAAATGAACATTGTGTCAGAGAAGATTAAGGCAAATCCACTGCATGGTGAATTTTTCAGCAACCTCAACCAACCATTTGAACTTCATGCATCCTTGACAAAGTCTTGGTCTAATCCCTATGGCCCTGGTTTGGTCAGATGATGGAGCAACATCAATCAGCAAAAGCTGTGGGAAATCTAACAAAAATAATAATAAATGTTTGTGGTAAACTGTTTTAAAGGTCTCCTTGTAATGCTTGCATATCTTCAAGGTATGTTTGATAACCTGCAAAAAATGTACTTCAGTTTGTAATACCTGCTAGGTTACCTACCCATTGTTTACTTTAAGTACACTAGAGCTAAGATGTCAGGAATGGCGATAAGATAGCCAATTAAATCATGTAAATCATGCTTCCAATAGCTAATGTTTGTTCTATTGACAGGTAGCTTCAAATAAATTTTACAAGAATCACCAGTATTGCACTCCCATAAGGAAAATTCTAGAATAGGGAATAAGTTGTAAATATGTGCCAAATTTGGTCACAATCAGACTACATCTTTTGAAGCTTTATCGGATTGTGTCCACAAAATGTTATACACATCATATGATTGAGGTATTGCACTGACGTGTTAAAAAAAAAAAGTTTTCCATAATTATTTTCTTTAAAACCAATCCTGAGACACATGGATGAGGCTGAAATTGTAAGGTGGGCTCAAACCCGGTCAGCTAGGTGATGACACTGACAGCCTACTGGGTGAGCAACCATGCTCTAATGATGGTGGGCCCATGTGCAGAACATTTAGATCTTGGATCAGGTAAAACAAAAGGAAAAATAAACACTACGCAAAGTATGGAAAAAAGGGAGAACAAAGGATGCCACAGGAATGGCAACCCCTAAGCACTAAGGAAAACCAAACTAAAACTTTCCAAACAAAACCAGAAAATGGTGGAGAAACTTGAATGGCTAAGAGAAACCTTGGTAGAGAGATAGACTCGAGAGGGGAAAGCATGTGTAAAAACACTGACACCCTCACAGGGAAGAAATGAGGTGTAGCACAAGGCCTCAATACCTGAAGCTAGGCGCTTGGCACAAAACTTTAGCAAAGACCCAGACCTGAGTGACTGGGTCACTGGGCTTATATAAGGTCTAGCCCAGCTGTTGGGCATCAAGCCTGATTAGTAGCGTGGTTGACTCGAGGCCTCCCTCTGGTGGCCGGAAGGGGCCTTGGCCTGGTGCCAACCCTTACAGAAATACTATGTGTGTTCCAATAGTGATGGCAGAAAACTGTTTTATAAGAATTATATAAAAACTTGTAATAGCAAATTTGTACATCACCTTTCCCCCTCGTCCTAGGTGTCAGAAACATACAGACCAGAAGTTTGGAACCGATTACCAGTCTGGTTATACTTCAAGGAACTGTGGCCATAAATTCATAAATTATCGGGACAACCAATCTTTCTCATCCCACAGATCTCTGTTTATATATATATGAAATAAGTATTGAACACGTCACTAATTTTCTAAATAAATATATTTCTAAAGGTGCTATTCACATGAAATTCTCACCAGTTGTCGTTAACAACCCATCCAATCCACACATGCAAAGAAATCAAACCATAGATGTCCATAAATAATGTGTAATAATGAAACATTAATCTTAAAAATACAATAAATAAAATCTAGATCACAAATATAAGTAATATGATAGGCTGCAAGTCTGAAAATCTTATATATATATATATATATATATATATATATATATATATATATATATATATATATATATATATATTCATTTAAATTACTCTACAAAGGTTTATACATAGAGATTTTTCTCCAGAAAATGTATGCTTTGTTATAACATTTTATTACAAACCATATTGTTAATGGATTGATTCTACTGTGTGTTCAAGCATTTTACCTGTCAGATTTTTATCCAGGTTTCAATGAAAAGGATTGTTTTGTATATTTGTGAACAGCCTAATTCTAAAACTGTACAGTATATCAAAACCTTTGCAAAAGTAGTTGTCATGCACCATCATGGAAGTAGTATAGCTAACGAAAGCTAAACTAAAACTGTACAGTGTATCAAGAATGAAATACAAGAGCTGTATTGTGCAAACTGTAGCTTTTCCAATTTTGCTAAACTTATTCTCTGAAGTATGAAGTCTTGTAAGAAATAAGCCTGGGTTCATAATGAAGTCACATGCTACACTCTAATCCCTCACTAAAAGTGTGGTGCTCCAGAGTGCTTCAGCTAAAGGGTTTTCTGACCATATTAAATAATTTTGTTTTGTGCTTTTGAGCCTTAGTCCAGACTAAATAGCCTGGATCAAAAAAACAAACAAACAAACAAACAAAAAAAAACAACAAACAAAAAAAACAATATCACATGGTAGTTCTACATAACTCCGTGTTATGGAGCAGCAGCTTTTTTGTGTCTCCAAATTTACCAGGTGGATCCAATAGTGTATGTCATGGTTTTACTCTGGGTACTTTGCAGTCTGCACATACACGGAGGCTTAAAAGAATAGCACAAATCACATATGGAACTCATTCTCCAATGCTGCTTGAGTAATTTAGTTTGTTTAAGTGTGTTTTTTTTTTTTTTTAAATAAATCATAAGAAGGTGCAGTTTTTCCGCTTCCTTGTCCGATGGCTCCCCGTTTCACAGAAATTACAGCTTTGAAGACCAATTCAAACAAGTGACACGACGGTAACTCCTTCATCAGAAATTCTCCCAGCACCCCGGATTGAGATTAATGTGTGGATATAACCCTTAAACTGGCATTGGACCGACCTTTTCTCGCTTCACCCAGTCATAACACGTGGACGCAAACCTCACTAAATCTTCCTTAGAGCTCTGGTTGGTTTGGCACTGAAATACGTCGGTTAAGCTTTTTCTGCCTTGCCAGAACATCTCTCTGCCATATTATTTAAACATTAGCCATACTGTGGTTCAGGTAGTCTTGGA
Source organism: Electrophorus electricus (assembly GCF_041902795.1). NCBI lineage: Eukaryota > Metazoa > Chordata > Actinopteri > Gymnotiformes > Gymnotidae > Electrophorus > Electrophorus electricus. The sequence continues at coordinate 6,791,469 of NC_137518.1, forward strand.
ACACATTTATAACACGTTGAAGTTTTGCTGCCAAGATTTGCTGAAAAGATTGAAACATTTGCGTAAGATAGTTGCGCAGTCACTGCAACATCAACGCAATGCTTGGGGACAATATAACTTAGTTGTTAGAGCAACGCGGCAAGTAATGGAAGCAATCCAACTCAAGTATCCACGAAGAGTTCCACAATAGTTTAACTTCTGGTCTGAGGTCGAAAAACGAAGCGCAGTGCCTGTATCTTGCGCAACTGTTCCTCTTATGGAGCAGTTCTGGAGCTCGCAGTAATCGGAAATGCATTATTTAAGGTCAGCTGGACCAGCGATGACTCACTTTGGTCTTTAACTTATAAACCTCACGGATGAACAAGCAGAGGTTGGTGCTGCATATTGTTTGAGTATCCACCCAAAACGTAAACCGGTATTTCTTTTATCAGTTTCATTATTTAACTCACTTTACCAAAGAAAAATCGGCCGGTCGAGATGGAAAACCTGGTGCAGTCAACATTATTCCTTGCCGCTGCGTTATATGCCGTATCCTCTACTACAGTGGACAGAAGAATGGAGTTCACGGAGGCAATGGTGAGAAGAGAACGTTTCGAGTAATCGCTTCTTAAAATAACATTCAGAGTGTGTTTGCACTGTTCACAAGCGGCATAGCTTTTTCATACAAGAAAAATTGCCTGTGACTGTCATTAACATTCCATTAAGATTGCCTGTTAATTAATTGCCTGTTAGTGCGTGACAGCCTATTGTGTAGCCTATGTTTAAAATCAACTTTGTTAACACGCACACAGACACACCCACACACACACACAGACACACAGACACACACACACACACACACACACACACACACACACACACACACATATATATATATATATATATATATATATATATATATATTGGGGGGGGTGAAACCTTTTATTATCTGACTTGTCTGACTGCAGACTTATCTAAAGAAGTTTGGATACCTCAACATTCCACTAGATATGCAGGCACAAGAAGACACGAGCGACAAGGATGTGACAGAAGCTCTCAGGTAAAAATGCACAAAACATGAAGGACAATGTATATATTGCCCCCCCCCCCCCCCCCCCATGAAGGTAATAAATGATGACAAAAGACTGCGTGAATCTCTTGTGATATTCCATAAACCGTAAACAGTCCGTTTAAGGAAAATATGCTTTTTGTTATATTGCTGGTGAAACTAGTTGTATTCCACCAGGCAGCTAATGTAATGCTCAGGCCATTTTAATATCTTCATTCCCAGTGCAAGGCTACACATTATCTAAAAATGTATACAAATTTTTCATATAAATGACAGAGTGTTTCAGAGAGTGTCAAGTTTGCCAGTAACTGGAATACCTGACAAAGCTACTCTTTTGAAAATGAGGCAGCCACGTTGTGGTGTAGAGGACCCTTTCAACCAAAAGTCAATGAAGTACAGGCGGTTTGGTGGTAAGTAAACTCCATATCTCTGTGAGTTTCTTTATCTTTAACTCTCTTTATTGTCGAGCAGCAGAATTTTGCAGAGAAAATGAAGGAAGTGGAATAATCTAATTGCTATTTTTGTTATGTAGTAACTTGAAATATTGTATTGTATAACACAATTTTCTTCATGCTGTAGTGCAAGACTGGAGATAAGATGTTGAGGATCCTTAAATCTTAGCAATGTAATCATAATAGTCTGGGGGAGGGTAGCAGCCTGCAGTCATGATTCCAGGAAAATGACTCATCCTAAACATTGTTTGAAATTGGGTTAAAGCCTCTTCTGGCATTTTCACGAAGGAGAATTTGTCTCTTAGAAGCTGGCAACTGCAAGAATAGTAAACATTTCTGTATTTCTGGAGTTCAGGAGTGAGTGTAATACAGGCCTGTGACTCAACTTTTCTGTTTATTTTTCAGGAGTCTGGAGAAAGAGGAATCTAACGTATCGTATCTATAACTACACCCCAGACATGGGGAAGGCTGAAACACAGAGTGCCATCAGATCTGCATTCAAATACTGGAGTGATGTCACTCCCCTAAGTTTCAAGGAGGTTGATTATGGCAGAACAGACATTAGGATCTCGTTCCATAAGAGGGAGGGCTGTCCCTCACCTTTTGATGGGCCAGGTATGGTGGTATAGCCTGCAAAAGCTCTAGATGTGCTATATGTAAAGTTATTAAAACAGCCATTAAAATAACTGGCACAAAAGGATCAATTGTCATCACCCATTCCTCCTCATGCGTTACTGTAGGAGTTGTCTACTGTGTTACTTGCAAGAGATGTCATCAGCTTTACATTACAACCAAGAGAACCTTACTCATTGGTTTGTTGAGCACCTTCAGCCCATCAGAATTAAGGATTTGTGGTTTCTAGTGGCAAAGCATTTTAATGCTAATGGACATTACATTAATCACAAATCTGCTTTGCCAGTTTTGCAAATGGCAGTAATGAAATCAGGAAACTCAAAGCAAATTATTCACTCGTACAGAATCTAATTTTATATCACCTCTAAATTTGTTTATTTTTACAAAGTCAGCAGGGTTTGACAAAAGTAGACCTGTATTATTTCCTCACTGGTCTATATTATTTCAGTCAGTTCAGTAGGAAAATTCTGGAGTTCATTTGCAGTTAGCTTTGGGTATTTCTGCAACCCATATTTCTTAAACTATGAGCTCAGATCCTAATGTACTGCCAGTGGGAAACCTCTGCGAAAGTCAGGGACAACAGACTAAAGCCATTTCATGGAAGGATGGTCTCAAATTATCATGTATCACTATGTTAAGGTCTTAGACCACAACTGTGCTATACCAGCAGCCAGCCATAGTAAGATGGTGCCAGCAGTCGACTAGTACAGTTTTGTCTCAAATCAGTCCATGTTTCGTTTAAACTACAGAATCTCGTTCTGCCCATAGGACATGTGCTTGCCCATGCTGAAGCGCCTCCTTCTGGAATTGTTCACTTTGATGAGGATGAGTTCTGGACAGAGGGCAAGTACTATGGTTCCAATCTGCGCATTGTAGCAGCTCACGAGATAGGCCATGCCCTGGGTCTTGGCCATTCCCAGTATAGCAGTGCACTTATGGCTGCACACTACACTGGTTATCGAGCCAACTTCAAACTGCATGCTGATGACATCCGTGGCATCCAGGCACTATACGGTAATGTTATGGTGAGGGATTGGTGTTTACTTGCAGATTGCATAATGACTTTGTGTTTGCATTAGGTAACTGGTGATGTCTGTTGTTGTTGGGGGGGGGGGGGGGGGTTGTGTTTGTTTGTGGCACATTTTTTGTGAACTTCCTTGAAGTAACTTGTGTGCAGTTAACATGAGATGTAATTATATGGTATTGTGTGACTAGACATTGCCAGGTACCAAAATGATGTTTGATAGGTGTACAGTGTTACACCTGTTGCAATCCAAAATTTAATACATTTTTGACCCTTTGTTGCTTCTCAGACAACAAAACTCAACAACAAAAAAACAACAAAAATTTTTTACAACATACCTGTCACTACAAGTTGATTTTTGCACAGTGAGACAATTTTATTCTGTAACATCCTCAACCAGTGATCTGCACAAATATCTTATTTAAAAGGGAAGTTCTCAAAAAATGTTGAGGAGTACAAGAGCAACTGTCAATAAACCATTTCTATGTGTGTAACATGAATCGGAACTCTAGAATAATAACACAAGCATTACGATGCAATTTATAAAACTCAACTTGAACAATACTGAATCCATATAACACTGTTGCTTATTATATATGTTGTGTATACTGACACTTTTTTCCTCTCAGGTAAAAAAATATCTAGTACAACCACAGATGAAAATATTTACATCACAAACCCCACCACATCACCTTTCCCAAAACGTGATATTCCAGATCCATGTGAAGCCAAGCTTGATGCCATTATGTTGGGTAAGAAAGTAAAGCCCCATTACCTAAAACCTATGAATTTCAGTCATGATGCTTATTCCAAAGGTCTCATATAATCACCATAAAATTCTGTTTTGGTTTATATCAGGTCCTTGGCACAAGACGTTTGCTTTTAGTGGGGATTATGTGTGGACAATAACAGATGTGGGGCATAACCCTCCCATAAAGATCAGCCGCCTGTGGAAGGGACTGCCAGGGAAGCTTAATGCAGTTGTTTATTCTCAGAGAACCAACAAGACCTACTTTCTCAAAGGTATTTCTTAAAGCTATTTTATACACGCTTGTGTTAGTCGACTTCATATGGTGCCCTTTGTAAATAAACAAAAATCATAAGTAATTTAGCATTTACTCAGCCTTTGAGAAGTTTTATTTCTTTGTTGTACAGTAGCTACAACAAAGCTATAGGAGCTATAGGAATTACTTGTTTGAGAGCTTGTTAGAAAATGTAAAGGACACAATAAAATGCTGTTTTTTGATTAATATTAGGGGAATAAGTAGGGCAAAAATTGTGAAATGTTCTTGTTATGAACTTTTTTAGCTATGACTCTGCCTGGAAACTTAGCAAGGCCATGTTCTTCAAACAGCTGCGTCTTGCTTCTCATAAAGTTTATGTAAATCTTTTTTGGTTGGTTAATGACTAACAAATGTCTCATCCTGAGTCAGTCCTTTGCTGAGCATTAAATGTTGTGCAGTAACTTGTAGATTTGTCATCACAGAGAACATGAGTCCTATAATCAGAGATTCCAGCATTGTTTACCCTTAGATTGGTGTACTGAATTATGTATGGAAAACATAATTCTGTACACTGTCCCTAATTTACCTCAGGAGAAATATTTGTTCAGGCTGAGGAATAAACAAAAGTTGAAATAGCAGGGTTTACATATAAACCAAAGAGATCTATGTGTGCACAAAACATTTGCTGACTTTTGATAAAGATTTTGCTGACCAGTTGATATCTAATATAAACATGTATTTCACTGCAGAATCACCACTGGCAGTAGTTCTAAAAATAGGTTAACTCTGGTGAAAAAAAAAAATCTTCCCAGTGTCATGATTGTCATGAACTGATGACAAGATAGAATGAGAGGATGCAGGAAAATATAATCCACCTCTAGATTATTTTTCACAAATCTTTTTTTTTATTTTTTTTATGTATTCTCTTTTGCATGCTTGTTCCCACCTAACCACTTCAGGTGATAAAGTGTGGCGGTTTACAAATTTCCAACTTGATTATGGATACCCCAAACAGCTGAGAAGAATCCCTGCTAACATTGATGCAGCGCTGTATTTTGAAAAGAACAAGAAAATTTTCTTCTTTAAGGTAGCATGCAACTAAATGGGTCTGTACCAAAGTTCCTCCTGAAACAATGCAGTGTCATTTATGACCTTAAGGAGGCAGTGGCATTGCATCCATAACATTTTACAGCACTAGAATACTAGTACTATTAGTATTCAGCATTATCTTTTCATGCATAATGATTAATCATGTACTTATTGTGCCTCTGCATCTGTTTTTATCTTAAACTTTCCATCATACATTAATATATTATGTGATAGACAGGATTTGTGTCTCTGAAGGAAATATGAATTTATTGTCTTGCTACAGGGCTCAGGATACTGGCAGTGGGATGAAATGGTTTACAATGACCTCAGCATCTATCCAAAGCCCATTTCCCGACTCTTTACTGGTGTTCCATCCAGTCCTGATGCAGCTTTCACATGGACCAATGGCAAGATCTACTTCTTCAAGGGTGACAAATACTGGCGCATGAATGAACAGCTAACTGTTGATCCTGGATACCCCCTCAGCAAACGAGAGCGCTGGATGAGATGCAACCAATGAGACTCTAGAGGGTGCTCCATGCTTTGAGATTGCCTTCAACTGCAGTGTAACTCTCTGGGACATTGTCACTGTTAAGTCAGACTTTTGAGTATTCAGAAACACTGCTGTGTGATTATAGCTATGTTGTGGTTTTTGTGAGCTGAGAATGGGTAACATTTCAGTTCCCTTTGGCAGGCCTAAACAATTCCTTTGCTAAGAGTGAAGTTCTTTCGTGTTATCACATGGTAGCTAATTTCAGGGAACAGACCTCAACCATATTGTCGGTGCACTGAAAAAGAGTGGCATACACTCGAGTATGTTTGCCATTTATATATTATGGTTTGGTATTTTGTAGCAATGCACATGTATAGATCAAAACATGCCTATATAGAGATTAACGGGTGTACTCAATATGATTCTTTCCTTTGTACTTCTTAGAAGCTGATATATTTCTGTATTCAGTATTTCTTTGGATTTAATTTTGCTCAGTAATATACTAAAAATAGTATAAATATAAATTTTCAGTAAATATTTTCACAGAAGACTTACATTATGAATCAGCTTTTGTATATGAGTAAAAGAACAGCAGCTTCTATCAGAAGTGCTAAGGTTAAGGTTAATATAATTATGGCAAAGAGCAGCAGTGTTTGGGCTGTGAGCTAAATGACCAAAGGCTGGTGGTAGGGAGAAAGAGTATGCTTTTTAAATGCTAAGCAGTTTCATACATTTTATGGCACTGTTATGGATTCACTTTATACTTATTTGTTGTAATAGACCATTTCAAGTTTGATATGTCAGACCATGTTTATAAGATGTTCAATTATTAAAATTACTAGATTAACAACTAATACATTTTAACCCGAGTACGAACATTCGGCATACTTTATACAATGTTTTTTTAGCATTTCTCTATGTTCGAATTTAGTTTTTCATCATTAAAATTAGCAACTGTTATTGATTTTTAATACTATTGATTTTTTTTTTCCCCAGCTAAACACACCCTGTCCCTTGCCATAACTAAAGACAGTGTATGATGTCTTTGTAGCTATCATAGAAAATAATTATGTCAGCCAGTTGTTAAGGAAACATTTCACAGAGCTACAGAACCTCATGCTGTAAGATCTCAAGTTCTAGGCCCATACTGATGTAATGAAGGTTTGTTTCCAAATAGTGACATGTTGTTAAAAACAAATGTTTCGTAACACTATTTATTTGCCAGGACCAATGGATAAATTATGTGTCCTGTGATTCATTATAAGATATAATTTCATCAACTGTCTTTCAACACATTTCCTGGTTCACTTGCACACTGGCTCTGTTTCTGTTAAGATGGAGAATTTGCTACAAGACCAGGTATTTAGATATATTTAGAACATGTATTTAGAACATATGGGAGTATTTGTTGTGTGTCAAATAATATATGTGAACACAGCCTTAGAAATCCGCTTTGAGGTCATCAGCATACTTTGGTTGTTCAAGACATAACAGAGTAGTAAAAACAAGTAAACAAATGCCTCAGTAATACTGTTTTATGAATTTCATAATTTCTTAAACATTTTACACATATTACATTCATGTCCTAAGAAAGCAACAACCACAAAAAGCACTGAGTATACTTAGTGACACAGGCATGGTAAAAATGAAACTTGAAAATATTAAGTCTGAATGAAAATAAGGCAATGTAAATATAAGGATGCGAAATAATCTGGTACAAGCGGATGATATTGAAATAAATTGGGAAAATGGAAATAAATCGAGATTCAACAATTATCTTAATCTGACCACAAAACACAGATTAATAAATAAATGCACTCCTTACTTTATCATCTTCTATAGGCTCATTCTAGACACATAGCAAGACCAATTCATTTTAGTATACAGAAAGGATTTAGTAGTATGTAACAAATATGAAAATCCTATAGTGTAAAAAGAATTAAATGTGATTTTAGTATTCTAAAAATAACTATTGAAGACAATTAGAATACAAATATGTAGATAATCTGTGTCCATATATCTCTTATCATTGTACCACCTTGAAGAGGTGTCCAGACTTTTCCCAAAACAATCATGTTATCAGAAAAAACCTAGTCCAAAACTGCTGATAAAACTCTCAGCATATTCATACACCTTCAGCATAAAACTATAAACATGAATCTTACTATAAAAACACTATACAAATAACTCAATTATAAAACATTTTACAATCCATATTTTAAAATTTTAAAAGCTTAAAAGACACTTCAGTTGAAACACCTATATAGTACCTGTACTCTCTTGCTACTTCAGTTTTACAGGTGTGAGTGGACAATCACAAACAATTACAAAACAGTCCATTTACTGCCTTGCACAATGTGTCAGTCACCTTCTACACCACCCACTGCTGGTCACCACTGCTCACCATTACTGTTTGGGTGGTGGACCATTAACACTAACATATACAGACATGGTTGTGGGTACTGATCTAGTCCAAGGTCATCGGGAGCAACAGCGTTGCTGGGGGCGGGGGGTGTGTTTTTTAAAACCCGTTACCCTGGGTTAAAGTGTTCTGCCATCAACAACATCAAGCCAATAGTTATCCTGTGGCCAGGGACCATGAATGAAGGACTAGAGGACACTTAACCCAGACTGTACACGTCAGCAGAAGGGCAACAGAGTACTGTTCTCCTAAAAGAGTTTCTAGTAAGGTAGTTGTGGCTGGTGTATGTAAGGCATAGCCTTGATAGACAGCTTATTAACAGGCCATATTAACCTCTAAATCGCCTCCTGTCTAGATTAAGCCACTAGAATTTTTTTTAAACTATACTCTTAAAAAAGTCTAGTTTTATGTAGTACATTCCACTCTCAATTAAAATACCCCTACATCAGCACTACAGTTAACTGAGAAGCTTCTACTATTAATGGCACACTTTAGGCCATTTTTCATAAGGAATTACCTAAGGACACCTCTGGTATTAATGCTGTCTGTCACTCTAAAATTCAAATATATTTTCAAATCGATTTATGTTTAAGATCTTCTATACTACATAAAGAACAGTTGAAAATTAAATGATAGTGCCATTTGTGTGATAACATAACAGGGCTGTGCATTATATAAATAAATTAACATTTAATCGGTTTATTGATTATTGGTCGACAGTGAAGAGCACAGTTGTTGTTACAAATATAAGGCCTTACTACATCATCACACCCACACGCAGTGTGATCTTGTGTCTAGTTTTTCCTTATTCCCATAAATAATGTATAGCATGAGAAAGATCACCATTATCAAAATCTTGTCATTACAAATATTGTGATAGAAAATTCAGGTCTTATCGCTGACCCTTAAAACAAAGTACCATGCTGTCATGCATTCTCCTTACCCAGATTGCTAATGCTATTGTCATAGAATGCAAACTCAGGCACGTGCTGCTGGTGCGGTGGCCGTTAGGGGTACAGTGGAGCCAGTCTCATAGTCCAAATCAACCACAGTGTGATTGGCAGTACTCAGGCTGCTCAGAGACGTGCCTGTGCCCATCTGACGGTCTCGAAGACTCTGCAGGTAGCTCTGTGTGTGGTACAAAAAGAGAAATGACAGTAGGTGGACTGACCTTGGTGTGCTATCAAACTCATTTCCTTGCTTTATGGGTTTTAACTATAAGGTGCAGCCCACTTAGACCCTTGGTAAACATGGCCTCCTAATAATGTCATATTAACCAAAAAGGTAATTCTCACTCCTCTCACCACAGTACCTCTGAGAAACATGTGACTGCCTACTGTCGCACCACTCAAACATGCATCACATTTGTGAATGAGTACATATCAGTCATCAGTCAAAAATAAGACACATATAACACACATACAAGATATATATATATATATATATATATATATATATATATATATATATATATAATATATATATATATATATATATATATATAGATAGATAGATATATATATATATATATAGAGATATATATATATATATATATATATATATATATATATATATATATATATATATATAGAGATATATATATATATATATATATATATATATATATATATATATATATATATATATATATCATAGTACTTTTATTTTTTGTAGGGTTTTTTTTGTATAAGTTACATTGTGTGTGTGTGTGTGTGTGTGTGTGTGTGTATAAAATTAAGGGTGTAACACTGATTATCTCACATAGGCATGGAAGAAGGTTCACATGGCCAAGCATGTGGACTGTCTGGGAGTCAGTATATTTCTTATTTTTATTTATAAAGAGAATGTATAAGATTTTGCCTTTAATATACTGTGGACATGCTTGCTTTGCACTATAAATACTTGGTTTGACTCAGACCTTGGTTTGCTGTAAGACAAAACATAGATTTAGAAAACGGTTTCTTTTTCTGCATATGGTGATACCTTGCAATGAGTACAGTAAAGTGATACTTTGCGAGGACTATAATCTGTATGGCTGGCTAAGGGGCACAATTTAGTGGTCACGGCAAGTTCTGAATGCTCCAACGTGTTTATGAGGACTAGAGTTGAATAGCTAAATCGCATAGCTAATTTAACACATGTCCATGTAAACCTGTGAAAAACATTTGCACATTTTATTTAAGAAGATAAATCACCATTAGGTTCTTATGAAACTAACTGGTGCTAGGAGATCTCCAGCATAACGTTTAACAGGAGTTGGTTTACGACGATATGTTCCCTCCTGGCCTCCAGACAGCTGGAGCTTTTTAGCATCCTTCTGTCTTATTCTCATGAGCTGGACTCTCTTCTGCCTTCTGCTAATGATAACTGAAACAAAGATTGACAAAGGAAATTAGTGTACTCCTACCCAAATAAACAGAAGATATGAGATTTGTAATGTTCAAACTTTAGCTTGTGTGTTAATAATAATAATAATAATAATAATAATAATAATAATAATAATTATAATACCAATGCTATGTGTCAAAATGGAAATACTGCTTTGAAAGTCAAAAAACAAAAGCTTCATGTTTGTCTTTGTCATATTTCTCAGACTGTATAATGATTAAGGCTTTTCTCTACCAGTTAGGATCAAAATAAGATACCCAATCTTCCCTCACCCTCTGTGTGCGAGAAGCCTTCTGCTGTAAGCTTCCACTGTACCAGCATGCCCGTGATACTGAGCGCGGGCCAGATGCCCAAGATTACCCAGCTGTACCAGCAGAGAGGCACGGGATTTGGGACAGAGCGCAGGCGGTCGTACACATGTGTTGCCAGAGCCAGCATCTCCACAAAATAGTCAGCACACACCACCATGATGGCAGCACCAAACACAGCTGTGGAGAGCATGGTGAAGAGCTTCTGCCACTGAAGGGTGAAGACCGCACACAGCATGCCTGCGCCAAGAAGAGCACCAAGCGGTACCTATGACGGATACGCGAGTCACCATTAGTTACGCAGCATGTACAGTATGTAACCTTACATAGTCATCTCATTAAATATTTAAAGCTTAAGCACAATACAATTCATAAATACATAAAACATCTGTGTTCTCGGACAAAATTCTGACATTTGAATATGAAACCTGCACAAGTCACAATGAACAAAATTACCATCACTACACATTAATAATTCCCTTTTAAAGAACTAAGAAAGCACTGACCCAATATAATTTATTATCTCATGATGGAAGTTCTAAAGGTAATATAAGCAGATTTAAAGTGATGTGAAAGTGAATTACAGTTTTGAAGAAGCACAAACATCCTAATCAAATGACATTTCTAAATAGTTTTTACAGTTGAAGAAAGATTGGCTGGGTAACAACTCTTGCAAGAAGTGTTCTCTCCGGGCGTCATCTAGCCCAGAAGTTGGACAGTATGGGATACTACATCCAAGCTTTCCAAATTGCTTAGTTTAGACATTTTGTAGAGGAGAGTGCGATTTGAGGTTAGAACTAACAAACCCTTGACTTGACTATCAGTCCTTCCCAATCAATGGGAGCAGTCATTTATATGCTCATGTACTACATGCACTGAATGCTATAGCAGTAGAGGGATTTCAACCTCGAACCAAAACCAAACCCAACAGCTGGTCAGGCTTCTTGGAAACCTTAATTTTTTTAGCCCTGTAAATGGCTAGTCTTATTTTAACACAGTTAACTACCTAAAACTAAACTCTTTCCAAAGCAAAATGACTAAAATATTTAACTGGGGTATAAACGCTTGGCATGCTTTGCAACCCCCCAAAGTCCTTAAAAGTGATCTGTAGTTGTAATGGAGAAAACTGCATATAGCATTTTTAACTTGGCACATATCACTTTAGCGCATTCGTACCCAAACAGTGCCTGGGGTGTAGAACTGGTAGGTAAGCAGCAGTCCAGCTAAGGCGAGCAGGAGGCCCAGAAGGAGGCCAGTCATGAATAGGCCGACACTGCGCACCAACATGGTGACCAGGCCGCACAGCAGACCTATACCCAGGCCGATCCCCGCACTGGCCTCCACGCTCAGCTGGGTGTCCAGCACTCGCTCTTTATGACACAACAGGAAGATGATAACAGAGCCAAACATCAGGCCCGAGAGGAACATGACAGCTTTGAAGCAGCGGTAACCTGAAAGAGAAGTCAAATATTTAATGAGCCATTTTACAACTCTGGCCTTTGACCATCTTTTAGGATTGAATAGGGCCATTGCAACCTAAAAGAAAAATGACCACATTCATATTTAAAGCATTAAAGCTTTAACTTCAAATGACTATGACTTGGGGTTTGATGTTTTCCAGTTTCATATACTAACTATATTAACTTAGAAGGATTGGAAGTGGTTGAGGTAAAATAAATAAATAAATAAAAGATTAAGATGTAATGTCCTGCAGTAGGCAAAGTTGTTAAAGTCTATCTTACAACTTCATTTGACCATTTTTGTAACTCATCAATTCATATATTTTGGATTGCCTAAATGGATGATGGGATAAACTTTTGAAAAGCCACTTTTGAAATGTTCCTTAAACTCATCCATGTGCAACAGTAAAATATAAAAGTATTTTTCATAATTGGCTAGTCATTTCATGTAACATCATAAACAGAATATTTCCACTTTTAGTCTGATCTTACCAAAGAAGCAGTAGATAATTCCAAAGAGGCAGCACATGGAGCAGATTACAGCAGGGATGACATCATACTTCCTCTCTATCTCCAACTGACAAGGGTCCACCTCCCCCAGGCCAGTTGCTACCTCATCTGAGACCAGCCCTGCCATGTCCGTCATTTTGACAAGGGAAAGAGACGGATTATCTCCTTGAGTTCATTGGGATCGAAGAAGCACCTAAAGGCAAAGAGAAAACTTGGTCTGTCAGTGATACTCTGAAGACATGATAAGCACTCATACAAAGCATTCAACACATGTGGCCTTACTATAAAGTCCCATCTCATGGTTTAAAAAAAGGCCCTTGAAAGCAAGCCATGCCAGATTTAATGAAAGCCTACAGGGACAAAATCACTAAAAGCAGAATATGGCCACACCCAGCTCCCCCACTACCGCCTCCTACAACCCCCCCCCCCAAAAAAAACCCCTCCAAAACCACACCCCACCACCCCCCCCACACACACATGCGCACACACACACCACAAAAACAAAAACTCAAAGAGGATGTGAAATCCGTCAACCAACTGTTACTTTTTTCCTGGTTGCCAGGACACTTAGTGTGGTACCCCCTGTATCCCTGCCACATACCACAGATTGCTGCAGTGCTTACATATGTACCAGGGACCAGGGAAAACTGCATATGTAGTTTTCAGTGAAAGATACATTTCTGAGAAAGCACAGAAAACAAATCACACCAAACACAAACTGTTCACTGAATTCAACTACTAGTGGCAATACCCCCAACAAAGTCATACAATAATAAATGAACTACTTGTGTTACTTTACACTTTTGCAATTCATCATAAAGAAAATTAGCTGTCTCAGTTTTAGGTACAAGAAAGCATATTCATATATATGTAGTGATTTTCATAAATGAGTGACTCCATAAATAAACTTTAGGCACTTTCACTGCAGCCAAAGAAAGTGCCTCAATACAGAAGTCCAGCTGCTGCACATTTTGCAATGACATCTGATTCTGGAATAATGGATCCAGCGGAACCTGCTGGAATGTCTCAGACAGGCTGCACACACCAAATGTTGAGGCAGACAGCACTAAGCCCTCTTAAGATTCTGTCATTAGCTTGAAGAATCACAAGAATGCAACATTCGCATTCAGCATTTGAATTTGGGCATCTTCAAATCTGTCTTGCCTGATAAAATGTAAAAGTGTTGAATGCCCTTTTTGTAGCATTTCTTGTTTTGTGAAAATGTTCATTATAAAACTACCTGTTTGTATTCAGAGGTCTCAGTAGTCTTGGTAATCCAGACCTTTATTTTTATGTATTAAATTATTGGTTTTTAATTTTTCTCGCCATTTAATGGTACATCTAAATATGTTTTAAACCTGGAGGGCCACAACTTAAACAACACACAATGATTTTTCAGTAACAAATTCACCTTTTTCCTTCACATTGCAAATACTGTCCAAATGCTGTATTTGACATAATTTTGTATAATCTCATGCAATGGCTTTGAGATTATGGGTAGTTTCAAAACCTCCTTTTCTTGGGTGATTTTTGTTACCACAATGTATCAGAGACCAGGCGGCATTATCTTAATGTTTGAGAATGCCTAGTGTTTTCACCACATTCAGCAATTTAATCAAACAAAAAACACTTCACAAAATCCTGTCCTTAATGACATCAAGTGCATACTGAAAAACATTATGCCATTTGCTAAAAGACTTTTTCCCCAGGAAAACCGAGAAACGTAAACTGGCAGAACAAGCTTTACAAAGTACAAAGTATCGAGTTGCAAGTAAATATGACGTTAGTCCGTGGATTACAGGAGTCAGCAGGGGCTAAACTGTAGTTTGCCTGCCTTGTCTTTGGGGAGGGAGCAGTGCAGAACTGACGAGCAGTGTGGACACTATGCTCACTCTCTTTTCCTGCTCTCATCAGATGTCCCAATGATCTCATCCAGTCACAATGCAATTACACCGAACTATGTTTTCAGGGCAGCAGAAAAACAGCCAGCAGTTAGCCTTAATCTACCTTTTCTTCTTCCTCTCCTTCTTCCACTCACTCAAACTCTTTTGCTCTCAGTCTCCGCCTATGCTGTGTATAAGAAAAAGGCCAAGCGGAAAGACAATTACTCGTCTGCTCACTTTTTCCACAAATGGAGGGGTGTTCTTGCATGAGTCAGTTCCTCTGCTCACTCTCACCACCACCAAACTATACCAATGTGCAGGTCATCTATAAGATCACGAGACAAGTTAAAGATCAAGTAAAAGGATCAGCACAATAAGCTCAAAATGTCAGATCAGATGTGTAGTTCAGAGTATGCACATGCACCAAATCAGTAACATCTCTTGTAACAATGAAAATTATAATGCTAAAAACATGTTGCAATGCACACACACCCTTGCCCATGTTCCTGGTCTCTGCCTTTCCATTACAAAGAAAAGCTCTGTGTCACAGGCATATGTGCGCATGTGTGTGTGTGCGCATGCGTGAGTGTGTAGAGGAGAATGAAGCCATTATAGGGTGATACAAAGGCTTAGATCTCTGGCTATGACCCCATCTGCTTGCTAAGCTTGTGGCATGCTTAGAGAGTGAGTTTGTGGAGCAAGGCTGATTGGCTGGATGCACCAAGTTCGAAATAAGTTCCGCCTCGTTGCATATATCCTACTTTTCAATTGGCTAGGAGAAATGACTGACATGTATTTGAAAAAATGTAGCCTTACACAAGGGACTTAGTTAACAGCACTGCTGCCTGGAAATCAAGGCTGAAAAATAGGTTTGCCTGCTGGTGTATATGCAGAAATGGAGGTTTTCAGATTTAAAAAAATTGTATGTTACATTAAACAGATAATGGTAACTTCAAGGGCTGATATTGTAATGCATGAAGTGCAACAGGTTCACTGTATTCTGATCACACATGGCAAAATCATGATATTAATTAATATCTAATTATGAAACTCTATATCTTAGTGCTTCCTTGTGGGGATGAAAAAGTGATCTGATAAACTAGATTGGTCTGGCTAGTAACAGGGGTCATGTCAAGGTCAACAGGTCATGTTCAGGCTACAGTTGAAGGCATGGCCCTATGAAAGCCCTTGAAGATAATGTGTTAAGCCCTAATTCACCTAGATTTGTCTCAATGGTGGAAAAGTAAGAATATTCAGAATGTTTAACTGAAGGGATGCGAACATAATAAACAAAATATATTTACCAAATCCTTCCTAGTATTTTTTCCTGCATTAGTTTAGTCCATTGCTAGGTTTGTGATTTTAACATCTTTATTCTGCTGGACTCTTTTCAAATGCCAAACAGTATTGTTTTAAGGATGACATCTCCCATTCATATCACCTATGCAAATCCATAAAACTGAGATTGAGTGCTTTGAAGTATAGACAGCCAAGAGCAGGATGGAGTGCAAATTTTACAAGTAATTGCCTGATGTAGTTCTTGTGGGTATGTGTGTGTGTGTGCAATGTTTGAGTGAACCATGCTGAGCATGAGAACAACTGAAAAGGAGAACGATGTGACAGAGACGAGACAGAGACGAGCCAAACCTATATAAGCCCTGACCAGAGCAGAGATTTCTTGCTTTCCTGATGCAGTCTAAAGTGAAATGATTAGAATGGTTTTAACCACAATAATTTGAACTCAAGCTTGTGTCTTTTCACTTGAGAAGACACAATGAAAATGCTAAATACCCAAAGCAGGAGAAGCAACTAGGGGAGGCATCTGGCTGTAATCAGGGCTCTCTACACAGTCACCATAGTTACTAACAAATTTGTTTAGGGCGTAATCATGCCAGAACTGCATCGGAAGTAGCTACATTTGACTACAGCTAATTATTAGATAGCTGGTTGATAAAATACACAAAGTATCTTCATTTTTTATTTCCAAGTGTCAAAAAAATAAAATCATAGTGCTGACCAATGGTTTGTATTACTTGCTAGGATATTAATCACTTCCATGGTTTATTTTTTCATGTAAATTTAAGTTTAAAAGCTGATTATTTACAGCCATCTTTCAACAACAATCTCTTGTGCCTATAATTGAGATAAAAGAAATGTACATTCTTTATGCTGCACTTTATTTTAGCATTGTCTTTAATTTATATTTAATCAAATTTAATTTCATTTTGATTTTTTATTCCAGCATTCTTATCTTTCCATACCATTTCTTTATTTCATTATCTTTTTATAATCATTTTATCCTTCTCCTATTTAAAGCAATTTGAATGACCTCCCAAATATGAAAATGTGTTATACAACTTGCCTTGACTGTCCATTTCTTAACCCCCACATACAAGGACGGACAAATGTTACTTGTGTGAATTGTGTGATAATCAACATTATGACACAGATAGAGTAGATCTATTTATAGTGGTAAATAGAGATTAGGTTGAAAAACATTTTGATATTTATTTTTCATTTAATTCATAAAATGCTTATCTAGATCACCTAGCAAGCAGAGAAATGCACCAATAAATGTACATGATTTATGGAAATCTTATATTATTATTTTGTAAATGTCAGATGTTGAAAGTACATTAAATCTTAAAAAGCATTACATTTGGTACAAAATGCATTCTTATTAATAAAGATTTGCTAATTATTTGCAACACAAAAGAAGCGCCTATTAATCAATGAAAAGTAATTAATTCAGATAAACAGCCTTTAGGTTCCATTAGTACAATGCTCAAAAGAATAAAAATTGAATACTGAGCCACAAACTGTAATGCTTTCAGACCAGGAAAATATATTACATTTTTTAAAAAGTTTCCGAATCCAGGCCTCAAGAACAACCTTTTGCACAGTACCAGTTTCCAAACCTCACCTGAATCAAGCAGTCAATGGAACTGAATTCCTGGTATGAGGACGGTTTGTAGAATTAAAAATACTGAAGTTATGAGAATGAATATTGTGTCACCATGATTGTGAAGATTATTGTGTTGTAGACCAATATCACAAATCTTGAAAATATTATTTGCTCGAGAGTTAAAATCTTTAGTCTCTGAATATGTACTTTAATGTCTCTGTGACCCAAAGACAGCCTACGATTATCTTCTGGCAGTTTCAGTGACTACTGCTATGACATACGTCTTAAAACAACCATTCTTTAATGTATTTTTTGGCAAAAAGAAGCTGCAAATGAATGGTAAAACCAGAGTATTGTAATTTTCTAGCATTGTGGGTTTATCACCAGAAAATCTTTATCATATAGTCAAACTTTCATGCAACAAATGTTGACCACTGGACTCGCAAAGCCGGCTTTACACAGTCTGCTACTGATATAAATCCACTATAGACTACTAATTTTAAATGTCAATTATTAATTTCACTTTAAAATTATAAAACTATAAACTACATTCCTAGCATTATTTGCTTTATGCAATCAAAAATTATCCTAGTCATTCTGAGCTTTAAGGATGTCATTTTTTAAGTGGCCACACTACAATTACAATGCAGGTTTGATGCTCATTAGTAAAATACATTAAAATTGCTTATTTGGTGCTCCCCAATAATAATAATAATAATAATAATAATAATAAAATACTGAAATAAAAAGCTGATGCGTCATCATCAATGTCTCTAGTATAACTTTTTGCCATTCCAGGTCATGGCAGGACTGGTGCTGTTGAGGGGTCCAAAAGGGACCCAAGATAGCACCACAACATTTACTTTAACCTTCCCTGACCCCTTAAATCAGGAGGTAAATTTTGATATCTGACCTCTTAAACTCCTCTGCCATTCACAGGATAAATTAGTAGGGCAGGAAGCAGGATCTTTCTGGTTGACCTTTCCCCTCAGGGCCAGGAAACAAAACAGGAAGAGGAAGACATGGGAGGGAATGTGTCACACAGACTAAAAGGATTCACACTTTTCTGAACACATAAAATGCAACCTCATGTTTTGTGTCTGCATAATGCTCAATAATCTAACCTTAAAAAGTGAACAACAAATTCTCTCAATTATCCTAATGTAGTTTAAAAGAGAACCAAGGTGCATAATTTGTTGGGCCAAATTTTAACAAAATCTTTTATACTAATTTTTACAGTGTTTGTCAATTGTGTGCACTGGAGGCATTTACCACAGCACCCTTGAGCAATTCTATTTGCAGTGCTGATTACAGGCTACTTGAAACACTAAATTGCCACCATTATTCTTCGGAGAGAGAATGGCAGGTACCTGCAGAACTTCTGCTCAAAATGAAAATGTTCGATCTAGCATTGATTACAGCAGCCACTTTATGTCGCTACCAAACTGACCAGTGACAAAGTCACAAACACAAATCATATTTTCAACAATGTTTCAACAGTGTTATCATGAACTGCAAACCCATACTATTGCAGGGTGTGCTTACAACGTGGAGCTTGGAATGAAGGAACTGGAGTAACATTTGGCAAAAATCTTCAGGTTTCCAAACTTACTCAGATGCATTGCAAAAGCTGATTCAAAGGGGACAGCTGGTGAATTTACTCCAGGCTCCAGCCCATGTGGGAAAATAGTGTGCTCCATCAAGCTGGAAAACAGCTTACTTACTAAATTATATATGCCAAAACATCAGACAGAATGAACTAGGCATTTGTGGATTCCCAGCAAAGAAAGGGCAATAATGCACTTACCAGATTGTTACACTTTTGTGTAACAATTATAATCGCATTTAAGTACGTTTCCGCTTTTTGTTGAATGTCATGACCAAGATTACAATACAGATTTCCCTTCTGAAGTATAATCATATAAGCTCACAGCATCTAAAATTATACAAAAACATTGAATGATTGCCTACTGCAGCCTACACTGATATTTCACATAGCCCATGAGCTACATGTCCAGAGACACTATTATTTAAAGCTGTTGTTATGAAGTTAGCTCTTGCTAACTTCCACCACAGAAAGGGTACAGACCCTCTGTCCAAACCCTTATCCAATGCCCATCCTTCCAAGTACAGCCACGCTTTTCCTAGCCTTCCAAATGCTGTGTACATGCGTACAATAAACAGACTGGTGAAAGGACTGTGCCCATGTAGAAAAAGTTTACTCATGGGTTAAATAAAGCCAGACCATGCTGAAATGTTTAGCTGCGGATTACAAAGCCCAAGACAATCTTGGAGATCTCTTTTTCCTTTAGAACCTTCCTTTCCTTTTAGTTAAAACTATCATAATGTAAAGCCAGTTTACCTTTAATATTCCTTAAAACAATGCATTAAATCTTTTTGCATTTACTTACACCCTCTAAGCTATGCCGAAGGCTTAGAATTTACAGTACTAGTTATACAAATGAAAAGGTTTTTTAAAGTACAGTAAAAAGGAATTCACAGTCCTTATCTGACTGAAGTCTGAAGAGTTTGGCTTCTGAAGCAAACAATAGAAGCCTTTACACTGGGAGAGTGTAGAGAGTTTTGTATAGCAAAAGAAAAAACGTTTTACACAATAAGTGGCATTTATCTTAAAGTCACATGTCCACTCCTCTGAATGGGTGGAATTATGTGGATTCTGAATTTTCATGTACTTCCACACAAATGCTCAACTGTAAAGCATGAAAAGGTAATCAAATTACAAGCATCAAGACTATTCTCTCTCCTGGTTTCCAGATAGTGGCACAAACTTTCACTGGCTGTCCGGACAGCAGAATCCCTTGCAGTCTTCAAACGCTGTCTACTTGTGGAATATTTAGAATGACCATGGATCCTGTACCTGTTGGTAACCGAACCTCTAGCACATATAATTTGATATTGTTTGTTATATCACTGTTGTCTGATACAGAGCTCACACTTGTTTCACACTTCTAGGTATCAGCATTCATAGTTCAATGGTATCTTGAATTCTAACCTACTGTACTGGCTAGGATACATTCTATGAGTAAATGACAAAGCACTTTTGTAAGTCACTCTGGATAAGACTGCCTGCTAAATGCCGAATGTACATAGTTTTAGAGTGAAAAAGGAGTCAAGGTAAACTGATGCATCACTGTTTCTGGAGACCACTGTTAGAGAGCACCACCAGTAGCAGGTTAGCACACTTTAAAGTAAGTTGCTTTCAAATGCTAGTAGTGAAATTAATTAATATACCAAAATAATCCACTAAAAAGAAGTGGAATAATGTAAACAATTTAACATTGATAGACACCTCTAATCATTAACATGGGTGTGACTGAGTTTAAGTATGTAACAAATTATAATCCTCTACATACATGAGCACATGAAGTTCTCATTTCCCTCCAAAGACACATGGACACATGATGACAATCCACCCTCCTACATACACATTAGCTAGTCTCTGATCTATGCAAGTATAGAATCAAGTCTGTTGTTTGAAATAAACATACAATAGACTGTACATTTCACCCTGAGATTTACTACCAATCTAAGGGCTTCATTAATGGCCTGTCCAATTGTTAATTTTGCATCTCTAAAAAAACATATCTTTTGTTACCTCTCCCCATCAAATGTCTAAGTAAGGAAATATCCACCCTCTCTAGGCCTGCTGTTCTGTAAAAGTGTATATGACACATTTATATAAATGTATATAAACTACAAATTATGAGATATGACTGCCTGTAACTAAGGCAAAATGAAACCATGGGCAACTTTGGTGTGCATGATTTCATGTTAAACACTTACAATGACATTCCAGTTTTGGAACAAAAAAGGGATTGGTACCTAAATTAACTGCAGAAGACAGCATAAGAAGCTTGTGCAAAACATTTTGCGCAGGGACTAATAAAAGGTAGTGGTGGAGGCCTCAAAGTATAAAATACAATGAAACTGAGATCAGTGCTTAATAACTGCATAACACGAATGGAATATCATGTTTTGAGTAATTCAATACAGATAAAAGACAGTGTCTAATTGAAAGACTTTTTAAAGATATTTTACAGTGTAATTGAATGAACTAACATAAAAAGTGTTATAGCCTTAACTGCATGTCACTACATATGAAACACACAGGCTGCAGGTTTTCAGACACAAATTATCATTTGTTGACAACTGAAGTCACTGTACGGGAATTCCCCATTCAGAACCTATTGTAAACCCAGGATATGCTCAATCCATGTCACGAAAACTGGCCCTTTGTCAGTCATAGCGATCTGCACCAAATATCTTTATGGTTGAACAATGACTATTGCATGTTTCTGTTACCATTTAATGACTATTCCATTTTGATCTAATTTCCTTTAGACGTTGAAGACAACTGTAGCCCAAGCTAAGTCAGTTTAAGTATTATTGTTGAACCGTGTTCCTCCTCTATGATGTAAAACAAACTCAAAAGCATTTGGCTCGACACCAAGCATACACAAAAAGTGAGTGGGATGAAACACTATACTTCAAGCCCAGCTTCACTGTACTACACACTGTACCAAGTGGCAGCCCTTGTGCACAGAGGCGGCCTTGTTTCTCAGTGAGGCGCCAGTGAGAGGGGGCTTCAAAGATCAGTTTTCCCACATCACCTTAAGAGCACTTGCCCCAAGAGTTAAGTGTGAGAAAATGAGCAAAATAGGAGTTTCAGGCTCCAGTGTATTTAAACAATGTGCAATGCTGAGTAAAACGCATCTTTATAGACTACTGGCCTGAGACACCTCTTTGAGGATTACCATTTCCTCAGCTGACCATTGTGTGCAGCTGCTGACTTCATTCTACATGTCCTTTTTAACAGAGCAAAGCAATCTTGCCCTCCACATGTACTAAAATGCATTGTTTCACTCCAGAAAACACGAGTTAGATCATCTTTAGAGAAAATCATCAAACTACTCTTTAAATCATCAAAACACTACTAGTCAGCAACAAAATATGAAAAGCTTGAAATGAGGGGTTAATTTAGCTAGCACACGTTTATTAAAAAGTTATTAGCTAGTCGTATGTAAGTCAATCTCTAGGAAAAACCACTAGCCACCACCACTAGCTAACGAACTATGCAGGCAACGTCGGCTTTTGACTACGAATTGTAATTTTACTTTCTTTCAGGCAGGGGAAGGATGGTTTGTGTGTTTTTTTCCTAGAGTTCAGTAAGCACCAACGGGTTCAAGCCAACTGATCGAGAGAGGTGTAGATGGTATGTAACTGGAGATGCAGTGTGACCACATGAACCCAAGTTATGTACCACTCCACGTACTCGTAACAAACAACCATTACGTCTTACAAATCCCTAGATCAAACACTTGAACAAATTCTGTATATAATCCTCATATAATTTTTAAAAATCGCGATTACATGAGATCTCAAAGCAATGAGAGATGCAACGATGTTATCCAAGGAGATACCTTTTATAAAGGAAAAGCATGAAATAACAAATAAAAACAATCTATATGAGAGAACAATTGCAACGCAAGCCATACAACTTTTTAATTGCACACATTTTACTGCGCTACACTTTGACCATGCAAACAAATATTCATAATTTAGAAAACAAGCTATTGAAAGTATTTAAACAGTACTTAAAACAGCACTAAAACCCTCGATAAGAATATGGTACAGTATCATTTCAACCACGCTACGTTAGAACAAACTTACCGACGATTGTCAGCGACGTGGATATTCTGTCTGCAGTGATCGATAAACCAGAAAGGAAATCGCTGAAACGAGATGGTTTCCGAAATGTAAACGTCTGACACCCCGTTAAAAGAGTGCAAGGCGACGACGATCCAATTTTAAAGTTAACATATTCAGCGTTTGTTTTCCCAGAAGTTAACCTTGTAAAGGGGTGACAACGGTTAGAAACGTAGATTGCAGCCTTTTCGCTCGACAGTTATTCATGCGTTCAAACTCTCCAAGCATTCTCTGAAGAGGGTTGCCTTGCTTGGCTTGCTGATCACGTCTGGAAAAAGTTAACTGATTGCGACCAAAGGAAACGGTTTTCTCCCTTCCCACTCCATAACCCCCTCCCCCAAATCTCTTCCCACATTGTCTCAAGCAGCAACGGTAATTTCAAAGTTAGAATTATGTAAGCCGTTGTTATGTATACTCTCTCTCTTTCTCACCCAAAACCCTACATCAAATATGGCTATTGCTAATGTTATTTAGATAGGGGGTATTCTATATATATCCGAGCTTTAAAAGTAAACTTTAAGTGTTTATGAATAAACTATAGGTGATTCCTCTTGTGCTAAGACCGATTCAGTATAGTTGAAACCTGTTTTGAGGGTTGGATGCATTTTTCCTTTCTCTCACCATCTGCTTGTACACGCTGGAAACAAGCCTCCTTAAACTAGCTTTTATGATTTATGGGGCCTAGTCTGAGCAAAATGTATGCTACTGATTTAAGAGACTGCAAGACATCACTTTGAGATCGAGGACATATGGAACCATCTTCAAGAGTACATCTACATTACCATAACCTACAGTATAAGTGCTTTTTAACCTTCAGTCTTTCAAAACAACGGAAACTGCATAACGGCAGTTGTGGGAAAAGTAACTGAAAACCTGTGATAGGAAGTGAAAATACCTTAAAGAATCTAATCCGGGAAGCAGAAAAAGATTCGTTCAAAAATAATCACAAAAATAGTCTTCTTTCACAATAAAGATATAAAAATATCATTGAGCTGAGTAAGCACTTCAGCAAATTCATAAGTGATGGTGAAGAGTATTGGATAAGCAAATGTACCAAGTGGCATATTATTTCGTGTTATTAAATATTTCCATCATTTAATTAATTTAGAGTGAAACCGTGTAGTAAGTATACTGAATGAGGGAGCCATGAGGATCATCAGCATCTCCATTAAGATGTAGTGCTGAAATCTCAGCTCCAACATTCCCCATACAGCTTACATTACACCCATCATAACTGTTGGGTTGCTTAAAACTAAGTTTTAAGAGTGTATCCCTCAAATACATGCTAGGCTAAACTTCTAGCCCTAACCCGAACTATTTAGAACTCTTAACTTATTTAATAGTCATGAGACCTTGATGCAGCCACACAAATTTGCATTTCAAAAAATGTTCTCGATCTACATTGGGGAACTCAACATTGGCACATTGTTGGGGAGTTCTTCCCAAAATGCACACAAATATTATGGCAGCATATTCTAAACAAGGACATGATCCATGAAGGTTAAATGGTTAAAAGGACCACAGAACTCAAGTTTCAGAGAAAACTGTACATAGAGCATATATTTCAAGATCTACCATTTAGAAACCGCTTGTTAGTAGTCAGATAAAATATATTACATCAATAAACTGCTTCAGTTAAAAAAATAAATAAATATACAACAAACTATTAATGACTGAGTTGATGTTTACATCTATTTTCTCTACCATGTTTTTAAAAAAGAAGCCAGCTAACTGGCAACTTTCAAATGAGGTGACCAAATGAAAAATCTCCCAGTTTCCAAATTTTATAAAACATTTTCAAATCCTTTAAGTAACCTTTTAGCACAAAAGGCTGTCCAACTTCTATATCATACAGAATATATTCCTTAGCATCTCCTTTAGTTTTTCTCACTTATGCATGTCTCAAAAACAAAACCTTACAAAAGTTTTGGACTCCATTATCACATAGCAACAGCTCAACTCTGTGAAAGTAATCCACACCAGCTCCAGTGTTGGTCACTGGGGTACACTCTAACAATGCCACCCACAGACATAAGCACACATGTAGAGCAAGTTGTTTTCATAGCTTTTTTGCTACTTTAGTGCTTCACACGCCCTCTGAGATGCTCAGGAACTACGATATTGAGCTAAAAGCTGACCGGATGTATATGAGCAAGAAGTGGTTAACTGGCTCCATATGTGTGGAACAGGAACCGGCACATCTGTGGTAAGAGTGGGGAACCCTCGGCATTGATTTTAGAGCAGCCCCTTTTCCCTAAAATGTACCATTCTCTCCATCTTAACATCGTTTTGCCTCAGTAAAAATTTGAATGTATAACCAAAGATCTGTGTAGAACATTTGTGCATATTTAATGAATTGCAAATCCTTTTGTCTATTGTGTTCAATATTATATATACTTTAAATTATTGGTTTCCCTGCTTAAAATACATGATGGCAATCACCTTACTCAGGCTTGTTGGTAACAGCTCACATTTCCCCCCCCCCCAAATAGCTTAGACAGATGCTTATGGATAGATGCTTATGTGGTCCATTAACTGGGTAATTAGAGCTCCTTATTTAGTACTGGAGGGCTACATAAAAATAAAAAAATTTTGAGGTAAGATCTTTGAGGTAAGGTTGTCTTTCCTATCCACCCAGTCATGCCATCAAACATGGTTTACTTTATTAAACTTTATTATATCACTTGCTACAGTGAAAAAAAAAAAAAACAATTAAAAACAGGTTACAAGAGTTGGAATCTTCCCCTTTGCTGTGAGAAAGCCAGTGACAATTACCTTGTCATATCATTTATCTCTTTTGAAAAGGTCTTGCTTGAGGTAGCATATATAAAATACCATCTGAAGATTCTCCTGCAGTCTTTTCAAGATGCATATTAACATAATGAAAAACCAAAGACAGCTATAGAAGTATAACTTGAACAAAAAACCAAACCAAAACAAAACAAAACAACAAAAAAAAACCACCTCAGAATGAATGTATTAAATTGATGCCAACACTTACTGAACTTGGCCAACATCATTTTAAAAACACATTAAATGTCTAACATTTGGCAATTTCACACCACCGCACTTAACACATAATGGAATTTAAATTATTGTGAATAATATTACTTCCCTAGTAATATAGCAGGGAAAATTCCATTTCAAGCCAAATGGAAGAACCTAGCATGTTAACACTGAATCTTCATAAAAGACCCTCCATAGCCAGAACAATGTACAGATGGCTGACAGCCTTTAAATGTTTAACCATCCACTGAGAGCTAGAGTGATTTAAGCAAATCCAGGAAATAACATACTTGGAGATTTCCTTTGAACCTCAAGACTATTTTTAAGGAATGATTAAAAAAAAAAAAAAAAACAAAAAAAAAAAAACCCTCTATATGAAGTATACTCAGCCATTTATATCCAAGGTCTTCCTCAGCCAGCTCATTTCAGTGTTCTATTCCACAGTCCAGTACAACTCAGTCACAATCAGTGACTGCAGAGTGCTGAGGTGTGTTTGGACACTGAAAATATGAACCAGCGGGCTTATGTAGTCTGACTTGAATATCAAAGCCATTTACTATAATTACACCAATTTCACTGTATTCTAGTCATCTTCATCACTTAGCACCCTCTGTCGTCTGCGCTTTGCAGAGGTGGAGTGAGCCTCCTCATCTGACCGATCACCTCTCTCAGTTTCAAAAATTATTCTGGAAGGAGAGTCCTCAACTGTAAAGGAAGTAAAGGAACAATGGTAACTATATGACAAAGATGTAAAGGAAAGGAATGCTTTATTTGTGGTTAAACCACTTCAGTCATTTTGATATTCTGCTACTCCTTTGTTGTTGATTGTTTTTCATCCTATGAAACTATGTTTGAACAGCTATGCAGTTCATCCCTCCTGACTATGTGATTGCAGAGTTTTATTGCAGAATGTATAAAAGTCCCAGGTAATACATATTATAAAACATTAAAAGGCTTGCATTATAGTAGAGTTTAGTGTTTAATATAACATCCATCACAAAAAGACAAAAATGTGAATACTTAAATTTTCTGGTTACAGGTATCTGGGAAATGTCTGGGAGGGGTTCGAATATTTTAATGAGTAAGTGTGATTGGGAGTCATGGACAGAAGGATGTCAGTCAGATATGGCACTTGAGCAGAACTAGAGTGGCATGAGCTGGGAAAATTGAGATTCTTTATCTTATAGTTCTTCTTTAACATATAAAGCGACTGATGCAGATTTTGAAAATGAACACAGTAAGCTACTGTTGCTATGCTAGCGTTCACTCCACAAGACCAACATTTCCCCAATTTAAAAGCAATCACGGATTTAGGTTATATGGGACTTAGTCAAGTGCTGGAGCACGTGATCCATTATAGTATGCAAATGTCATGCCGAAAAACCCTACTGTGTCTTACTGAAGAACACAGGTCAGACTGTGGCAGGAATTCAACTCATGCATTTTAAGTGTTAAAAACTTCACAAATGTACACATGTACTCCCTGGATAAGGGCAGGATGCACTCCTCCCCATACCCATCCATCTCTGAGTCACTAAGTAATCATTTCTGTGTTAGCGCACCCCCTCAGCAAATAGGGTCAGAAGAATACACAGTGTGCTAAAGGTACTGCCCTCTAGTGGTCATGCAGAAGTCACACAGCCACAGTTACACTTCTGACTGGCAAACGGCTCACACTTAAACCTCAAATTATCTGCAATTAAATAAAGACATTGCCCAAAGCAAACATTTCAGGGTTTTGAGAATTTATGGAGAATGAATGATTGTGCACTAAATTTTTAAAATGATATACAGTACCTCTCTCGTCATCACTGTCTAACACACGCCTCCTCTTGGATGAAGTTTTATCCTCAACTTCAGCACTAGAATACACAGTGATCATTAGCACAAAACTACCACCAAAAATGGCACAAAACATACTAAGGCATATGTAAATACATCAACAGTAAGCACACACTGAGAGTGCCATTCTTAAGAGTAATCATCTCATAGCTCCAAATACCCAAAGTAATTTTTGAATATTTAAGAACTTCAATAGATTGAGAGAATTACCTACTAAAAGCTTTTGTGGAATTTATTTGCTCAACCCTACTCTGATAATACCAACAGAAAAAAAGGCTGCAGAGTTTAATGCATGGATAAAATCAAGGAATCAATCAGACCCCAAAATATAAAATGTATTGCCTATTTCACTGCGAGTTATACACAGTTATACTGTGTATGACTATGTATGTGACAAATAAACCAACTTGAAACTAT
This sequence comes from Electrophorus electricus, assembly GCF_041902795.1. Lineage (NCBI taxonomy): Eukaryota > Metazoa > Chordata > Actinopteri > Gymnotiformes > Gymnotidae > Electrophorus > Electrophorus electricus. The sequence goes on from NC_137518.1 coordinate 6,820,080, forward strand.
TAGAGGATGTCTTGTTTCATGGTCCAACATGTGTTAGACACAGAATTACATACTGCAATTCAGTCAGAGACCTGTGAGCCCAGATCAATTATCCAGAAATTCCCAACTAAGGGCATAAGTCAAAGGTTTCTAATCAATAGAAATAAGACAAACAATTTGGTGAGCATAAATAATTTATTCTAAAAATACTGCTTAAATCGAAGATGGCCAGAGTGAACTGATATCCATAATATTTCAAATAAATACAAAGAGGCTATTACTTCAGTGTCAGATGCTGGCTTAGCTAGTACACAATTTTTATACTTCTAGCACTTATATAACAGCCATAATAGTACTAGCTAAAATAGACTAAAAATACCATCTTAACAAGTGAACGATGATATGGGCTTATATGCATGATCATTCTCACTATGTTTTAGTAAAAATAAATAAATAAATAAAATTATCATTTAATACATTCAGCCACTTGATTGGGAACCTACCTTGCACCTAGTTACTGTCTCCTGTAAGTGCATTTTATACAATTACAGTTGGCAATTAGTCTGTTGCCATGGGTAAGATGTCAGCTACCCCCCTCCACAACCAGTACTGTTCAGTGCCTGACCAGGAAACTGAACACTACCTAGTGCAGACCACTCCCAATACACCAATGTGATTGTAGTGGCAAGGTAGTGGCTTTTATGCTAGTACGAGTGGGTTAAAACCAGTAGTATTGCTGGTGCGTTTTACATGGGTCTGTCATCCAAAAAATATCCAGCCAACAGTGGTACTACAGTCAGAAACCAGCCACTGTAGAGCTGAAAGAAGGAACAAAAATTGTGCATGGCTGGATATTTATAGATGGCAAACCATTGTAAAACCCTCCAATTGTATGCAGGTATATAATTGGCCTACAAATGTACCAGTGTACACTCCAGGTGTTTAAGCTGTCAGTGACTGTAGCTGCAAGGGAAGGGGCCTGTGGGTGAATATTAATTATACAGCCCCCCCCCCCTTTGAAAAGTCATTTTCTAAGAATATTCTCCTAGATTTCATGAAAAAACAAGTTATAATCAGTACCCACCTCTGTGTTTCACCCTGAGAAATTGCTTGCTCAGCAAAAGAACTTTCTAAAAAGGGAGACAAAACAAATAAATTAATGTACTACAATAAAATAAAAAATCCAACAGGTCACATTTTCAGTCTCCTGTAAAAGGGGCTTACTTTTCGTATTGTCTGAGCGTTTCCTCTGCCGAGCCAGCAGCAGGGCCCTGAGTGCATGGTCTCTCATTTCCTGTGTGTCAGGGGCGTCTCCTTCCTGCTCTAGCTCAGAGTTGAGTGCCTCCCCAACGTCCCTCTCTCTTCGCTCTCTGACCACGCTGTCCTCTGGTAGGGTGAGAGACGCCGCGGTGGCCCTTAGCTGATACACGCTCATAGCCGCAGGGATCCTCCAAAACCTCTCCTAGATTACAGCAGTGAAAGCAAATTTTACATTTATACACTTAAGCATGTTGATTCAAGCCATATATGTATTGTGCACAAATAAACCAAAACTGATGTACATAGCACAGAGTAACATAGACAATTAAGCACAAATACAAAATAAAAGGCTTCAGGAAAGCCATCATTTTTCAAGCCATTTTGCACCAAGGACTGGGGGGAAATTAACAAATCCAAATAAAACCCTAAGAATGACCTGTTCATCCGCTGGTGCTCGGATGCCAACTTTGCGGAGAAACCTTTGGAAGCTTTTGTTCTCCATGGCATTCTCGTTGTCCTCCGTCAGAGGGACTAGTGCGATGGGGTAAGAAACACCTGAACAAATTCACAGAGTTAATTCACCATGTCATTCATCATAAAAGATAAAGTGAAAAGGTGAAGGGCCTTTGAGGGGGATTGTCATAAGATACACGCACCATCTTCTTCACGATCTGCTGCTGCTCTGTTAAGGCAATTCTGAAGCCACAAGACTGGCCCCGACATGCCTGTTAACATACAGTGAGAAACACTGGTGGGTAAATCCAAGTGAGAAAAAAAATCAAAAGGGCATTAATCATATACAAGTCAAACAAGTGTCTCACAAATACCCACCTTCACGCTGCATGCTCTGAGCAATAGCTCCGAGGTTGGCGTTCTTTCCCTGCATACTCTCTTGTCTCCTGCCCATGTCCACCTGAGTGGGCTGTCTCTCCTCCTCCCTCTGTCCTTTACAGTCAGCTTCATCTTTCTCCACATCCTCCTCTTCCTCATCCCTGTGCATGGCATCCTCGCTTAATGCTCCACTTGGGTTGAAAAAAAATTCCTCTTCAGTCTGTCAGGTAAAAAAAAAAAAAGAAAAAAAATGCAGTAGGAAGAGAACTGTGGTGTGGGTAAGCAAATAAGGGAGAAACACACAGAGCTTTGTTTGGATTTTTGGGTCTACCATTCCACTGCTTTTCCCAGGAGGAGCGCTCCTCCGTTTCTTGTACAGATCCTTGCGCTCAGACACCAGGCCCATGCTGAGGATCTTGTCTACAACACGTGCCCTCGAGCGCTTAGCAGTCAGACACTTTAGAATGTTGCCCAACACATCTAGAGAGAAAACAATCAGAGAGATGGAGAACAAGTCCGTCACATCTCAAGAAAAAAAAAGTTATTTGTAGGTAGCTCCAATTAACATCAATTATGATAACTTCTGTTGTCTACAACCTAAAAGTTGTGATTTTCCTGTATCCATCCATCCCTGTATCCCTGTATCCATCCCTCCCTCCATCCATCCATATGTTATTACTATCTGCATTATTATTTTAACCTGAAATCCAGCCTGTTAGCCAGTAGCTTTGGTGCTGGGACTCCTAAAATTCTAAAAAAAATAAAAAAAATAAAAAAAAAGTGAAGGAACTTGCCATCAGAATCTTTGTACTCTTCGAAGAGCATGTGCAGCTCCTGCTCCTGCTCCTCTGTCCAGAGCACAATGCAGGTGCCTTTCCTTGAGGAAGGACAGAAAGTGAGGACTTGGGGGAAATCAACACTTACATAACTTCTGAAGGGCAACATCACCAAGGATCATGCACTACAACTAAACAGGAGGGGTGTAACGAAGCATCATGACACGACACATGGCGACGCAAAAATGTAACATTGTGGCGAAGGATGAGATCGCTGTTTATTTTGCCATCTACAGCAGCTGCATTGTTTGAAAGTCAACAGCAAAGCTGTTACAATTGCACATTTTTCATACAAGAGCACATTATAAACCACTGTTGCTTGTATTATTTTCTTTTAACTGCAGGGGACTAAATCTTATTTAAAATTTGATACAAAAAACTGCAGTGTTTTGCATTGTTCAGAAATAAAAAAGGAATGCTTTCATTTAGCTATTTAAATATGTGGTAAAGCTACTTTTTATTTACAATTGTAAACTTCTAATTTCTTTTAAATTATTAGAATAATAATTGAAAAATAAGATGAAAATCTTTTGTTTACAACTTTATACAAGAAAAATGTGCCCTTTTTGCATTATTTGTACACAAAGAAATCTGTCATTCAAATTGTGTTTCAAATACAGTGAGAAAATTAATTGTGAATGCAGTATCATAAATTAAATTATGAGCAGAGTGCATTGTTACAGCCCTAATAAAGAGACCGTAAACACACATGAGGATGTGCAGTATACACCAAAGGCTCTTCACCTCTCTTTCTTTAGGTCCTTTACACTGTCTACCAAACCCATAGACACCATTTGGGCCACAACCTGGCGTCTGGTGCGGCTGGTGTTACTCAGCAGCAGCAGCAAGGTCTCGACAATGTCAGGTACTGAAAGACAAACAAATATAAATTATCTGAATCTCACAGAAAATTTGGATGAAGCCCTTTGTATTCAGTCATAATGGGAAAGATGTGGGATCAGTAGAATAACCTCCAGAGTTCTTGTGCTCTTCGTACAACTGACGAAGCTCCTCTTCTTCCACAGGTGTCCATGGTGCTTTTTTCTTTGCACCATCACTTAAATAAGAAAAAAAATATACAATTTCTTCAGTCAAACAATCAATCATTTTCATAAAGACATGCAAACTAGTATAAACCTATGATGCAGATTACATTACAATGTAAAATCCTACCACACACCCATATCCACCCAAATACCTACTCACAGGCCCACACCCACCCATCTTTGCCGTAGCCCTCTGTCATCTCTCTCACAGCACCAACATTCTTCCAGAAAAGGAGCTCAACGAAGGCTTTGTTGTTCTGAGCTGCCAGGCTGAAAAAACGGTTCAGAATGTACTTGGCAAAAGTCACCAACTCCTGGCAGAAGAACAGAATGAAGAAAGGTACTTTCCTTATTGCCAACACTGACTGATTAGCATTGTACATTTACCAATGACATTCCAGAGTTCAGAATTTCCCCCAAAAGACAGAAAAGTTTAAGACACAGCTAATCTGAAAATACACTCAGTTTTGAAGGCAAATGAAGCCAAAACAAAAACAAATACTGCTATACGATAACCAAGAGTTTTGCCATAATGGTGGTGCATTTTATTAATCTACCTTATAGGCAGCAGTAGCAGGGTCGGACAGGATCTTATTGAAGAGATAGAAGACGGAGAGTTGGAAGAGCAGAGCCTCCATCTTCAGGTCCACGGCAAGGCGGTACAGCATACGCACTATGCAGTGATTGGTGTGTGCCGTGTTTGTGGCATACGAACGTAGCAGCAACAAGAAGGGATGAATGATGTTTGGGTTTGCGAACCTGGTGACCAGAGAAATTCATCCATTTCCAAAGTGTGTATTATGACTGAGGCAACCTTGCAAATACATACAGAAACATGCCACTGCATTTTCTCTCTGGGCTTACATGTAGCCTGGTAAATTGTTTAAGCCTTTAAATGCCTTTATGGTTAATACAAATCTGTTTACTGTTGAGCCCAGGGTTATCATTAGAAAGTAAAACTAATACTTTTGCAGACTTACCGCCGCACTAGTGCATTCACAAGCTCCTTCACAAGCTCCTTCACTAACCTCTTAATGAAGTCGAGGAAGTTGAATTCATTTTCTGACACGCGCACAGACTCCAGTTCTTCCTCCTCATCTAGTTCTGCTCCTTCCTCTTCCATGGCAGGTTCTGTGACGGATGGTCCTGCATGGTACAAAGGAAACGTCTTTGTTCAACACAATGGTCATTTTCCTAACAAGTCTTTTCTTTTTTGATAAGGCTGACATGTTTAACTTAGCCAAGTCCCATATCTAATTCATTTCAAACTCTGCTTACATTTTTTCCACCATTTCCTCCCCATGAAATAATTCCCTGGTTCGTACTGATTTCCAAGTGTGACACATTAATGATTCACTTACTGGGTAGCTCAGCAAAGAGAATCTGCTTTAGAAGTTCCAGCTCTTGTTCAGGTTCTACCTCAACAGAACCAAAGACATCTCCCTCTGGCCATACCTCTCTGTGCATTATTCAGCCAATAAAGAAGGTTTATGAATAGCAAGAATAAAAACATAGAGAAAAAAGTGAAATCACAAGCTGTGGAATGAGTGAAAGTGATGCATTAGTGATCACGTGATGCATTACAGGCCAGGGATGGCCTACCGTGCAGCACGAAGCAAGCTGAGTGCCTCTGGCCCAGTGCGGGCACGTAGAGCGTCTTGGATGCGGATCATGGCTTCTGTGCGTTGCTCAGTAACTGGAATCTCAGAAATGGCATCAAAGGGAACAGCGCCCTCTCTCAAAGCCTCCGATATCTGCAACCATGTGACAATGTTTATAAAAAGTCGCCCATGTTTTGAATTTGAATTATACACAAATTTGGAGTAAATTATTGCTCATTAAGCCATGTGTGCTGGACAAGAACAGGACCAGAGAAACCTATATGAACAGTCACATTATAAGTCCATCAACAGATTACAACCCAATACAATGTAGTATAACGAACCTGAAAACCAGAGGATCGGAGTTCCTCTGACACCACCTGCCATGTCTCCTCCAGTGCTTCGCATGTGTTCTCCAACTGGGGAACGGGCTTCTTTTTCTGTTTCCTCCGTTTCACTTTCTTTTTCTGAGGACACAATACAGAATATAAATACAGAGCAGTTTTAATATGAAATGCAATATCATTGATAATGGCTCTGTATTTGCTGCAATAGGACTGAACATGAAATATTAACTAATAGATAGCCACTAAACATCTAGATAGTTATGCTGCCATGGTTTTTAAAATTCCTCTTCATTTTTGGAAAATTATCAGCGCAAACAATTGAGCAAATAGTGTAGGCTGATAAATTTTAAATATTTTCAGAGAGGTTGGCTGTCATTAACAGAGACCACTGCTGCAAGTGCTTTAAAAAACTGATGAAACTGCATGGCATTTTGATTCTATGGGGTGGATACAGGGACAACTGGTAACCAGTTTTTGAATCTATATAGAAAGATATTGATTTGTCTTTAGGTTGGTGGTATAGAGTAGTGAAATGCAAAAAGTTTATCTTAGACAAGGACAAAAATTAGCATAAGGTTGATAACAGCAGAAAATGCTGAATCATCGGAAGGAAAAATAATTAATACAATATGATTCCGAAACAAATCCAACCTGAAATGTCATAGAACTGCTTGATTAAAAAAATAAACATGATTGTGTATGCCATGTTATTAGTTTTAATAGAGCAGTACAGTGTTTAAGAGATGTAAACAGTCATACTGATATTTTAGTTGTCATATTGGGAAAAGATTTTCACTTAAATTGTTCAATTTAAAAATAAGTTATTGTTTAAACAAAGAAATCAGATCTGTATGGACATCAGGCAATATTTAAAATTTTAAATATCGTCATCTGTAATATGGATAAAATATTTATAAATAATAGCCAGGTCAAGATGAACTATAAAGATGTTCACAGAAGAACTGCTGGCATTCATTTCCCACACTTTTTGAGCTTTGCTACAAATTATCCACTGAAAGGGTCCCTCCTTATGCTCACCTGTACCAGGAGGTTGTTGCGGCCCTTGCAGAAGCGCTCAAGCATACGTAAAAACAGATGAGTGGATTCCACTAGGTCGCACAGAAAAGAACGCGGTTGCATTCTCTCATTAAACTTCCGTAGCAGAGTGAGGAAAATTTCTCTGTATTCCATGAGGTAAAAGATATTACCTGCAAGCAGTACAGCAAGGCATGAGAAACACACCCACCCACCCCTCTATATCCATCTAAATACATAAAACAAACACACACACAGCTGCAGAAAAAAAATAGACCACTCCAATTTTTTCTTAAATCACCACATGTACAGCAACCATTCCATTCAAGTGTTTGTTGAATTCCTTCACAGACACACCTCAATCAACTTAATGAGATGCTGAATAGGCGATTACCTCAACAAAATCCTATTCTAACCAGCAACAGTATAAAAACCACTGCTGCTGTCATCACTATTCTCGTAAGAGCCAGCTGGATGGGAAAAGCAGTGCTAGAACTACCCAAAAACTAAATGTAGTCAAAATACAGCTAGAGACCACGCCAAAAGAGCTGAAAAGAAAGGTTCTTAATAAGGAAAAGAAGGGTTCAATTGTAGCTTTACTGCCAAAGGGATACAGTGAGCATCAGGTTGCTTGCATCTTGAAAATTTCAAAAACTACGGTTCATAAGAACAAGGTCAAGCAGCAAACACATGGGACAACAGCTATAGACTGGCAGAGGTCAAAACGACTCTCTACTGACCATGATGATCACCACCTCATTCGAATGGCACTTAACAACCGTAAGATGACATCAAGTGACCTACAAAAAGAACGGCATGCAGCATCTGGGCTGAACTGCACAGAGAGGACGGTTCGAAACAGGCTTCTGGAGGCAGGGCTGAAGTCATGCAAAGCTAGAAAAAAAGCCCTTCATCAATGAGAAGCAAAGATTGAAGTTTGCGAAAGACCATAAGGATTGGACCGTAGAGGAGTGGAGTGGAGTAAGGTCATTTTCTGAGTGCAATTTTCAGCTTTGCCCACCACCTGGTCATGTAATAGTTAGACAGAGACCTGGAGAGGCTTATAAACCAGAGTGTCTCGCACGCACTGTGAAATTTGGTTTAGGATCAGTGATGATCCAGGGGTGTTTCAGCAAGGCTGGAATCAGGCAGATTTGTCTTCGTGAAGGACACATGAATGAAGTCACTTAGAAAACTGTGCTGGAAGAAAACTTGCTTCCTTCTGCTCTGACAATGTTCCCCAACTCTGATGATTGTTGTTTTCAATAGGACAATGCTCCATGTCACAACCAGGTCAATCAAAGTGTGGATGATGGACCACCAGATCAAGACCCCATCATGGCCAGCCCAATCTCCAAATCTGAACCCCATTGAAAACCTCTGGAATATGATCAAGAGGAAGACGGATGGTCACAAGCCATGAAACAAAGCTGAGCTCCTGGAATTTCTGTGCCAGAAGTGGCGTAAAGTTACCCAACAGCAATGTGAAAGACTGGTGGAAAGCATGCCAAGATGCATGAAAGCTGTGATTAAAAATCAGTTATTTCGCCAAATATTGATTTCTTGACTCATCCCAAATTGAAATATTAGTACTGTGTTGTTTATAAGTGAATATGAGCTTGTTTTTAATCTGAAATTTGAAAGAAATGTTGCCAGTAGTTTATAGAATAAAACAAAACTGCTCAGCCTGGTCAAATAATTTTGTAGTGGTCTCTCTCCCCCCCACCCCCTGAGCTCTCTCTCTGCGCGCGCGCACGCACACGCGCGCCCGCGCATGCACACACGCGCGCACACACACGCACGCACACGCACACACGCACGCACACGCACACACGCACGCACACGCACACACGCACGCACACGCACACGCACACACAAAATTCAGCAGTTTTTATACTGAAGTACATTTAAAGAAGTTTCTTACTTTTGATAACATTGCTACTCTGACGAACGTTCTCATCCTTTGAGCGATCCATTTCATTTACTGTAAGCAGTAGTTCCTGGTAGGCCTTCAAAGCCAAATGCATCCTGTTAAACAAACTGACCTTACTTATTCATGTTTGGGTCTATATTCATCAGTTTAATTTAAAAGGTGTGTGGAAACAGCATCAGAGAGTCCTTATTGACCTGCGAGACCATGACGTGGCCTCCTTACGGTCAGTGAGCATCATTTCATAGTAGTTGGTGATGTTCTTCTCTATGAAATGGAAGGTACGGATGGACAATGTCTCTGAGACCAGCTCAGGCCTGCAGCCGTTGCCACGGTTGAAAGCCATAAAAAAGTTCAGAGACCACAGGTAGTAGGTCTCATCATGCTGCTGGGCCCGCTCACGAATCAATGCATCCTTAAGAGAAGAAGTTGATGAAACGAGGACTCAAAAGACAAGGTGTAAGAGTAAATATCATCAATGGCAGTTGCTCAGTTTTAGAATTTTAGGGTCAGATATTTTTGGTTCCATATCTGAATTTTGCCTTAGTTCAGTTGTATTGTAACCTTCACAGCCAAATAATAATGTTAATGTTACTCAGTCTACCTTAACCAGGTACATGAGCCGATTGTAGCAGTTATCCAAGAAGTCAATGCAGAATTCACGCAGAAAGAGGCGAACATTGAGGACAGAGCGCCGCTGGCTCTCGCCATCCCGGGCCAGCTGTTTACGCTTAGGCACACGCCTCACGGCCTTTCCAGCATCATGAGAATAGTTCTTGAGCTGTCAAGGAAAATAAATAAATAAATAAAAGATAGGAGAGAGACCTCACCATTGTATATTCCACTACTGGATTACTTAAAAAAGTTAAAACAACCGGCAGAGGGTGAAGGAAAAATTAAAGTTTGTGTATATACATTTATAAATACTTTCTGCCCATGATTCCAAGGAACTACTGATGCAAAACAAATGGGGGGGGGAAATCATACATCAAGTTGTTTCCCTTTTGCATAATCAATTATTTTACTTTTTGATTTTATACAACTTTGACATTAAAATGCTAAATACGCTTTATATACTTACCGTATGTCATTCACGTGGGCACATAAAAAAACTTGCAATCATGCTTTATATTATTGTTTATATTTTGTAGAATGTGGAAAAGACAGTAAACAGACGTATGTTTTTTTCATTAAAAGGGCTCATATATTAAGGGCTCAAATATTAAAACCATAAAAGGAACATCTAGAGCTTATGCACTTCTTGTGCCACTAAGTAGGAAAAGTCAAACTACAGTTATCAAACCCACAGTGTACCATTGAATAGGGTGTGTAGCTTTAAATCTCATCTTACTTCACTTCACTGAAAATCCTCAAGGTTGCCTAGACAGCGCGCTATTTTATATGAGGATTAATTCATGTTTATACTTTTTTTTTCTTCAAAGTGGCAATTTGTAGCTCTACTCAAAATATAAATGCATATTAACATGGCACTAGGCCATTTGCTAAATAAGATGCTGCTTTCTTACTTTAACTTGGTACTTTATTCTGTTACTATTAAAAGATTTTATTTTGAAAGAGTTCAATAATTTAATGTTTGTCTTATATTTGGAATTTTGGTTTTGAAAACACCAAGAGTAATTTTTCTACAATGTGATGACCTTTACTCACGTTGTGGAGTCCTTGGTGGAAAATGACATCGTTCTCTCCAATGGACTTCAATCCTTGTACTACATATGAACCTCGGAACCGAGAATGCCTGTGATGGAGAAAATGAGTGCTGTCTTCATGACACATTTAACCTAGAGACATACACACACACACAGACGCACACACACACACACACACACACACACACACACACACACACACACACACACACACACACACACACACACACACACACACACACACACACACACACACACACACACACACACACACACACACACACACACACACACACAGACACAGACACACACCTGGCCCCCCTCTGCAATATGCGACTACGTTTCTCCAACAGCTCTTTTTGCCGCAGGCTCTCCAGCTCTGCACTGTCCTTTTGTTTTTCCTGCATGGAGCGTGCCTGTCCCACACTCACCAACTGCTCGGGAGTCTAGAGGAGACACAGCGGGTTACGAAGATATGAACAGTAAAGCAATAAATAATTTAAGAACTGCATTGAGATATCCTATAGGAAAAAAATAAGTCTACTGACCTGGTTTCGAAACATAAGAGAGATGACCTCCAGAACATGAATGCTCCAGTGCTGCTCACTCTGGGCACTGGCCAGGAACTTGAGCAGGTCATCCATTCCACTCATGTGGATGGCCCAGAGCAGCTTGTCGTGCACGCTAGCATCATCATCCACATTCTTCAATAAGGCATAAGACAGAGGGACAATTCTGCATCATTCTGATTTGAACTGTCTTTGACAGAAATGACAGATATGAACTGTAAATGTATTTGTCTCCATTGATTGCGGCTATGAGCAGAAACTAAAGCATTCAAATGCTAGTTAAATTCCATCACAATTATGATCAAAAGGCTATGTAGCAGAGTCGACTGTTGCGAACCTGTTCCTGGCTAGGGTTAGCTGGGATGTGCAGCACGTTCCTGATCAGCAGCAGAATTCTCTCGATCAGCAGGTTATCCTCCTCATGCCTCTGCTCCCAGTCCTGAGAGAGACAAGAAAGGACAGGGAACACAGCAAAGCAATGAAGTGGTCACTACACAGCAACGTTTCATTAAGCACACAAGCTAACACTCTGCTTCCTGGTCAAGAACACATGTTGTACATATGCTATAAAGTGGAGAGTCCTAGGGGTGGATTTAGGACCTGTGCCACTTCTGTTTACTTCCAAGATAATCATGTCAATTTCCTTTAAGTATGGCAGTAACTGCATGACAAAACATCCTATAATCAATCCTATAAAAGTATATTTTCTTTCTGTGTAATATAGTCTGTGAATGATTTATTTTGTTATACTCTATATATAATGTTTGCATCTCTGCATCAAAATGGGTAAAATGAAATTGTGCAAGACATATCTGATCCATTCACTGACTCACCAACTGAAGAAGGTTGTACAGGGTCTCACTCAGCACAGTAAACACTTTCTCATTGGCAAATGCCTAGACAGAATGGACATGTTAATCAACAACACCCACCAATATGCTCTGATATACTAATGCTTTCTTTTGGTGACTACACAGGTTTGTACCTACCTCTTTATATGCTTGCAGATGGGACAAAACTTGAAGAAAATGATGTCGGAATGTAGGGTCATCTGGGACTTTCCCAAAGCAGAGAAGTGCTGGCTGAGTCAGATTGACCAAGAGCCTGTGAAATGGTTTTATATGAAAAAAATTCATTCATTCACACTCAATTTATAATGCAAGTAGATTAATGTTACTATATAAACTCATTTTGTATTAATATACACCTTTTCTTAATTAAATGCCTATGACATTTTGGTTAAAATACCAAAAGTACAACAGCTCAGAATGGCCAGCTTGAGTGCCTGTTTCTTTAAATGGTAATGAGCTACTGCTCAAC
>NC_137518.1:6837500-6907500 GCF_041902795.1 Electrophorus electricus
GGGTCGAATCCTTCGTATGTTACAAAGGAGGAATCTGCAAGACCGGGTTAGATTAGGAACATGAGTTGAGAAGGACAACTTGTTGTCCAAAGTTATGCTCAGGCTACAGGCAGCTTCGGATGGTGATACCAGGGAGTTCTCAAAGGAAACAGTAAGGTCGTGGTAAGGGTTGGGAGTACCTGGGATTAACAGAAGCTCAGTTTTACTGGGGTTGAGCTTCAAGTGGTGGGCTGTCATCCATGACGTGATGTCAGTCAAGCAAAGTGACCATCTCCAAAGTGACCAAAAACCTCTCCAAATGCACACAAAGTCATCAGTCACTATACATCACGTGTGCAGGATTTATTTGATAAAACATCACAACAATGTCCAACAACTTACTAAAAGTTAATATTAGCTTCATAGTTTCATTGTTAAAGACTAAACAATATTAGCATCATTGCTATTAGGCGAAAAGGTTATGCTGGGCAAAATACTGTAATATTGTAAATGCTGCAATACTGTAAAGAAATAATATGCTTTCTCATTTCTTATCTGATTGGAAAGTTAAGATTACTGGGCTTGAACACCTCCCTCTGCAACTGGATCCTGGATTTCTTGACTGGTAGACCTCAGTCAGTCCGGATTGGGAGCAGCACTTCCAACACCACCACACTGAGTACTGGTGCTCCCCAGGGCAGCATACTCAGCCCTCTCCTGTTCACACTGCTGACTCATGATTGTGCAGTAATGCACAGTTCGAATCACATCATCAAGTTCAGTGATGACACGACCGTGGTGGGTCTCATCAACAAGGAAAATGAGTCAGCATAAAGAGATGAGGTGCGAGAACTGGAGAGCTGGTGTAAGGTCAACAACCTGTATCTGAATGTTGACAAGACAAAAGAAATGGTTGTTGACTTCAGAAGAGCAAGGCGAGATCACTGCCCGCTTGCCATCAACGGCTCCTCAGTGGAGATCGTCAAGAACATCAAGTTCCTTGGTGTTCACTTAGTGGAGAACCTCACCTGGACCCTGAACACCAGTTCCATCACCAAGAGAGCCCAGCAACATCTTTACTTCCTTCGGAAGCTGAGGAAAGCCCATCTCCCATCACCCATCCTCACTACCTTCTATAGAGGTACTATAGAGAGCATCCTGAGCAGCTGCATCACTACCTGGTTTGGGAACTGCACCGCCTTTGACCACAAGACCCTCCAGAGAATAGGGAGAACAGCTAAGAAGATCATTGGGGTCTCTCTTCCCTCCATCACGAACATCTACACAACACACTGCATCCGGAAAGCCACCAACATTGTGAAAGACCCCACACACCCCTCACATGAACTGTTCACCCTTTTGCCATCTGGAAGAAGATACCACAGCATCCGGTCCCGCACCTCCAGACTGTGCAACAGCTTCTTCCCAGAAGCCATTATACTCCTGAACTCTGGCTAACTCCAATCCCAATTCAGATTCCAAAAATGGGCACTTTATACAAACACACATACACACATGCTTATACACACACACACACACACACACACATACACACATACATACATACATATCCATATCCACTCACACATTGTTTTGCATCGGACTAGTACTGAAGTCAAACCTCACACAAATTACCTATGCATTCCTGTTGCATCAGTGGTTCCCACTACAGGAAGAACTAATGATTGTGGTTTCTCTGGAAGCATTGGAGGATATGCTTCTCTTAATATTTGAATGCAGTCTGATATAATAGCTGTTCTCCAATATCCAGAGGTTGAACAAACTTGGGCTTTGGCAGTCTTTGTCCCATAAGGACCTGTTTTGTTGAACGTACCTCTCCCCCAACCCGTAACATCATTATTCTTTGCCCTCCCCTACTGCCCCCTGTTGATATTGAGACATATGCCAATCAGTACACAGATCTATGTGACCAGACCCAAGAATTTTTGGGAAATTGTGTTGTGACCTATACTGATATAAGGAATGTTGTACAACTTTGCACTGGATGCTTATAATGTTCTTAATAATGGTGGCCCCAATCTGGATGACCCTATAATTCTGCATGCTGCTTGCTGTAACTTTAATAGTGCTCTCTCTCATGTCTTTAAAACTGCCATCCCTATCATCCAGTCCTGCACTGACTTTTGTAGTTGTAGACATTGTGCTCAGGAACAGTCTGATATCTCCAACTCTAAGGTGCCAAATCTAAGGTACACCAGGTATCAGCTGTAGAACCTGTTTGTAATACCCAAAAGTGTAAAGCTAAGAACATTTGCCAGGGGAGCATTCCCTTGGTACCGACCCTCATATATGTGGACCACTGGACTTGCAATTGACCTCAAAAAAGCTCACGTCCGTGTGTCCAGTACTCCAGACATTACTGAACTTTTTCAGTAGCTGTAGGATTTGCTACAGGACTCAACCCTGTGATTTTTCAGCTGGTTCTCATGTCATTTCTCTTATTGTGTTTCATGAAGTTTGGCTTTTGGTTTTGTTTTCCTGTTTGTACAATTGAGATCTGTATAAACATTGTTTGTTTTTGTTATCGAAACCATCACACACTAATTCTGCCTTTGCCTATGTCTCCATGTGAAATCTACCATCATGTCAGGGCTATGTTCTGTTCTGTTCTCACTTGGACCCTCGGTGGGGGCTCCCTGGTTGCACATAGCATCAAGTGGACAGAGGAGACGGACAAGAGCTTTTTCCACCACCTTGCTGTGTTGCAGCTTGTCCATATTCATTCTTATGCTGGTCCTCACACTTACATTGCTATGGTCTCTCAGTACAACCTCCTCTGATTTTGGGGCCATGAGATACTACTCACCCTTCTCCAGCTCTAAGGCAGGTCAGCTCCCCTGCTTCTTGGCCCTGGAATGTGCTGAGTGGGCTCTGGGTGACATTGAAATCATTGTCAGATATAAAAACGTTATTCTGCACACTTCCCACAAGATTTTACACCTTCTGACTCAAAAGACTCTGAAATCTATCGACTCTCAATGTAGAAAAAAATTGCCCTACTTTACCCTGCTCTCAGCATGGTCACTGACAACTGCATCAACCCTGCACAACAATTGTTGACTTAGGCTGAGCCACATGACTGTGCTGACTGCATCATGTCCGAGAAGGGCCATGACCTTGCTGACATACTAATGCCCAACTCTACACTATTGTTCATTGACAACATGCACTCTGGGGTGCACTGCACTGGTTGGGATGTTTTTCACTTTGATGGCTGTTCACAGTCTCTGCCTCTGTCTGCCTTTCCACTGGTGGTGCTCAATGTTGGAACTACATGCTATGTGTGCTGCTTAACAGCACTGTTCTTCTTCTATCCTCTGCTGAATTATTTATACAGACATTGCATATGCCTTCCATATGATTTATTCTTATACCTCTGCTTCTAAGGTCTCCCCTCCTACTCACTCCTCTGTTCATGTTCTTTCCCCTCTATTTTTCTGATGACATACCATACGGCAAGGAATTGTCTGCAGTCCTGTCAAGTGAGGGGGTGTGGGGAAGTTCTAGGTCAAGATGGGGGACCCGCTCTAATTTTTCTGCCTTCTATATTGCACCCTAGCCTGATTGAAATGTATTGTGGCATGGTCCACCATGGGGTACAGAAGACAGGATATGCTCAAGTTTCCATGGGTATGGCCTGATGTGGAAACTGAAGTATGAGAGTGAATCAGGAGCTGCATCACTTCCCTAAAATCTAAACTGAGAATAGGATGGGAGAAAATCCCTATAGGTCATGCTCCCTGTCCTTGTTCGTTTATTCACCTCCAAATGAACATTCTGTTACACAATGTTAAAGAATTTCAATGGGTACTTGTGCTGCTGTACAAATTCTTTCAGTAGGTATACGCCTTCCCTATGCAAAAGACCATGGTAAGAAAGGTCGCCCGAGTTCTAGTAACATTTATGAGTCACTGGACAACAGTCACAATACCCACTTTACTGGGCAGGTGTTGAAACAGGGCATGAAAATGTTAGAAGTCAAACAATGATTCTATATTTCTTACCATCTTCAGTCAAGTGGCTTGGTGTAATCAGAGAATAAATCTATCAAAATACTTGTTTTTACAGTGGTCATTTTTGCATAGGCACAACAATTGGGCTGAACACTGGGGTGTATGAGCATATCCCCTCACTTCTGCAGGGATCTCCCGCATTTGGCACATGCCCCTGCCCTTTGACACTATTTATGAGCATTCCCTCAGGTCCCGTCACTGACCTGTTGACTGATTATCTGTACTAATTTATGAAATGCTTTTGAGACATTAATTTCTTTGCCCTAACTTCTGATGCTACGAAAGATGGTAACTCACATTACAGTTTAAATCCCCATAAGACTGTGAACCCAGGAAACCAGGTGCTAGTAGGAAAGAATGAATTACGATCTTATATGGCCATAGACGGTTCTACTGATCGCACATAACTCATTTGCTGGTGGAGCTAGAGCTTGGTAAAGCTTGAAGGGTCCACCAGAAACAGATTAAATCTATTCCTCCTTGTCTGATTGGCTGCTGTCCTAATTTTGGACAGGTGTGGGGTGGGTTTAAACAGAGGAGGGTTTCCTGCTTTGTTTTATGTATTGGGTCCAGACAGAGCCATGAGATCTTTTCTGCTACTGCAGGCTCTCTATGCATTGGAGACCCCCATGATAAATGGCTCTGAGAACCCCCATATGGCCCTATCATTAATGAGTGTTATTACAAATCAGGCCCACAGAGAGGATTGTCAAGTATTCCAACACCTGTTGGTTTCCACATCCAGCCTAAATCGCTAAAGTGCCTTACTTCAGTGTGTTGTGATTATCACTTTATAGCTATCATAATTCTGCCAAAATATTCAAGACAAACACATTACTGTTGTAAATCATTAGCTAACACATCCCTCTAATAGTTTTTGACAACAGTATCGTAAAAATGGTCGGTGGCACCTGCAGGATTATATTTCATAGTATGCATAAGAACCACTGCGCACTTGTAGGCTACTTTTAGTCCAACATTGCCAACTACGATTAAGCATCAGAAATGTTGATCATGGATTAACCTATACCTGCTGACATTAACACCAATCATCAGATTTCAAATGTTTTTGTGTCATAATATTAAAAGTGGACTAAATTGATGCAGCCAAAAATGCATTTCATTCAGTAAAAATAAGAATTAAAAGTCAAAATCTGCATAATAATACCTCAATTTTCCACAAACTGTAATATGGGCATTCACTTCCCTAAAATCACAAATATGACATGTGTATTTCTCTATTACAGAAAAACAGAACACAAGAGTTTGTGAACAAAACATGAGAGTTTGTAAAGCAGTTAGCTATATTTGAAAATGATTTGTGGAAAAATAATTACAGTTTTTAAATTCTTATATAAAAGGATTTAATATTTTTTCATAATAATAAAAAAAGAAACTCCAGGAATTCCAAAATTCCAAGAAATTTGGAAAAAGATTTGTTTCCTTTTACAGAAGTACTTGTTTTCTCCAATATCTTTAGTGAAATGTATGTCTCATCCTTCTGAGTCAGAATTGACCATTTGTCACAATTTGGCCCCTCCTCCCAGATGTCTCCATATGTGTGTGTGTGTGTGTGTGTGCGTGTGTTTGTTCATATGGCCACACTCACCCTGTGCATCACACCTGTTCCTCATTTTGTGTCATTATCATGAGTGTTTATAAGTCTCTTGTTTAGTCATGGATGTTGTCTTTGTTTAACCTTGCGTGAGCCTGTGTGCTACGGTATCTGTTTTGTGTAAATAAACATCTTACTTGGCTTGTTCCTGCATCCTACCTAGCCTCCAACATTACACCATTGTCTAGTTTACTTATCATTAGCTCATATGTAATCATGTATGTTCATAATGATTAGGTGATGAATTTATATATGAGAATTTGATTTTGTAAGAGTTTATATGTTCTAATCCTTTCCATGTACAATTAGTTTATTATATGGTTATAGGCTTTCTAATTGTCATTGCCTATAATTGTCAGTAAGGTCTGCTCTCTGAAAAGTTCACACAGACCTTTATATATTTTATTCTCACATTCTTCCCTGGTTACTAGGTTGACCACCCTGGCCCCATCATGTTTTGAAGGCATTTTTTCTGTCCTTGAAAATAACTGTCTCAGCACAAAAATGGAACTCACACTCTTACTGCCCAATTCTGTCCCCTTTTCTCTCTCTCTCTGTTAAAAGGTATTACCAAGGCTCTGTATTAATTTACTTCTTGTTTAAGTACATGTTGCAGTGATCATATATTGTCTCAGTGTACATCCATCCATTTTGACAGGGAAAACTACCTCAGTTTGTCATATAAACCATTTAGCATGTCTATGTATATTTATTTCTGAAGCCAAGGCCTAAACCTATACCCTGAAATTATTTTAAATCTTTTTATGATTTAAACATATTTTAGGAGTATTAACCAGATACATTGCTTATCTTATGGTGGCAAAAATCTGCTTATTGAAAACATTTGAAAAGCTGTTTGTCCAAAGCCTTTTAACTAACATTTTGTAGTGAGGAGTTCTAAAGAGGTGAGCTTTGCAGTTCATTAAAACACAGTAAAATATTTTTAAAAATAATTTTGGAAGTTTAAAAATAGTCAGTGCTATTAACTGAATTCAGCATGAAGTTAGCTACACCATTAAACCTTTTGAATGACCTATTAGTCTCAAAGGATTAAAGTTTGTTTTTTACAACAGCATGGAGTAAACAAGACCATTAGAGGTTTTTTTTGTTCCAGTTCATTTAATTATTTTTCACTTTACATTTATTTAGTTTTTTGTAATGTTTCAGAAAATACAATGCCTTAATTACACTGTATTTTTCCTCATTCAGAAGTCCTCTACTTTTCCATTTATAACCACAATAATTGAAATTCTAACAAGCCCAGCATCAATGAACACACAAAACCTTGTGAAGCAAGAAAAGTAGCTAGCCTCCCTATCCAAAAGTAGTGATACAATCACAAAATAGTGATTTATAACATAAAGCTATAAAGGATTATGACCTGGCAGTATCTGTGACCGGAGATTGAATGTTACGAAAGTGGACTAGATCTCAAGAGTAGCTCAAGAGAATGCTGTCCTTATATCACAAGTTTTTTGTTTGTTTGTTTGTTTTTTAGGGTTATAAATTTCAGATGCAGAGCCAAATCGATTAATTAAATTTTTAAAAAAAAACAGTGTAGAAAAGTCTTACAGTTTTTCTGTAAATAAAGGCCTCAATTGGTGACTAGTTAGATTTATTTGGTCTATTTTGTCTAAAATTGTTGAGTCAGTATGTGATCAGCTATTAACAGGGCTGAGTGTGTATGATTTATGGAATTTTACATAATAATTTATGTGTCTGCGACAATCTCTGACTCTGGTATAATTTTTGTAGTTTAAGACTGATTAGTTCATGTTGTTAGCACCATAGCATAATGAAACTGGCTGATTAAAATTCTCGATGCTCAACATCGAATAATGTAACCCATTCAGGTTCACAGTACTGATTCAAAACAAATAGAAACATTTGCCAATAATTTAATTTCTGGATAATTTCTGGATATCAGTAGCAAGTAGTAGATGGACATAAGCAGCAATTAATGTTTTTATTTTATTATCTGTTGCTAATTTTTCCCTTCATTCTACCTAATAATCAATACCAAATTCTAAAATCTGGAACAAACAGTTGTTCATCACCTGCTTTACTCATCCCTATCAGATTCATGTTGATTGCGGGAGTCGCGGGTGTCCTTGGAATCACGAGGTGTTTCTCTCTCCTTCTTAGACTCCTTTACCACCTATGCAGAAAAAAAAAGTTATCATTTTATCTGATAATAAAAACTGAATAATAAAAAACTGTAATATGTTACAAGGTGACTTGCCTCTCCATCACGTATCTCGACAGTTTTGATAACCACCTTCTTGCCATGTCCAACATCAGAAGGCTGGTCATACTCTAGACAATGGCAAATAAAAGAGGCAGGATATTTTATCAATATCAATAGTACATCTAATTTAATTTAACTTTTACAATAATGTTGGTGACCTTAAGGTTGTAGAAGGACAGCAAGAAATTACAAAACCACCACCATACTTACCGCCATTACGCAGACCCATAGATGTTACGTTCAAGATGGGAACAGATATTCTGAAAGAACATCAGAGCACCTCAGGCTCAAAATACGACACAATGACTTATTTGTGGACAGGGACTGGTGAAAGTAACATCTATACCTGCTCTCCTCTCCTTCCAGTAACTTCCTATATGTAGCAATCTCAATATCCAGAGCCATCTTGACATTGAGCAAGTCCTGATATTCCCTCAGGTGACGAGACATTTCATCCTTCAGGTGGCGGATCTCTTCTTCCAGACGAGCAATGCTGTCCTGGTAGTTGCCAGCTTCTAAGCCAAACTGGTCCTCCATTTCCCTCATCTGCCTCAGCAGTGCCTCGTTCTGTGTGACACACACATATGCAACTGTGAGCATGGGCATTTCTCAGTACTTTCTGTGACCACCTTGACTGACCTCATGTACTCCTAGAAGCTTCTCATGACTGAAATAAGCGCACCGTGCTCTTAAGGGCATCAATCTCACAGTTGAGGCCCTGGATCTGCCTCCTAAATTCATTGGCTTCTTGCTTGGCCTGCCTCATTGCCTCAGCATTGCGCTTTGCTGAGTCTGTCAGGTCGGCAAACTGTAGAGGAGAAGAGAAAACATAATGATCTTTCTGCAAATAGTATGTGTATATTTTCCATTGGGTGTATATTTTCCATGTGTGTTATATCCCTTCACCTTGGATTTATACCATTCCTCTGACTCCTGCATGTTTTTGGTTGCAATGCTTTCATACTGGGCCCTAATGTCCCTCAGGGCTGCAGTCAAGTCGGGCCGAACCGTGGCCTCCACTTCCATCTTCATCTGCTGGGTTTCAATGCTCACCTGCACATCCTGGATTTCCTGTTTGTATAGTTTATGAGAAAGTTCATTCTTTATGGTTCTTCCAAGACTCTACTACTTCTTGTAAGACAAGGAAAAATATGCCAGTGGGGTATTAGGCCAGAAGAACCCTCAATTACCTTTACATTTATGACACTGAGCAAATAATATTTACACCATACTCTCCATTTGGTCATATAGAAGCTGTAAAGTATCACATTAGAGTTCTTTTGGCCTACAACTTACTTCATCGTGCAGCTTCTTGAGGAATTCAATCTCATCCATCAGAGATTCAATCTTTCTCTCCAGCTCCAGGCGGACAAGAGTGGCATCATCCACATCCTGCAGGTAGATGGGAATGAATGTTTAGATTTGTTCTAAACATTCATTTATCAATGCTGTGGTGAGAAACCCATATGTGTAAAAACATTTCAGGTAGGGCTGATTGCAATAACATCTGTATGCTTCTAAATACAGCTGTTTGTCATAGACTAACATTTGTTTTGATACCTCCACAAGCAAGGTACAAAAGTAGGTATAATTTTGATTATATTAACTTGTTCATGTATTTACACTGTTAACCTCTTTATCAACCTAATTTCTCCCTTTCCAAAGACTGCAAATTTTAATTTCTGTTTTCAAATAATATCCAACATGCCTAATAAGTATACATTGTTTAGCTATATAGTGTCTATTTCCTAAAGTAAAACTTGAGATCTATTTTTGCCGCATTTTAACACTCCAAAAATTTAAAGTACATACCTTTCAGAACTACAGATTTATGAATGCATGTGTTTATCTACTTTCTGTTATTTATGTTTGTTTAGCATTGTTATGCCAGCTGAAAGTGTTGTTCTTTCATTTTTTGTATAATGACCACTATATAATTTTTCTGTATAATGACAGTCAAGTTTCTGTATAGTGTTAGGCAAGATTGATCAGAAAGAATAGAGGGCATCTACCGAAGAATGGTCATTGACAAGTGACTCAAAACAAAGGAAACTGATGTTAACTGATGTAAAATCAAGATTATAATTGCTTTAGTGATTGTTGTCCACTGCAATTACATCTGCTTAGAATCAAGAAAGAAAGCAGTGCAGATTCCTCGTAGAAGCCAGGTTTCTTCCAATAATCCTGTGTATTAAACATTTGTTAAACATATTTAAATCGTATATTACTCAGTTACATTAAAAAAAAAATTAAAAATTAAAAAAATTAATAAATGAGTAGCTAGAGGTTATAGAGCCTAACGTCATGGCATAAAAAGGTTTTCTATTTTCCATAAGGAAAACCTTTTGATGCCATGACGTTAGGCTGTATAACCTCAAGTTACTCGGCGCAATCGCTGAACAGAGCCAGCCAGTAACAGATCAAGCGCCCCATATATGATCCCATCTTTGATATATGATATATGACATGATCCCATCTATGATATATGATATGATATAATTGGATATAATGGGGATCACCGCCACGAGAACGAACCTATTAAAAGTGAATCTCGTTCTTAGCCCATAGTTTTGGACTTTTTCTTTGCAAAACAATTGCATCAAGTTGTCATTAGAAGAACTGGAAATCAAAGACACATGAAGGCTATAGCCTGCACTTTGAGGTGTATTCCCAAGTTTGCACTACTAATCAGTTGGAAGTTGTTAATAATTCAACTGTCTTCTCCCAAGTTAAAGAAGGCGTTGCCTTGAGCGTTATGTTACTTGAAAAAAAAAAAAAAGTTATTTAGTTCAGTATTATTAGAACAAACCAGCAATGTCTAATGGTGTAACGAAAATACTTAACACTGGTAAAAATATAACAATTAATATACTTGTACTTACTCAGAGGTGAGAGAGAGAGAGAAAGAGTGTGTGTGTGTGTGTGTGTGTGTGTGTGTGTGTGTGTGTGTGTGTTTGTCATCACCTTTCGAAACAGGATCAGTTGGTTCTCAGCATCCTGCCTTTTCTGAGCCTCTTCATCTAACCTGCACACATACAGGAAGTTCACAAAAATCTCAGTTTGTTTCAAAAGGTCTCTGACACCATACTTGATAAGTACAAGAGTAATGTATGATTTACTTATGAAAATACCTAGATTTACATCTAGATTATTTTATCACTATACTTAATTTTACCTAATCTGTATTTTTTAATGGATAAAAGTATGTTAAATCTGGTTGGATGAAATAAAAAATACCCATAAATAGTCTTATTATATACCCTATTTTTTCTTATTTTTGTTATTCATCTTAGGATATTTAGTATGTTTGCAGAAGGCATAGAATATGCAGTGTATGCAGATTAAAAACATTGTTTCATTTACGCAGTATTATGGAGAGCAATTTACCGACTAACCTACAGAATAATCAAATTTGTCCTTGTTTACATTAGCAAATGCAAAGGTAGTCCTGAGCTGACTGTGACACCAGGCTTTCTTGTGTGGCGCTCTTAGAAGGAGTCTCTAGTCAATACACGTCTGGCTTGCTCTCATAGGTCTACGTGCTGTAACTAATGGGGCACCAGCTGGCAGGGAGCCTGAAGATCAATTAGCTAATGTGTTGCATAAAAGGATTTAGGCTAAGACAGAAAATAGCAGGTCAAGCCATCCCCTCAGCTAATGCATTAAACTAGCTATCCTTTGGAGGACATACACAAAACACAGGTTATAAATGAATTTAGCAATTGAATCATGCCATGTAATATTTTCTAGTGGCTATGATAACATCTGCCCCATTTGATCTAAAATGTTAACTAGGCAGCCTAGTCAAGCTACGCACAACACAGAGGGAATTATATTACCTTTCTTTTACTTTTCTTTCCTTTTTATTTTCCTTTCTTTTTTTAAGTGAAACCTTTTTGATGGAAAAGGGGGCAGGTTTAAAAATAACTCAGTATCATATCCATAGTCCTTTTTAAGGGATGCTATCTAAGGGATCCTATGTTTCTATGGTCAAGTTTTTAACAGACATATGGTGTAGTTATGATGTTATAATTTCTGTTATTTTCAGCTGTGGCCAAGACTGCTTAAGATACTGATATGGAAGAAGGGCGTGGCTCATGTGTGCAAGAATATGTCTGGGCTGTGGTTGGGCTTATATTTTATTTAATTGGAATTCTGCATTCGTTAAAAGGGTACCTGGCACCCACATACCAAAGACAACAAACACCTGTAATGGAACCTTCTGCATCAATCTACATTGATTTTTCTTACATCTCTTTGTTGCCCTGCATGTCTTAATCATTCTCTCACTCTCCACTCCCATACCCCCACCCCCAACCTCTGCCACTCAGTCCTGCTGGATATATTCAATAATACATTAGGTTTAAGTCTTAACATAAATTAATTTGCAATTGTGTCAATAAAATGGGGAGGAAATTTGAGGGCATCAAAGGTCCCCCGATCATTTCTTATTCCATTTGGGATATTTAGTGTTTTTTCCCTGTATTTTTAATGGAAATATATGTTTTAATTAGTGTACAATTTCATGATGCTGTAACTATAAAAGAAGTACCCATTTACTGCTTGTGGTGAAATAAATATTTGGCTTCTATACAATGACATTATTTAGTAGATGCAGAACACAATAAATAGATTTACATATTTGCAATCAAAATCACAGTGTTTGTCACTGATTAGGATGTTACAGTGTATCCTGTATTGCATTGACATTAAACTAGGGAGTGAGTCAGTGTAGAGGAGTGTTTGCACTTGTGATATCAAGATTGAGCCCCTGCATCCTACACTCCTGACCCTGGAGAACAATTACCAGCTGCAGCAGAGTGGGCTGATCCAGGCTGCAGACTCTTTGTCTCTGCCCTTTCCACCAGGGCCACACCCACCCCATCAACAGATTTTAGATTTAGCCTAAGTGAAAATTCTTTTTTGAGATCCATACATTGCTGGGTTTTGTATATGTGTGTGTTTGGTAAGAGAACACACTTGTGTGCAAGAGTGGAAGTGAGTTGGTGGTAATAACTATAGATAAAACAAAACCATCAGAACCATATATAATTCCTGTCACCACACCCTACAAGTCTGAAAACTGGAGTCTAGTCCTTTATCATATTTCTTTTTATTTCACTATTAATTAAAAACTTTTAAACTACATTTTTTTTTTTGCTCCTGTAGGTCTCAACTTTGTAAACCTATTTATTTATATAGATAGATAGTTTATTTGGCCCTAACAGTTTCTGAGGACAATTTAACTTTTGATTTTAAGCTTTGGCCAGAACATTTAGGTTAGATTACACTTCTAAGAATGTTTAAAACAGCCTTTTAGCCATCCAGAGTATTATTTATGTTATGTATTATTACTTATCATTTTGTGAAGACATAGTTAGATTGTGTTAAATCTGTAACAGTTCTATAGTTTATGAAAAATGTAAATTATTTCATTAATTAATTACAATTATAAGAAACACAACAATTTCTCAGTCTAATCCTTTATGTATTCAAAGACCTCCCCTCCCATGGATCCCAGCCCTTCCCATGACTCCCTGTCGGACGCACCTCTGCTTGATCAAGGCAAGATCCTCAGCCAGGTTGTCCCTCTCCACCTGGATCTGATCGCGCTCTTTCCCAATCTGCTCCATCTGCCTGCGTAGCTCCCTCAGCTCCTGCTGGCAGAGTTCGCTGGCTCGGTTGGGCTGCCCGTGCTGTTGCTTGCCCTTGTACTGATTGAGCTCCATGTGGAGGCCAGCGTTCTGCTGCTCCAGATAGCGCACCTTCTCGATGAAGCTGGCGAAGCGGTCATTGAGCTCCTGCAGCTCTTGCTTCTCATTGCTGCGGGTGGCAAGGAACTCCTGGTTGATCGCTTCGGCTAAAGAGAAGTCCACCTTGTCGTAGGACAAGCGGGGGGCGGGCGTGGCGGAGCGTAGCCGGTAGCCCACTGAGCGCGTAGATGAGGAGGGCGGCGCAGAGCTGAAATAGCGGTTGCCCAGAGTTGGCATACGGGACGAGAAGGGGGAGTAGGTTACGGAGGAAGGTCCAGCAAAGGTGCGGTTGTAGGAAGTGCGGACTGAGGAGTGACTCATATTTGGATTCAGATAGGATTCTTGATCACACTGTCTTCTTTTTCTCCCTGATAGGGCTCTTTCTTTTGGGAGCTTTACTGGCAGTGGTTGAAGCTGAGCAGCAGGAGGTGAAGCAACAGGACCTCCAAATAAGGTGCGCAAGGGCTTTTATACTCACATCTCTCCTCCCCTACACTAAATGTCTCAGGCTCTGGTAGGTTTCTCCTACCATTAACCATCAATCATTCTTCCACATGGCCTTGGCCACTCCCACCTACAGCCTTCATCTCTCTGTTTAATGCTCTCTTCCTTCTCTCTTTCTCTTCTCCTCCATTGACCCCCACCCCAGCTTTGCCCCTCCCTTGGCAGGCATCCTAACTGTCCCCTGCATTAAGGCATAATATCCAAACACGTCCCCACCCAGCTGCCTTCTTCAGGCTGTACAGATTCCCACTTTTGTACACAATAGATTCTCTTCAATAGATTCTGTGATCTCACTGTTAATAATTCATCATATATAAGAAAAGTACTTTATATATCTCACTGTTGACAATTCATCCCATATATATATATATATATATATATATATATATATATATATACACACATATATAATCTTTCTCCATTCCCTATCTTCATGTAATAAGAGAAGGTATTGATGTTCTTGAAGGCAGACTCAGAATAAGGCATGACTCTGCAGTTCTACTCCTGAGCACCAGACTGTGTGCCATATCCAGTGTCTGTTCTAATCTCATTTTTACTGCAAAGGGTGAGGTTTGCTGCACCAGACGAATATTATTATACTAATAAGTCGAATATTATAACCACTTTATTACTATTTGAGTAATTACGATTATAATATTTATCCCAGTTACAGCTGTTGAACAGTACACTGATTTTTTATTCTGTATGCTATCTTTAAGAAAATTATTCATCAATGGTCCCAGTTGTAGGAGCCAATTAACTGTTTATTCATATAATAATAATTTACTACTAAGACAAACAACCATTAGTGATATGTTGCTTGGCATTACAAGTGTATATTTCTCATGTCCCTGTCCATTAAGCATTTAGCTAATGCAGACATGTTCCATTTGATTGTGAAACAAGGAGAAGGGATAACACAGCAGGATATGAGGAACAATATGAACATTTCCTGTAAATATAATTTACATTACGCCATAGTCTGAACTGTACAGCAAGAAAGAAAAATTTGGTGTTTTGTATATTCTTTCTCATTTGCATGCAAGATTGCAGAAAAGAGAGGCTCATTTTTGAATAACAGACATGTTTGCCGATGCTGAGTCTGAAACAACCGCATATTTTTCCTATAACATGAAAAAACCTATTTGCTAATGTTTTTATAAAGTAATTGACTACAATTTTAAAAAGAAGTTGTATTGCTTAAGGTTATTTACATCTCCTGCACATCATTCTGGTATGAAGCTGTGGTAAGGTTCAGATTTCTTTCTGATGCACCAAATAAAAAGGAACACCATTTAGTAATACAGCTGTTATAATATTGTTAGACTTCCTCTGTCTGCTGTTATACTTTAAAAAGCAATACAAAGAGTTTTGTTAGAGTTCTTTTTTAAAAACCCTAATTTATTTAATCTGCATATATCTCCAAGGAATTTCCAAGAGTACAGATCATATGGGTATACTACGTGTGTAAGTAAGTGGCTGATGACTGCCAAGGTTTTTTACAGATCAATTGAATATCAGGTTTTTAGGGTGATGCAATACTAACTGTGCACAGCTATAAGACCAACTCTCCACCTCATTCGCACTTCATCCTTTTCATTTTCTAAAGGTACTTCTCAAAAGTTTCTAGTTTGGCACGACTGCTGGCACAACTGTGCTTTTTTTATTTTTATTCTCCTATACCTTTATTTTAGCACTGATTTCATTTATGGTTGCTATACTGCACTGTTCTTTGCTGGCCATGGTATGCTGTATGGAATAATTAGTTTCCTGTGTGGCTTTGCACCATAATCTAATCAACCTGCTGTGCTGAAAACGAGCTTCTTCTCCTCCATTTCTCTTCCTAGCTCCTCTATTCTATACAATTATGCCCCATAAACTGCATTTCTTTTTGTGTTTTTCACTATATTTCCACATGGTTGCAGGTTGTATGATGTTATATTTCTTTCAGCATTTTATGTCAGAAAACAACTGCACATTTCACCCACTGTCCCACCCACATATTTTGCTTAATTTTTACATTGCCAAGAAAACCACCAATTTATGGATTACTAAAAGCCTTTTTAAACTTTTTGAGGATGATTAGATTATTTGTGTAATGTGACAGTAAATAGCACCACAGGGAAACATTTAAAATTATTTTTTAATGACATAAAATAGTTTAATAGTAGCAGTGGCCATGCAGTTACTAATCATATGCTAAATGGATTATTGTGATTCACTCATGTGAAACTATAACCCTAAGTCTGACTTTCCTCTTTCAAACAATGTCATACCCACATAAGATAAAAGAACTATAAAACTTTTACTTTTGTTTTCACCACTTCCTTAATTCTGTATGAAGGAGGCCGATGAAAGAAAAAGAAGAAAAACTCATCACAGAGAAAGAAATCAAATTTAATTAGATTGTATAACTATTTTTACTTATTACATGGGCTTTCTGGTAATGAAATGTCGTGTTATTGAAAACCCCATTCTGTTTAAATGAAATAAATCTCTTTTAGACATTTTTCTCTTTTAGTTTTTTTGAGAAGTGAAATATCATTTGCTGGTGTTATTGTCTCTCACTTGCCTTTTGTTTAGCAAGAAGTTGCAACCAGGGATTCAGTGCCAACAGTGAAGAATATAAAATGGCACTGGTACTCAAACTACTGACAGACATACTCAGCCAACATAAATAATTCAGATGGGTTTTTTTCCTTCCTGTTCACATAACAATCAATATAATTATAACAGTTATGTACACAGTATTATTTGAATGTAATGAAATTCCACACTTCACAGTCATAAAAACTCCTCTAAAAATAAAATTTCCCTTAGAAGTGCACAAATAATTGACTATGTTGATGATGTGGTTATTTGACAGAGAGTAAAAGAAATACAGAATATCATAATATTATATTTCATAATCATAATTGGCAATGTATGCGGGCTGACACAGTATTATAATTAAAAGCATGTGTAAGTGCAACACACACTGGTCTACTTTTCTTTCCTTGTGTTGTAGGGATAAGAATTGGTTAATGGTATATTATGCATGGTTTATTTTGTCTGAAAATTGACACACATCTTTTTACCTTAGAACCACTATTTGTAGTTATCATGTATGTGCCTTGTGAAATACTTATACATTTAATATTTACCAGTGTGCATGACAAAAGTCCAGCACATGTAATATTTTTTATTTGTCCCCCTGAAGTACTTTCACTATATGAAAAACAGGAGAACGTTTGATCATTTTTGATAATACCAAACTTACTCATTGCCTGCTCCAAATAAACATATTCCAAGCAAATAGTTACAAACAAAATGTGTGTATGATATAAATTTTAATTACCACAAATACATGTACCTAACATGGATCTACAAATATTTTAATAATACATTTGAGACTTTATTCTATGTGTATTCTGTGTGTATATACCTAGTACGCTCCTCCTTCATCTTCTCCTTCAGTACTATTTGCACCAACCGCCTCATAATCCTTCTCCAGGGCAGCCATATTCTCTGTGGCCTCAGAGAACTCTCCCTCCTCCATATCCTCTCCTACATACCAATGCACAAAGGCAGGCTTGGAATACATTAAGTCAAACTTGTGGTCCAGCCTGGCCCAAGCCTCTGCAATGGCTGTGGTGTTGCTATGCATGCACACAGCTCTCTGGCGCTTTGTTAGGTCACTGCCAGGCACTACAGTGGGAGGCTGGTAGTTGATACTGACCTTGAAATCAGTTGGGCACCAGTTCTCAAACTGGATAGTACGCTTGGTCTTAATGGCAGCAATAGCAGCTTTGACATCTTTTTGTACAACTTCACCACGGTACAGCAAGCAACAAGCCATGTACTTGCCATGACGTGGGTCACATTTCACTATCTGATTTGATGGTTCAAATCAAGCATTAGTGATTTCAGCCATTGAGAGCTGCTCATGGTAAGCCTTCTCAAATAAGATTACTGGGGCATACGTGGCCAGTGGGAAGTGGACACGAGGGTAGGGAACCAAGTTGGTCTGGAACTCAGTCAAATCAACATTCAGGGCACCATCAAATCGGAGAGAGGCTGTGATGGAGGACACAATCTGGTTGATCAGCCTGTTAAGGTTGGTGTAGGTAGGACGCTCGATATCGAGGTTCCTATGGCAAATGTCATAGATGGCTTCATTATCAACCATGAAAGCACAGTCTGAGTGCTCAAGTGTGGTGTGGGTTGTCAGGATGGAGTTGTAGGGCTCCACAACAGCAGTGGACACCTGAGGAACTGGGTAGATCGAGAACTCCAGTTTTGACTTCTTTCTGTAGTCAACCAAGAGATGCTCCATCAGCAAGTAAGTGAAACCAGAACCTGTTCCACCTCCAAAGCTGTGGAAGACCCAGAAGCCTTGAAGACGAGTGCACTGATCAGCCTAGTTAGTGTAAATTATATGTTGTTAAACAGAAATAGCCTGATGTTAAATGTATAGCTTCTCACGAGTTTGCGGATCCTATCAAGAACCAGGTCAATGATTTCTTTGCCGATGGTGTAATGCAGATGGTGTAATGTTGGCAGCATCTTCCTTTCCAATGATCAGCTGCTCAGGGTGGAATACCTGATGGTAAGTGTCAGTACGGACCTCATCTAAGAGATAGGAAAGACAGGAGGAGGAAACAACATATTTTAGCTGTGGTCACTAACCTGGTTGACATACAAAGAATAACAATAATAAAAAGAATAGACGATTTCTTACGAATCACAGTGGGCTCCAAATCCACAAATACTGCCCTGGGTACATGCTTGTCGACTCCTGTCTCACTGAAAAAGGTGTTGAAGGAGTCATCACCTCCACTAATGGTCTTGTCACTAGGCGTCTGTCCATCTGGCTGAATGCTATGTTCAAGGCAGCACAGCTCCCAGCAGGCATTACCAATCTGGACACCAGCCTGGCCCAGGTGGATGGAGATACACTAATGCTGTGGAGACATAACAGTTAAGTAACTTCCACATTACAAAATGCAAAACAGCTTAGTCATTGTCATATGTGCTTCTTTTTAAAAAAACTGAATGAGTAAAAATCACTAATCTAATATTCCTTTTGTTGTTTTATATTTTCCCAACAATATTCAGAATAATGTGGTCAAATTAATCTGAACATTGTTTTTTTGTTCTGTACCAAAGCAGCGCTGTATATAAATCAAATATCACTATAATAGCAATAAAAAAACAAATATTTGTGGCATCTTTCAGAATATCCCTTTATCTGTAGCTTATTGTACAGATGCAGCATGTTCCTAAGTATGTGCCAAAGAACAATTTAATAGTTATATCTCTTATTTGCTTTGCAGATGTGACACAGATGTGGACAGTCACCCAAGTATGCCAGTGGCTTGATGAAGTTGCAATGATACATGTAAAGCAAACTTTAATTTGTTGAATTCTGTTAAAGTCCCTGAGTATTAATAATAAGCAGCATGTCTGGAATTTGCTCGCAGCATAGTCTGGTTACTCCAGTAGTTCCAGTACATTTAGGTTTATGTTTGCTGTTGAAGAACCATGCACTTCTGAAGAACTATGTGGTATTGGTTCTTGGAGCAAACAGTTATGGATCCATGAATAATATTTTAACTAAATGTTCTACAAAGAAACGTTCGAAAAGATGCTCTGAAGAACCTTTAAGAGTTCTTTTAAGAAGCTTGATAAAAGGGCATTGGTAGCTCAGTGGTTGTCGTACTCACATCGTAATTGGAAGGTTGCCAGTTCAAGCCCCACCACTGACAAGTTGTCACTGTTGGGCCCCTGAGCAAAGTCCTTAACCCTCAAGTTGTATTCAGACATAATTGCAAGTTGCTTTGGAGAAAACCATCAGATAAATGTAGAAGTTCTTTATGCAATCAAAAATGGTTCTTTTATGGCATTCCAGTGAACCCTTTTTGGTTGCAGTTGGCACCTATATTTTTAAGAGTGTAGAATGTAGGTCTAACCTTCTTGTGAATAAACCAATATTTACGAGGCTAATATAGCTATTTTGAGATTGTTACATTTTAGAGAAATTGCTCACGTTATCTCACATTAATAATCGGAATGATCAATAACAGTAATAATAAAGACATTTTAGTACTGTAGCTTTGTTTTTGGAATTGTAAAAATGTTTGTTCCATTTGAAATTCCAGCCAAAATGTATATATTTTTCAAAATATTAACTATCAGGATAGAAGCTTAACACTTAATTACTTGCCAAGAAGGCAAAATTCACTAGATTAGAGGCATTATGCAATAGAACGTGAAGGGGCATGCTCCCCCTCAGGTTTTGTTGTTGATGTTGTTGTTGTTGTTCGCTTTATTGATAATTCATTGTGTCATAAGATTGTGATGCAAACGCAGCACATGGCACATCTTAAAATGTTGAAAAGGTTTATAAAGAAATTTCTCACCCCTTGCCCCCAGTAATCATGTAACTGTAAATTATGAATAACATCTTCACCGGGAAATTATTTCTAATGGTTGTGACCATTGACAGGAAAAAGATGGATGGCACCTTTAGGGGGCACAAAAGTCTTTTTTATGTCTGTGTAGCCCATAGAAAACTCTGCTGCAAGGAAATGCACCTTCTTAGATGTGTGTGTCATCTGTATATGCATATACGTATATATGTTC
This sequence comes from Electrophorus electricus, assembly GCF_041902795.1. NCBI lineage: Eukaryota > Metazoa > Chordata > Actinopteri > Gymnotiformes > Gymnotidae > Electrophorus > Electrophorus electricus. The sequence goes on from NC_137518.1 coordinate 6,858,258, forward strand.
TTAATAATTAGGTATAGCATTAGAATTCTAAACTCTTTGAGGTGTTTTTCCATTTAGGCTTGTTTCTGTGCTCCCTAAAAAGGGAATACCTGACAGTCCTGCATTAAATGTTATTATGTAAGTGCAAAAAGGCATTATATTTGTAATTAAAAGATAATAATTCTTTATGAAACTGACTGTGATCAGGGCCATTAGAGACACGATGAGTAAGTAAATAATGCAAAACAACAAACTATTTTGAAGGATTTATTTAGCTTTCATACCAAAAACTGGAGTTTTACACAAAAGTGGAGTAATAACAATAACTTGTGTAAAGATTTCTGGAGTACACTGACCCTAACGTGAGCTGTTCTGGTGACACCTGATCTGCTACTTCATCATCATGCTAGAAGCAGTCAAACTGAAGTATACTCAGTCATTTCTAAAATGGAGAGGCAAATTTTAGCAATTTTTGAAATCTAATACTCTTCTCCTTCCTCCTCTCCTTCTCCCTCAATAGAATCAACACCAACCTCCTCATAATCCTTCTCCAGGGCAGCCATATCTTCTCTGGCCTCAGAGAACTCTCCCTCCTCCATACCCTCTCCTACATACCAGTGCACAAAGGCACGCTTGGCATACATTAAATCAAACTTGTGGTCCAGCCTGGCCCAAGCCTCTGCAATGGCTGTGGTGTTGCTAAGCATGCACACAGCTCTCTGCACCTTGGCTAGGTCACCACCAGGCACCACTGTTGGAGGCTGGTAGTTGATACCGACCTTGAAACCAGTTGGGCACCAGTCCACAAACTGGATGGTACGCTTGGTCTTAATGGTGGCAATGGCAGCATTGACGTCTTTTGGTACAACGTCACCACGGTACAGCAAGCAGCAAGCCATGTACTTGCCATGACGTGGGTCACATTTCACCATCTGATTAGATGGCTCAAAGCAAGCATTAGTGATTTCAGCCACTGAGAGCTGCTCATGGTAAGCCTTCTCAGCTGAGATTACTGGAGCATATGTGGCCAGTGGGAAGTGGATACGAGGGTAGGGAACCAAGTTGGTCTGGAACTCGGTCAAATCAACATTCAGGGCACCATCAAATCGGAGAGAGGCTGTGATGGAGGATACAATCTGGCCGATCAGCCTGTTAAGGTTCGTATAGGTAGGACGCTCGATATCGAGGTTCCTACGGCAAATGTCGTAGATGGCTTCATTATCGACCATGAAAGCACAGTCCGAGTGCTCAAGGGTGGTGTGGGTTGTCAGGATAGAGTTGTAGGGCTCCACCACAGCGGTGGACACCTGAGGAGCTGGGTAGATGGAGAATTCAAGCTTTGACTTCTTCCCATAATCAACAGATAGACGCTCCATCAGCAAGGAAGTGAAACCAGATCCAGTTCCACCTCCAAAGCTGTGGAAGACCAGGAAGCCCTGGAGACCAGTGCACTGATCAGCCTATGAAAAGTAAGCAATGCAAAAATAGAGAGTTAATGTAAACTATTATATGTTGATAAACACAAAGTGTCTTATATTAAATTTATAGTTTCTCACCAGTTTGCGGATCCTGTCAAGAACCAGGTCAATGATTTCTTTGCCGATGGTGTAATGCCCACGTGCGTAGTTGTTGGCAGCATCTTCCTTTCCAGTGATTAGCTGCTCAGGGTGAAATAGCTGACGGTAAGTGCCAGTGCGGACCTCATCTGAGAGACAGGAAAGACAGGAGTATGAAACAACAGATTTTAGCTGTGGGCACTAACCTGGTTGACGGACAAAGAATAACAATAATAAAAAGAATAGACAATTGCTTACCAATTACAGTAGGCTCCAGATCCACAAACACTGCCCTGGGTACATGCTTGCCAGCGCCTGTCTCACTGAAAAAGGTGTTGAAGGAGTCATCACCTCCACCAATGGTCTTGTCACTAGGCATCTGTCCATCCGGCTGAATGCCGTGCTCAAGGCAGTACAGCTCCCAGCAGGCATTACCAATCTGGACACCAGCCTGGCCCACGTGGATGGAGATACACTCACGCTGTGGAGACATAACAGTTAAGTAACTTCCACATTACAAAATGCAAAACAGCTTAGTCAGTGTCATTTGTGCATCTTTAAAAAAAAATCCTTTTGTTATTTTATATTTTTCAAACAAAATTCAGAATAATGTGGTCAAATTAATCTCAACATTGTTTTTTTTTTTTATCACTATAACAGCAATAAAAAACAAATATCTGTGTCTTATTTAAGATTTCCATATTTAGAGAGAGCCAGCTCCTGGCTCAGCCTAGACACGAGCCTACATTTTATTCTGTGAGGATCTGACAACGTGCTTTACGAATAATACATTTTTGAAGAGATATTTCTTAAAGTAGCAGCAATCAATGCACAAGTCAGAGATATATTGGTGACATTACGGAATGGTATGTGTTTTATGTTTTATACCACAATAGCTAATCAAAGCATATTCTGATTAATTATCCGCGCTACTGTCTATATTTTGACCAAAGTATTATATTCAGATCCGTTGTGGCGAAAAACAATAACGCATGCAGTGGCGCGTTTTTTTCTCATTCCGGCAACCGCCCCGATGCTGATGGCAAAAAAAAATCAAAGTACTTCTAAAATGTTCATAAGTCAAACCATTTGACCCCACGTATAATTACACATCTGCACACATTGCACATTAATAAAAGAAAAGTCCATTAATAATAAATAAAACGTTTGAAACAATAAATGCTCTGGCTCACCATTTTGCTCTTTTTCTGGAGATGTCGGCGTTGAAGAGATGCACACTAACCTACTTGTCTCAGTTAGACAACGGAGCGTGCGCGAGCACTGCAGAAGGAAAAGGGAGGCGCTGCGCTCAGTAAGCAAGCGCGAGGACCGTGAGAAGGGCGTGTCCCCTTTTCAGCGTCGTAAAACCGGCCTTGGTGCAGTGAATTTAATATGCTAAAATCTATTATAGATGCTACTTTCATGATTAAAGCTTTCGTACAACATGTATAAAGATAATGTCGGTTTTCCTAAGGTCAATGTGTGTTTTTGTTTAACGTAATATGTTATCTGCATCATATTTCTTTTCCGTTGAAGGGTTCACTATTTGAGCCTCAAGAAAGGTTTTTACAAAAACTGTAATAATCATTGAATGATCAAGTTATTTTCATGAGTTAGGCTATTATTGAGTGAGACAACTGCTTAAAATGATGAACGCTTTATTGTCATGCCACTCATACCTACATGATTCTGCAAGCGAAAATACACATTTTTGTGTGTGTGTGTGTGTGTGTGTGTGTGTGTGTGAGTAAGTATGCGTGCGTGTGCACATTCTCATTCAGCATCATTTCCGTTTTGACAGACATTTTTACGGAGACATCCTTTAAAATAACATTTGGAATAGATAAGCATGTCATGCGTTACTCATCGAGGACATTTTCTGTATGTTTAAATATCTCACCATCACTTAGCACTTGCCTGTCTCCGCAGCAGAAGCATCCCTTCCCTGCCGCCCAACAAGCCACCGCCCTTCATTGTTTAATATTTCTCCGCAGCACACTGACGTCATCCAGCTGCAGTGCACCACGTGACTATATTGTTCATCAATTCCTAATGAACTTTTCCCTGGAACCTTTTGTTCAAATCAAATTACCACTCAACAATAGATTACTAACAAAATGGCTATAGAACTGTAACCTGTGATTTCATATCTAAAATATGGCTTTCCCAAATGATTGTAACTGTTTGTAACTTTAAGATTATCTATACTGTGAGATTAAATTGATAATATTTCTAATATATTGTGATGCGTTTTTCATAACTTGAAGAAACTCAAGTCAACACTATCTTATCTTAGCCAATACTATTTTTCCTTAATAAATTAGTTGAGGCGTAACGAATTAAGTGGATTGACAGAATTGCAGGGTTTAAAATACAATTTACAATGAATTCCCCAAATCTGCCCTTTGTCCTTTAGTTCTAAAAAGAGTTAATTGTAGCAGCAATCGAATGCAGTTATGCAGGAGAATGGGATTTGATCATGCAGATTTTTTAAGATATTCATTTTCACTGTAGACCCTATGGTTGATTATTTTTATTTGGATTATGTTTAGGCCAGTATGTCCTACACATGCATTTGGCGGCATACATAAAGAAACAAGAATGTGCTGATTTACAATGATTTTACAGCATACAGGCCTCCGTGGCTGCTCGGACTAATATATTCATGAGACCAACCCCCAGTGCACCACCAGTCTTTATAAAGCGGTGCGCCACTCTGACAGTAAGCAGTTACTACATCGACTCTTAGCTGTCGACGAAGGTAACGAATTGTACTGCAGTGAAACAGGCTTCGAGTAATCTTTAACCGATTTCTCAGCAGTTAACTTTTAAAGCGTCTAAACATGGTAAGTAATATGCATAGACTGTTAACACCTAGGCTATGCTTTTTAATAAGCCTCAGAATAATGGTCACAAAATTATAAAAAATTGGTTTACAATATACAAGCTCATAACCGGAAAAATTACGCTGTGGTCCACAATTTTACGTGGTTTCCACATTTTTTAAAACAAAAGTAGGCCATTGACTGCCTTAGTTATAGGCTTTGGTAAACTGATGCTCGTCATTTTTGGCGGACGCAGGAACGGGCGTGTAGTCGTTATAGCCTAAACCATGTGCAAAAAGCTACAGCATCTTTAGAAGGATTAAGGTATAATATCAGCGACAGTTCTGCGTGTTACTGTTCCATTGTCTAATCGTATTTGCAGCCATGTTCTTATCCGTCGAGAGTGATTGAATGGGGGAGTTGAATGAAGGTAGATTATTCACGAAGGCAAAATGCACACGCGTTTCTTGTAACAGCTCCCTTCCACTTTTGTCTGAAAATAACTTCTCTCTGCCAAACGACTTTTAAAATAACTTAAATTGCATATCATATACGATATGGATGTACAACGTTCAATGTAGCTACACCATAAACTACGTTGCACCGTCTACGCTCAGACCTCGTGGTCAGCTCTGTCTACTTATACCGCCTTTATGGTTCTTTGTACTTTATAGAATTCTCTGTTTCAACATCGTATAGCTTTTTATATGCTGTCTTAATAGATAAAGACAGTATTTCAGTTTTGCTGTGACAAAGATAACTAACGCTAGATGCATTAATTTATTCTAATCCTGCCATCGAAAATCTTTCAAAGGCTAAAAATCTGACCTACATTTTTATTATAGTTTCTTTCGATGGAGCCACACTTAACGTACAGTGAATCGTTAAAACAGGCTAGCGTTTAGACATGTCTATGGCAATTTCAATAATTAATCTATTGATTCGTTCGTGCATTAGTTCAATTAAATAACGAGCCAGTGTGGCTTTCTTGGGATTGGTAGCAAATGGTGTGCTCAGGCGATTAGCATTTGTGACAACAGCAAGTAATGTATAGTGGTATTGTTTAGAATAAAGGGTTGATAAATCAAGAACGATAAATCGAGCTGTCCAGATGATGGGGGTAGCATGGGCATTGAGCACCCTTTGTCTCGTGCATCCACCCTGCGGATAGCTACAGCCTTAAGGCCTACTTGTGATAACATCACGCATATATATTTAAACGCTCCTGTTTTTTTTAAATGTTGATCGTTGCACGTAACTCTATCTCTCTATCGCTCTTTCTCTCTCTCTCTCTCTCTCTCTCTCGCTATATATATATTTATTATATTATTATATTTATATCTATTTATTTATTTCATTTTCATCAGCTGTGTGAGTGTGATATCTGACTAAAGAAAGGCGCTGAATAAATGTAACTAATAATAATTTTTAAAATTGGAACTCCACGAAATCCTGTCGCTAGGCAACAGCATAGCGGAATTGTCGCAGTAAATATGCGAATCCATTTGCTTACAGACGGGTGGAGTCAGAGACTGAGTTTAGGGAGGAGAACGGAAAGGGAGTTGCCGGGGGGTGGGGGTGGGGGTACTGTACGTGGCGTGATCGGCGCTAGACCAGCCCTCTACAACAGTTTCGGAGGTCCTTACTGTTGCCTAGCATGCGCTTCCAATGCTAGACTTACTTTACTTATGCCAACGGGAGCTAACCCTTAAATGTGCTGACTTGGTTACTAGTCATTTCGACACTAGTCATTTAATAACTTTAAAGAGATTTAATATTAGAAAAGTATATTTAGAATGTATTTTTGAGACTCTAAACTCTATGGTCACGGTCGAATTGACCATCCCTGTAATGGATCCAGACTTGCATTAAAAATGCAATGATATTTAACAATCATTAACATGTCAGTCCATTTTAACTGAAATACTTGTATAAAAAAGAATAAACATGGAAGAGTGTGATAAACATTTCCTAATCTGTGTGCATTCAGCACATGCACATGAATGTAGCATCATAAGGTATTCCAGGCAGCAAAGAGTTAAATCTCGCTACTAATTGTAACCCATGCTGTGAAGTGGAAGGGCCTTAACATGTTAAAATGGGTCATTATGTATTAGATATTAATGTTTTTGGGAGGGGTTTTGACTTCCAAAAAGTACCAAACTTTTTGATAAATATTTTCTCAGTTCCTGATGAATTTGTAGAAAACTGCATAAAGTGATGAAAGATCTAAGTAGGTGTGCACAATATGAAATTGTACTTTTCATTGGTAATCCTATGTAACCAACATAAATAAATATTCCCCCCCCAGCGTGAGTGTATCTCCATCCACGTGGGTCAGGCTGGTGTCCAGATTGGTAATGCTTGCTGGGAGCTGTACTGCCTTGAGCACGGTATTCAGCCAGATGGACAGATGCCTAGCGACAAGACCATTGGTGGAGGTGACGACTCCTTCAACACCTTTTTCAGTGAGACAGGCGCTGGCAAGCATGTACCCAGGGCAGTGTTTGTGGATCTGGAGCCTACTGTAATTGGTAAGCAATTGTCTATTCTTTTTATTATTGTTATTCTTTGTCCGTCAACCAGGTTAGTGACCACAGCTAAAATCTGTCGTTTCATACTCCTGTCTTTCCTGTCTCTCAGATGAGGTCCGCACTGGCACTTACCGTCAGCTATTTCACCCTGAGCAGCTAATCACTGGAAAGGAAGATGCTGCCAACAACTACGCACGTGGGCATTACACTATCGGCAAAGAAATCATTGACCTGGTTCTTGACAGGATCCGCAAACTAGTGAGAAGCTATACATTTAACATCAGGCTATTTCTGTTTAACAACATATAGTTTACACTAACTGTTATTTTTTTCATTGGATTCCTTTCATAGGCTGATCAGTGCACTGGTCTTCAAGGCTTCCTGGTCTTCCACAGCTTTGGAGGTGGAACAGGTTCTGGTTTCACTTCCTTGCTGATGGAGCGTCTCTCGGTTGACTACGGAAAGAAGTCAAAGCTGGAGTTCTCGATCTACCCAGCTCCTCAGGTGTCCACTGCTGTTGTGGAGCCTTACAACTCCATCCTGACAACCCACACCACCCTTGAGCACTCGGACTGTGCTTTCATGGTCGATAATGAAGCCATCTATGACATTTGCCGTAGGAACCTCGATATCGAGCGTCCTACCTACACCAACCTTAACAGGCTGATCAGCCAGATTGTGTCCTCCATCACAGCCTCTCTCCGATTTGATGGTGCCCTGAATGTTGATTTGACCGAGTTCCAGACCAACTTGGTTCCCTACCCTCGTATCCACTTCCCACTGGCCACGTATGCTCCAGTAATCTCAGCTGAGAAGGCTTACCATGAGCAGCTCTCAGTGGCTGAAATCACTAATGCTTGCTTTGAGCCAGCAAATCAGATGGTGAAATGTGACCCACGTCATGGCAAGTACATGGCTTGCTGCTTGCTGTACCGTGGTGACGTCGTACCAAAAGACGTCAATGCTGCCATTGCCACCATTAAGACCAAGCGTACCATCCAGTTTGTGGACTGGTGCCCAACTGGTTTCAAGGTCGGTATCAACTACCAGCCTCCAACAGTGGTGCCTGGTGGTGACCTAGCCAAGGTGCAGAGAGCTGTGTGCATGCTTAGCAACACCACAGCCATTGCAGAGGCTTGGGCCAGGCTGGACCACAAGTTTGATTTAATGTATGCCAAGCGTGCCTTTGTGCACTGGTATGTAGGAGAGGGTATGGAGGAGGGAGAGTTCTCTGAGGCCAGAGAGGATATGGCTGCCTTGGAGAAGGATTATGAGGAGGTTGGTGTTGATTCTATTGAGGGAGAAGGAGAGGAGGAAGGAGAAGAGTATTAGACTTCAAAAATTGCTAAAATTTGCCTCTCCATTTTAGAAGTGACTGAGTATACTTCAGTTTGTCTGCTTCTAGTATGATGATGAAATAGCAGGTCAGGTGTCAACAGAACAGCTCAATTAAGATTAAGTCTTTCTTTTAAGTCAGTCTGAAGCATGCTTATCACGTTTCAGTAACGTAGAGATGGTTCTTGCACTCACAATTTGATGTCTACATTCAGTGCGTGTTGAAATCTGGTTAAATGATTTTGATGTGTTGAAGGAATGTCATTTTTCCAACCAAAATGTTAATGTTGCTATTTCTGAGAAAGAACCCTCACTAAACTTCTTTCCACTCTGATTTTGACTGATATGCAATAAATTACTAAGGGAAACTGTCTGCTGACTTTATGCAAAATTAGTCAGTAAAATCTTTCAAAATATAACTACTTTTATTCAGCAATTAGGGTATGGAGGTTTGGCAAGCTTTGAATTAATCTGCAACACTACCATAGCAGCTATATTTTAAATGTTACCTGGTTACATATGTGCAAATTGACTTACCACCTCAAGCCCACTAGTTATGATCTTGCAATTCTAAATGGTGGCGACAGTCTAATCAGTTTAAAAATTATTCTGTTTCTCAAACTACATGTAGAAATCCACTGTTAAAACCTGACTGCCTCCAGTTACTCTGCAGATTTAATGGAAGCTTCATGATTTTTTTGTCAAAAGTCTGATCTGAATCTAGCTGCCACCTGTTGAACAATTTTAAGATGATGCAAAACATTTGAGAGGTTAAACCTGATTAACTTAAAGCAAATGATTTATTAGAAAATCTTTTTCAATTACAGCAAATGGCCTATAGCACTACAGCATGAGTTATCTAAAATGCAGTAATTTCCACAGAAAAAAAAAAAAATCCAAATCACCCATATGACCTGAAATGGATTGTGTGCGCACGCTTGCGTATATATCAACACAGACTGATATCTGGCAAACATTCCCACCAAGCCTAGGCACAAATTTCAGACATGTAAACATTGTCAGTCATGTACCATGTTAAATATTAGCAACTTTCGTAAACTGCTACAGCAAAACATGGTAAAATTGAGAATTTTACTGAGACATGGACAACAGGCTAAAATTGTTTAAAAACATTTCAAAATAAGTAAATTTTAAATTTCTTTCAAAATAAAATGTAAAATTTGAAATACCCCAGTGCTTGATATTTCCATGCTAATGTTCCATTCCAACATGAAAGGATCAAGAGATGAAGGATTCATGATCCTGGGTATTCATGAACTCATTCATATATTCAGCTGTTCTGCTTTTTTCCCCCCTTCCTTTTTTACATTTAGTCAAGTTCTGAAACACCAAAGGAATATTACCCCTAAATGATTAAAAGAATTAGAATCCTGGGGTTCCTAATTTTCATTTGCTTCTCAGCATAAACAGCTACCTTCTGCAAAGATATCCAATTCAGCCTCTATAAAAAAAACTTTAGTTTTCACTAAAATCAATTCATTCATTAATCCTGCTTGGCAAGTTGAGCATTTCTGCAAATCATTTAGAGATGGATGTAATGCTGCTTGCAAATCAGAGGAATTCTTTCATTCAACAGCACAAACTCAAGTCTCCTGGTTTTTTTGGAAACTGAAGACTTTGTTGATCACATGACTGGCTACCCTCAGGTGTGGGTATCGGGTACGAGAATCCTCTTAAGCAGTTCTAACTTAAGCTCATGTTAGCATTCCTAGACATTTGTCAAATCAAATGAACCCATGCTTCACACATACATGGTTTCTCTTTCAATAAATGTTTCCTTCACTGGGTATTTGTTCCTTTCCTCCCAAACCCTCAATTTACCTTCACCTTTACTCGATGCCAAGCATTACAAAGCACTCCCCTCAAGTTCCAAATAGGTGGTACAGAGTCTGGCTGTGTATTGTAACTACTGTCAACAGCCTTGCATACAACCTCCAGCACCTCTGCTCCCTCTGGCAGAGGGATTGCTATCTCCCAGAGCTTCCAGGCCCATGCTCGCCCAGGCTGTGGTGACGGGGCAGGAAATTCATCTTCCCCGTTGTCCCGGAGCTTAGCCACATGCCATGTCTTGCCACCATCCACAGAGACATCCACCCGCACCACCTCCCTCCCTCCACCACTCCAAGCATAACCTTTCACATTCACTTCTTCCATGCGCCGGTCCACCAAGGACCCGTCCACCGGCTGGGTGATGGCTGACTGAACAGGAAGCTCCTGGATGGCTGGCGCAGATTTGTAGTCCACCGTGTCCCAGTTGGTGCCCGGGGAGAAACCCTTGTAATCATTCTGCTGCCAGTGACACTCGCTCTCTACCTCGCTGATGACTACCTTGCCCAGCCATTTGACATTCCGTGCTCCAGCAACTCCAGGCACAATCACGCGCACAGGGTAGCCATGGTCTGCTGGCAGTTCCTCACCATTCATTTCATAAGCCAGAAGGACATCTCCCTCTTCGCTCAATGCCTTGTTCAGTGGGATGGACACTCCATATGGCATACCGGTCACATCACAGTCCAAGCCTTCAAACTGCACATGCCTAGCCTTAGCTGCCACCTCAGGTCCAAAGCCACAGTGGTACAAGACATCCCGTAGACGTGCCCCTGACCAAGTAGCATTGCCTATAGCTGCAAAACCCCAGTTTAGCCCTTTAACTGGCTTAACTTTGCTCATGTCAGATCGACGGTTCCCTGCACACTGGATAGTTGCAATGACCGTGTATTTAGGAAAATTAGATTTAAGTGTGTTTAAGGTCAAGGACATAGTACCACTAGGGAGGCCCTCTATCTTCAGCCTGTACTTGTTAGGATCCACCTGGGGAACAGGCAAATGGTTGCGTGTGAAGAAGAGTGCAGAGGGGGTTATATAGCTGTCTGTAAGAAGGCCAGGAGGTGGTTCAGCATTGAAAGGTTTCAAGCTGTTGACAATGAGAGCAGGGTGGCGAGGTGGGTCAGTGGAATAAGGGTCTACAAGATTAGCAGCCTCCTGCTTCTTGCAGTCCTCTGCTTGAAGAACACCCACCTTGTATCCTGACAGAATTTCCTGAACATGCTCCTGTCTGTGTACAGCATACAGTGACCAAAAGGGTTCTAAAGCACCGCCTGCAGCCAGCAGGATTCTGTTACCTCCAGGATGTATAGCCACAAAGTCAGTGATGTCATAGACATCGCCATTGTAGGTGACCCATATGCCCTTGTCCAGGGAGCAATGTTTCATAACCTCTTCCTGGGTGTAGACAGGCAGGGAGACTGTCTGAGGCACTGCAGCAGCTGCCCGCTCAGACTAGTGTGTGAAATCAAAAGACATGATGAGTCATGATTCAGTGACTTACAATTAAGAAGGAAGCTCTTCAGATTAAGTTTCACAAAATGTTTAAAAACTGTCCAGAGACAATGCAGCCATGGATGAAAGAAGTAGGACGTCTATACAAGATAAGAAGTCAAGCATAAGTGTGCCATTTGGGGGATAAAGTATACCAGCGCAGGAGTAACAGATGCATATTTTTGCATCCTACCATCAAGAGCATTTGGCATCCTGGCCTCAGCATGGACAGGGTTTACATTAACACCTAGTAGTCATCTACCAATCTCAGAGCAACTTATAAAACCATGCACAAAGTAAAGCACAGCGATAAAATGTACAAAGAAAAACTGAAAGGCCAAGAGTCTCAACCTAACTTGATGAACAAGTGTAAGGACAAAAACCATTTGTGTGCATTTGCAGTGCAAAAGACAGCCACCACCTAGGCATTCATATTTAGCAAGGGCTGTCTTACACAAACAGAACCCTTATTAATCTGTTCATTTGTAAGCCATAATACCTGCTCAGTGGATAAAAGTGAATAACTACAACGGGGAACAAGATTGTGGCACACTGGTTGTCCCCGTTTACTTAGTTTGAAGTCTCATTTAAATTACTGCCAGCCTATTACAGTTACTCCATTGCTGTCCATCTTGCACAATTTTTGGAGATAAAAAGGATCTTCCTGCTGTTACTGGGGGGAAAATAAACCTCATCATCATCTTTTCAACCACTCCCTTTAGAGCAATATAAAGGCCAGAGAAACAGCTCTAGCATTTACACACAGCTTTTGGCTACAATTCAATAGTGTAGATGCACCATACATCATCTTTAGGGGAAATAACTCATTTTGAGGGTTATTTGATGTTGCTTGCAGCTTTAAATTGAATACATTTAGCTAAAAATCACCTTCACCTGATGAAGACCATATGCTACTACAGCTCCAGTACCAGCCACCAGGCTCATCAGTACATATCGGAGCCTTGGCCGCCAGGAGCTGTAGTAGTAGCTGCTCTGCCCCTGGTGGCTACTCCGGCTCCCCCAGCAGTAAGAAACAAGTCCTGAACATGATGCCAGAGGAATGTTGTTCTTCAGCTTCAGGGCACTAAGAGAAATTGACAGCAATGACAGCAACAAAGAACGTGTATATAAAGGATGTCGATAAAGTCTAACACTTCATGCTCCTAAAGCATACTGTTGGGGGTGAAGTAGAAAATACTTCTGCATGCAACAAGTAGATTGAGAGCAAAGATGAAGCCAATAACATGAAATAATCAACTCAAGTTAGACATCACGTGTTGAGCATGGTCACTAAAGCATTCAAGAATGCCAGATGACAGGCCTAAGTAACTGATTAACGAAGCAACCCTTTACAAAACAATTTAATCAAACAAATCACGTGATGACCTGAGACATTAAAATGTTTTTACGGTGTTACAACTTAACTGCTGACAGATGACATACCTTTGTGCACTGGGACTGAACACACAGGCAAGGCCTCTGCAATGTCTGAGACGGTGCATTGCATTAGTGACCTGTAAAAAGGATAATGGGGCAGAAAAGAACTAACCACACTTGGTTCATCTTATTTATCAAAAACATAAGTAACCAGATAGTGTTGAAACTACAGCAGTTGGACGTTTCAGAGGAGTGTATAAATAATGCTGTCATTTAGGCCAGTAACGCCAACTTGTCCACTTAATCCAACTGTATATTGTATTATGTGGTTATGTTACTATAAGCACCAAGGAGTCAACTTGGTGGAATGTTTAATTTGTTATATATATATATATATATATATATATATATATATATATATATATATATATATATATATATATATATAAAACACACGATGTTCCAGATAAAGACGACACTTGGAAACAAATGCTTAGACAATGCCTCAAGAGGTAGAATAGCTAGCTACAAAACAGTCAGTCTTCGCGTAAGAAAAAAAAATTAAATAAATTTAAAAAAGCCCCGTTACCCGACTTAGCTGGGAAATCCAGTTTGTCCCTTTATAAAACAAGCCAACGAGTAAATGCTGGGGTAAATACTAGAAAATATTACATTTCGGAAAAAATTACTTGACGAGACAAATATTTACGTTCCGTGTCATACATCCGACGCGGGAATGCGACCTTGGGAACCCACAGTAAACTGTTAAAACACCCCTTCTGTGGGCAGGCATTTCTTTTCGGTGCAAAAAAGTGGACCGATTTGTCAATGCGAAGGTCATTTTATGGTACCCACCTGTCGTAGATAAAAGCTGTTACGTCCCAAGTACCCTAGCTAGCTACATGTCCAAAGACCAACCTAGTTAACTGTACACTTAGCTAATGTACAAAGACGTACGAGTTTATCCACGTCAACGGAGTTAAACACGTCTTTACTACTTTGGAAAGTTAAGATACAAATTGCTATCGCGAACTTGTCTGACAGGATGTTATTTAAAATAAATACATTTTTCTTATTGAGCAATTTTCCGCGAGCCAAGGCATCAGTCAGTTCCACATGCACAGACTGGCTACACCAACCAGCTCTTAACATTGTTTGGTAGCTATCCTACACAAGAATGACTTACAAACTGTTTGAAAAACCAGAAAAGTGTGTGGTAACACCCTTAGTGTTGCCCTTAGTAGCTAACGCCAACAAATAACTTCGATTTTGCGTTACTACGTTATTTTAACATCAATTAAAATAAATGTAAACATCGGATACACGCTAGAGTAACGTTACGCAGCAAAAGGGCTTTCAAACTTGACAGAGCGCGGTTAAGAATTTCTAGCCATCAGCATACTACTGATTTAACTCCGATTACACACTAAAAAAAACAAAACTGTTACTCACTTGCGCTGTAAACGACGATCTACTATTCCGTTTCACGTGTCCTGTTTGCTCGATACTGAGCACGACGCCATTTCTGGAACACCAACCAGCCGTGGAAGCGCTCGTTGGGAGTAGGGCTCTGACGTCAGCGTCCTGAAAAAAACGCTATTTACGCAACGCAATCGGAGGCCATCCTGTGCTTGCGCATTCAGCATCTAGACCACTAAAGTGAAGCATAGCCCGCTGTTTTATTGCTAATTCGGTGTTCGTGTATGATGCCGTCTATGAGTGCAAAGTATTCGAGAGCTTATTTTTACTTTATCAGTAGGCAAATAAGTTAAAGAGGTTCATGTGCATGAGATTTTAAAATCGGAGGTATGCCACTCTACCTTTTAAAAGGGTATACATTCTCAACCCTGAATTCCTCACCTGATTGTTTATAATTAATTGAAGACTGAGAACACCTGATTAAACAAGTGGAACCAATTGTTTGTTCAGGTAGGCACATTCTGCCATATGCCACCCACTACCTCAAATTGCTTCAAACAGAATAAAACAAATGACTACACCTATTTTCCTAATAAGTACAGTATGAGTAGTTAACTTAAATATCACAAATCACATCACTATGACTTCATACTCCATATTGGTTTAAAAAAATACAGAACATAACATTTTAAGGGTCAGCAATCTGCAGTCAATTACTTAATACTGAATATAATTTAAAAGGAATATTATATATATATATATATATATATATATATATATATATATATATTTATATTTCCCCCCCCCCCACACACACACAAATGGTCAAAATAATCTCTATAGTCTTAGTTTCCAATCCAAAAATAATGTTTTGTGCTATCTTGCAACAATGAGTTCTCCACTACTTATCCTAAATCTTTCAATTGTTGGACACATAGCAAAGATTATACCACAACACATACTACTAGACAAATACAATGACCTGGGTGACTAAAATCCTTCACTGACATGTTCTCAATATGTAAACCCCTTAAAGCCAATATAGGTCACAATCCAATCTTGACCTCATCAGTGCACTTAGACATACATGAAGTTCCTTAGTGAAATCCTTTCACTTGACATAAGGGATTACCTTTATTCTTTTACAGGCCAGATATGCCAATTAGTTTGAGAGATACTGTCACATGCACACTGAAAGGATATCATTCATAACTGCCTATAGCTCTGTCAAAGTTGTAGTTGGTCTCTGAGCAGTCTGTAACATTTTATAATGCTGCTTGAAGAGATGACCTAATTAAAGGAACAAAATGGTGCATTCAGTGTTTAAGATGTAAACAAGATTTTCAGGCATTTTATCTTGACCAGTATACCGATCACAGGTTTGCGTACATCTGTTTGTAACCACATATATCACTCAAACTATGTAAGATATAATAATTGTGTTGGCAGCTTATGACTTTTTAAATATAAGCATACAATTAAGTATTTTTTAAGTTAGTTGTTAAGTAAAAATAGAAATCCTGTAAATTTCAATTAAACTGAACACATGGTTTGGACACAACTGACAGTCCTTTGACACTCCTGTGTTAAACCTTGTTTAGTGCAGCACAAGTAACATTTTCCAACAATGGCAATTATAAACCAAGCAATTTTCAGTGAGTACATACTCTCAAACATCTGACTGGTACTTTAACTGTTTCATTGAAGTGTTTTTGCGCTATGGTTTTATCCCAATTGCAGCTTTATACATATATCTGCATTTTGGTTTGACATATTTTGCACTTGATAGAGAACAACATTGTCCAGCAAAACAAAAGTTTTTTTCAATCTATTTTACATAGCTTTACTATATCACATATAGGCTCTGCAATATGCTGGTGCACTTCCTGGCATAGTTTCACTTTTACTATATTGTGAACTCAAGTACTGTTTGGCCTTATTCAAAACACCCCCATTCAAATAGGTCTGGAAAAGCTTCTTACTGTATATGAATCATACAATGTGGAATTGGATAAATTTTTTTACGTTGCGCTCAAAGGCCCTCGAGTTCTTGTTATAAATGAACTCTGTGTCTGATTTTTTCTATACAACAATCTAAGTGCTCCTGCCTGGAGATGCACTGCATGGATCCTGAGCAGACTGCCCGTTGAATGTCCTAGGCATTTTTGCTTTCTGAGTCTTCAGACAGATGAAATTCTGCAAATTACTGCTGGTTCATCTTGGCCGTTTCTGCTTTGATGAGAGAGATCAGCTCCTGGTTGATGAGGAACACAAAACGAAGACCTGCAATCTGGATAAAAGTGAGAGAGATGCCAAGTGCTGATCTCTTTGTTCTCCTGACCTGAAAAAAACCTGCCAAGGTTTCTGTTTTGTGATAAAGTTAACCTTCAAAATTTTGTTCACTATCTTTTTGTTCTTCAGAGTCTTAAGCCCTATTTGGACAACATAGGTTTTACATGGGTAGGGGGGGTAATTTAATTTTACTACAGGATGTCCATAAAATTTATGACCAATTTTCATCGGATAAGAAATCTCATCTTAAATGACTGAGATGGGAGTATATATTCAATTTCCATATTTTTTCCACCTCCAAAAAAGGAGAGGATAATATATTTAAAACCAACTTTAGTAATAATAATTTAAGTTTGAAAATTACCAGGCCAACACGTATGTAGGCTGTAGGCTATAGGCTATAGGCTATGCTACACAATGACTTAACTAAAGCTGCCAGAAGCATTGTACAACACCTGAGTTTTGGCACACACTTGAACGACTCAAAGTATCTGTGCTATGCGTTATGAAAATAAATGCCTCCATGAGCGCCTCCATATTTGAGAAAAACTGTGAAAAAGCTCCTTACCTACAGGATATTACAATATTACACACGTCGATTCGCATGGGATTACTATAAACTGAGGATATTTTTATGGCTTCTTTTACAAAAGTTAAAAGGCGCTGGAATCTTTACTGATGTGGGAACAGGTAGTCTGTAAAAATGTAAAAGTGACAGACGACACGGAGCTTTCGGACAAGACTAAAATCACTGTGAAACACCGGTAATAATTACATTACCCCACGTTCCCATGTAAAACCAATCCTGTTCGAATAGGTCTTCATACTGTAGTTATTTTATAGCAGGTGCCTTCGCAAACACAATTCCCTACTTACCTCCATCACAGAGTTGTTGTTAAGCTTCCACTTGTTACCAGAGAGAACGGGTCTGCCATCAATGTAGATTGGTCTTCGGCCCTCATTTGCAATAAAGAAATCACCATTGTTTTTCAGTTTGATGATTCCTACAGTCAAAAGAAAAAGATCACCAATAATAAAGATGATTCAAGAATTATCTTAAAAAGGCCATAATCTGTTTTGGCATTCAATTAAAAGAGCTGAGGTGAACTCCAGCAAACAAACAAACAAATAAAAAGTCAACCAGAAAATCTAAATGATCTCCGCTTTGTGCATACAAAGAAATAATGTGATGTGTAGCAGAACCATTTATTTTAAATATATACCCTGCTGTCTGGAAATTTTCCATGCTGGTCCCTCTAAAGACAGATCCACATCTATCTGTTTGTCTCTGGTGGCACGGCCAAGAGTGATCTATGAGGGAGCAGACATTTATTTGTAGTCGTCATAGGCTCAATAGGCAAATGTAAACATCCTTTATTCAGATGGATCAACTCAATGATGAAAACAAAACAGATAAAAAATAAAAATAAAACAAAAAGACACAGTAAAAGTTAAAACGGTATTTGCATAAATTTAAATAAATGCTGGGTAAAAAAGAAATTTATAATTTATACCAATAACATTTTTTACAACTTCATAGAAAAAAAAAAAAATCATGTACATGTATTAACAACATAAACATTTCCCATAAAATCCTAGTTATTTAATGAGTTAACAAGGGAATGCCGAGCTTTGTGTTATGGTAGTTACTGCATCAAATGTTCAGGTGTTGTCTGCCATGCAGTCATAAGTTATAACAAACTCAGAACCGTACAATCTTTTCTACATTTCACCTCTATTTGTTACATCTTATACAACATGACAATGATTTATCTTTGTTTATCATTTATTTTACATTTACCCAAAGCGACTTACAATTCTGACTGAAAACAACTTGAGTAACTGAGGGTTAAGGGCCTTGCTCAGGGGCCCAACAATGACAACTTGGCAGTGGTGGTGTTTGAACTAGCAACCTTCTGATTACTAGTCAAGTACCTTAATCACTGAGCTACCACTGCCCTAGGCTTAGTGCTGTTAGACATCATAGAAAGTACAGTGAAATTATATACATTAAAAATAAATAACCCTAAAAAACTACTACACATTTCTAACATAATGAATAGAGCATACAGCTCACCTCTCTAGACCTCATGAGGTATCGGACCATGCGGCCTCTTAATGCTGCCAATGTCTGGTTATCAAAGTCTGGGGAGTTCATGCCTGCAAAGAAATCATGAACCCATAAAAGCAAGGTACATCTAATGCCTTGGTTTCCACTGTAGCCACATTCAGTATCTAAACAAATCATAAAACCTGCTTTGATTGTACCTAAATGAAGAGTGCAATTGACCTCAGCAAGCCCAAACAGGGCACTATGACGCTGACCTGTGATGCTGTCCACTAGGACCTGCCAGCGAGGAAGTTCCTGTTCTAGCTGCCTGATCTCTCTTTTCTGATGTCTGTCTGCAACCATCAACTCTACAAAGCGAAAGTGGAGAGTTGATGACAGCAAGTTTAAAAAGAGTTGCGTGAGTGAACAAAAGAAACAGGAAACAACATATAGCTAGTTGCTTTTGTAATAATGCAAAACAGGTGGGAAACAAACCAATGAATGGCAGTACAACTCACCATGCTCCAGGATCTCGTCCCTGCTGTCCCTAAAACATATAGGTTTAGTCAGTATAAGCACTGCAGATCTGTCATTCACAGAACACTAAATATTCTGTACAAATTGTTTTAAGACAAATTTAACCACAGTTATTCTTGTAAGAAGAATAAAAAAAACAGTTCCTTGTATGTACTGAACAGCTACTGAAATGCAACTAACCACAAAATGTTTAGTTGAAGTGCAAATTCTGATGTTGTAAATGGTTTAATTTCACTGGGTAATTAATTTTTATTACACAATCATCAGATGCTGATCTGCAAAAAGGAATGAAAAGATGACTCAAATGTATCAGGCATTAATTAAAGCTAAATAAGTGTATTTCGATGGATACAGAATTTAAGCAAAAACAAATTCAGTTTTCAGAACAAATTGGTTTAAGTTAATACTTTAGCTTGGCATCATCAACCATCTGCTCTGCATCCGAGAAGTTAAGAACCTGGTCTGCTTTCGGGAGTGGTTGGACTGGAAGAGAAATATACAATTGTGTGCTCAATTAATTTTAACACCATAGAATTTTCAAAGGTAGTTTTCATTTCAATGGTTTTTACTGATTCATTTATCTAGTTAGTTTTAGTGCAGAGGAAAAAGTAGCTCACCGCTTTGATCATCCAGTAAGTAGTACTGTTTGAGCAGTTGCCAATGCACCAGCAAGCTCTTAGCTGTGCGAGACGGGTAAAAGATACTGGGGTGCTTGCTCAGCAATTCCTGGAACACCTCCAGTTTTGGTTGACTGCTCTACTCAAAGTTATTCATAAACAGGAAAAACTTAAGTACTTAATGACCAAACCCAGTATTGCCACAAGCAAACTAAAAATGTGTCATGACTGAAATGTAGGGAAAATGAACAAAGCAATAGGAAACGAGAAAAGATGGTATGTGACTTGACATGAGAAGCTGAATTCAAATACATGTGAAGCATTTTTTACTCTTTGTGAATGCAAACATTTTCAAAGATCTTAAAACCTGCTGACTCACGGAGCTAATCTTAGCCAGCAGAGCCTCTTCTGCTTGGCTAAATAGAGCTTTACTCTGTATTGCAGCGATAGCCTCTGGGTGGAGTTGTCTCATGGCCTGCCAAGCCAGCCTGTGATTACAAAGGAAAAAACAAAAAAACAAAAAAACAACAGCATTGCAAGCAAATACCATGCCAGCTAAGAAATGCAGTCACCACAACCGAAACCAAGCAAACTGAGGGTCTGTACAATACAAGAAGCTTTCTGACTTCCTAATTTTCTGTGCACACTGAGCAAATTTAAATCGATCACCAGAACAAAAATAATAATTAACATAGAGATTTAGTCAAAAAGGGAATAGAGTGAAGCATGTATAAAAGTGGGACATTTTAAGAGACAACGTCTACTGAAGCAAGCAGGTATTTCACATAAAAGCTCTGATAAAACCACTCACTTTGATATAACGGGGTCATAGAGCAGAGCATACCACCGTTCCTGAATCTCCCTAAGGGTGAAGCGGCAGCTGAACTTCACTCCCAAATGCACAGACGTGAGATCAGTCGTCTGAACACAGTAACACAAGACGTGAATATGTGGTGCATGTGTACTTTGCAATTGCCACAACAGTAGTCATTAATCCAATACAAAAAGTGATTATTTACAAAAGAAATCTATTAATTGTGTATTTAATTTCTTTAAAAAGTTAGTGCTGAATATTGTGTATTCATCCAGCACTTTTCTATCAACTTGTACAGGCAATACTAATAAGATAATAATGAAACATTTAATGTCTTGTTATCTTACAAAAAAGGGTATTAAGAGATTATAACCTGGAGCACTGCATTAATTAAGAGCAGGTCATCAGTGGGTTTCCAACGTCCAAGATCTTTAGTGATTTGCAGAGGTTGCTTGCTTTTCTTCACTCTTTTAGTAATTGGAGATGGTGTGATTACCATGGTGAGAGGTGGAGTTAAGGAGGTGCTAGATTTTGAAACCTGGAACATGAAGAACACAGAACATGCACAAATGTATTTTTAATAGTAACTTGTTTACAAATAAACATACAAAAAACACAGGATAATTAGGCTTTATTAATAGAGCAATTCAGTGACCACATACAAAGTAAAACATATATGAGATAAACATCCAGTTTTGTGCCAATAGTTCTGTTTAGCAAACATACATGGCTGTTGTTTTCTTTAGGTCTTATGAGGACTTCCACTATTACAGCTCAATAAGGTGAAGAGATGATGCATGGCAATATTAAAGATTCATGAAAAACCCCATATTTGAAGTGATGAATATTTATTACCTTCTTTTTCTCATTGGACGATGGCTCAGTGCCAGTACATCGAACTGGCTCAATTAGTGGAGGGCCCTTTACCCTGCTGGATGACTTAGCCAGGCTGCTCTCAACAAGTTCATCATCAAATTTCTTTCTCTTAATTGACCTATAAGAACAAAAATATAATTGATATTTTCCACTGGGATAAGGTTTAAACAAATTAAAAACAAATCTCTCTGCTTGACAACCTCAATAACACATAACCAAGCAACTTCAGTTAAGGTGAACTCACACTTTTGTTTTATGTCAATTAAACTGTTTTTCTAAATATCCTTTATTTTCAACCGTACATAAACTAGAACTGAATTAATACATTTGAAGAAATCATGTAAATGCGCACATCTCTTCCAGTAACCAGACTCACTAACGTGTACTGAATGATCACTTTATTGGGTACACCTTCTCTTCACATTATATAATTAACAGTGCCATTCCTGGCACCATTATACACTCAGTAAGCCCCCATCTGCACCCCCATCTCCCTCCTCCCCAAAATGTTCTTTTAAACAGATCACTTACAAAAAAATGGTAGGCTGGAAATATGGCAAATGAAATATGCAGACAAGGCACCTTTAGTCAGTTAACTTATGAGTACATCTGGTTGGACTGGAAACGCATATGCAGTTCAGTGGCATAGCTATATAGTTGGTGTTCCTAATAAACTGGCAACTCAGCAAATATGGTATTCCCTAAATATGCACTTCAAAAGAGGTCACACCTAGAAGAACTTCTCCTTTTGGGAACCAGACCACCTCCGATGAAGGCTTGAGCCACTGTTCTTTTCACATCCTTCACACCTGTGGTCTCCTCATCTTCAGATCTGTTCTGTGTTGCTATACCTCCAACAGTTGACCCTCCAACCACTGCAGTGCCAACATCTGTCTTAATATCTGTACATAGATGAAGTAGTTGTCAAACAGCATTAGTGGTTGGAAATGAGGATAACGCATCCTTCATTGTTTATATGACATAACCAGAATAAGTGCTTCTTAAAATGCTCAGTTGCCCTTCTTTCGAATAATGTTAATAAAACTAATCGAGATTTAACATTTGCCCTAAAGGTTAATTAATTACATAAACTGCCTGGGGCCAAAACAAGGTTTAAACACTGGAAACACTCCAGGTGTATGTGGCCGTAGTACAGAAACGGCAATTTAGTTCTCCTTAAAATATGTCATTTTAAAACTGTCGTGGACATCTCGTCTTACCTCTATCCATGGCTTCGTTTATCGTCGTGTTCTAATGTCCATCAAGCATTGCTTCCACCGCGGAGATTTCAGATAACGTTGATACTGCATCAGCTAGCTAGGTAACGCTAGCTATCTACCCTTTCAAGTTTGGAAACACAGGGCAAGGTATCGTTAGAAAGTAAAAGCTAGGTAGCAGGCTAAGTAGCTTCGACTGAAAAACGATGCTTAAAATAACCAATATATAAGATCACAGGATGCACGAGGTTAAAACCGTTACATATTCAAGTTACTACGGAGAGAGCTTGCTATACATCTGGTGAGGTATACATTTAAGATATACTAATAAGCTAACTACCAGCCAGCTAGGACAGGATAAGTTTACTCTCAACCTTTGTCTAAACAAGAACAAAACATTGGCCAGCTAGATAGCTATTTCAACGAAACAGGAATTACAGATTTTTTTTACCTTTGTCAGAATGATTTTATTTTAGCCTGATGTTCGTTTTTAAAATAATTTCCCTTTTCATTACAATATTATAAAAACACATTTAAATATGGTCTTATAACAAGCTTAGCAACATAGCGCAGACACGAAGTGAAACATATCCGGGTAACGCAGGAAGTAACTTAAGATAGACGTTTGCGGACCATGATATTACGCCATCTAGTAGAAAGAATTTCGTTCGCAAGGTTTCACGTGGAAAAAGGTCTGCAAATAGAAAACCAGAGGATGGCGGGTTTCTTTGCTGCACGCACGTTATCAGCTCTGTATCAGACACAGTAACTACATTAGTTCATTCGTTGTTCTATGAGTAACTTCTTGCAGATAAAACTTAAGAGCTCACTGGTAAGCCAAATCTATAACTTACATAGCTAGCCAGATAGACTTATAGCCTTATTGCCTGTGTACACAGTCTGTGATTAGGCTACAAGGCAAAGTGTGGTCAGATATTAAGCCTTCGGTTACTATTGTCAGCTATTCTACTGACAAATGTGGTGGTAAACCATTGGCCCTACTATGTAGATATGTAGAAGATAATATAAACAAATTAGCTTTATTTTTATTTTCAATCAATATATTTTAGAGAAGTCCTAAATTGCACAGAATTTAAGCATTCTGGAAGAACTGCCCAGTAACTTAACATACTGTTACATATATATCATGCGCAAACACAGTATATTTGTTCCCTGTGAGTATTTAGAGTATACTGGCAGTCAACCATGGAGCTAGTGCACAGATCACTATCTCACCTGAACCGGGCAGAACAAACTGATTTCAAAACATGATTCCAGAATCTTTAAGGATAAGACAAACCATGTCCTACCCTTTTAGTGGACACCATAAAGCGGTTTTAGGGAGGATATACAAAGTTAACCTTAACTAGTAAAACAGCCAAAGCTTCTGACCAGACATTGAGGGCTGTAATTAATGAATGACATTTAAAGAAACTATTAAAACCTGAATATGGTTTGCCAAGTCTCTAGTACAGAAATAGACATGGCAGTCTTACATTGAATGAAACTTTTATTCTTTTGAGGAAAATTCACACAGTATTTGTTTTTGACTTTCAGTGTAGACTTCCAGTTGTATGTTTGATATAATGGCAAACCCTTTAGCCTAATTTCTGAACAAAAATTAGGCCTACTTGGTTATGAAAGCATTATTCAACATTCCCAGCATGTGGGTTACTGGGAAATATTTCATGCACGTAGAACATGCAGGAAAAAGAAAGGGAAGAAAATGCAAGTTCCAACTAAAAGGTTTAATGAAAGTAACAAAATGAAACTGAACATAAAAAAAACATAGCAACAAGAATTAAAGAAAGCTAACATAATATTTGGCCAACAAAGTCATAGAAGCATAACAGGGCTTACGTAAAGCACAACATAATAGCATAATAAAACCCATGTGGTGTGGCCACATCACACATCACCTGAGATAGGCATGGCTCAAACCAAATCACCTCAGATAGCTGTGGCTCAAACAAAAATAAAGAGACACATAACACAAGATCAAACAAACAAACAAAAAAATCCATTTGCAATGCCACCACTGTCTAATGGAGGCTAGGGGGTGAGATTACAAACACATACACTAATACAACAAACTATTTTTTTCAAGAAAGTTTAGAAAAGCTTAGAAAAAATATAATGTCTACACTTAATTGTGTAGATATGTCCCTCCATTGCTAAACATGAAGACACTTATCCAACAGGTTGCATTCTTCCAATGCAAAGCAATCAGTAAATTAGTATGTAATAAACATTCATAAGTTTACATTCTTTCCTTCTTAAAGATTGTTTCTGGGGAAAAGACTGATAACACAAAGCTTTCGACATAGTAGCATTTCTTGGCCAAAACTTTAGAGGTAGTACAAATTATTTTACTCTGCAACCTTTGCAGAAATCCATATCTCAAATGCAATGCAAAAAATATTCCCTTACAGAATATGTGAGTCCAGAATATATGGTTTAAATTTATAAAATTTTATTTTAAAAAGTTCTTATTAACCAGTTACACTGGATCAGTTTATACATAGTATTAAATGACATTGTGATTAAGAACAAGTAACACGCCAGTCAAAGTCTGGAGTCTACCTAAAAAACCTGACTCTGTGTAATTCTTTTAGAATTTGACATTTTCATGCTGACCTCCTCGGTGTCTAAAGCTTTACCCAGCCCCACAGCCCTATTATACCAATACAACATCAAAAAGTGTGTGAAAACCACACATATGAAGGAAATGAGTGAAAAGGAAGGAGAGGATATCACCTAAGAGGGTGAGGATACTTTCCTAGAAGACCTTCAGATCAATCAAATTCCAAAAATGTCATATGTTTCTTAAAATATCTTTATATGTATTTCTAATTACCTGCTTGAGATTTGTATTTACATAAATGTTGTATTAGTATAATGCAGGACATTAGATGATATTACAAGTCACAATTCAGAATGTTATTTTAAATATAGTAAATGACTGAATGAACTTTCCTATACAGGCTATCTTTTCATTTAATGAGACATGAAAATTGTGGCTCGTCATGTCAGCTCCAGCCCATTTTGGACTTGTGGGGTATGGGCAAGGGGCTGGTGGAGATTCATGTACCTTTTTTGTCTTGTGTGGACTAGCTAGCCTGGCTTTGGACTTCTACAATGATATAGACCTTCCTGGTCCCAACAAACACATCAAGGTACATACAGTTCACACAAAAGGTTTTCAAACCTTTTCACATTTTGTCATCTTAAAATTCAACTCATTTTTTTGTCTCATTATTCTCTAGAGGCAAACTGAGAGTCACAAACACACACTCTCTCTCACACACACACACACACACACACACACACACACACACCCACACCCACACACACACACACATATACACACACAAACAGCCAGTTGGCCCCTTGGCCCCTTGGTCCCTTGCAAGGAGAGTTGCTCTTTAGGCCCCCCCTGCTGGAGTATACTAGGATGCCATCATAAATTATCTTCACCTAAATCCTCTGACCAACTAAACACTTACCACAAACTCTGTGTAGCCTACAAAACCTGTTATAGTCCAGAAGAATGATACATGTAGCACATATCAGTCCATAAGTAGGAAAAGGATACTTCCGGTTACATAGAATATTCCATTCCCTCAGACACCAGCAAGAACATAAGTAAGCATCAGATAATAAAGTTTGTAGCCAGTCAGACAAAATGTTATAAGAAGGGAAATATATAGTCTGATCAGAATATTAGCACAAGAACCTCCCCACCAATTATAAGTTCTTTACACTAGCTAATACATTCTCAAACATGTACATTATTCTTGTGTAACCTCACATATGATCTAAAAATCATCAGGCATAATATTTTTTTAATCTAATTTTTAATATCTAATTAAATTGTCTTTAATTAAAATGTTTTAATATCTGTTTAATTTTAAAACAGTTTAATGTTTTATAAAAGGCATTCTGACTGATTCTTGAAAACGTGCTGCATGGAAATGCTTAGCCGAAGCAGCACAGTGGAACCTTTTATAAACCAGAGCTTCTTGTAATTTTTCAAGGTTTTTTTTTTTTTTTTACAAAACATTCCAAAAACCTGTTTTTGCTTACACAACTGATAAAGGACCTCTGTCCTGTTTCTCTGGAAACCCTGTGTACCACACAGCAGTTTGTATATTGTATACTATTTGTATATTGATGACTTTAAAAGTCCCATGTTTCATAGGATGCTTGACAAGATTCTCCAGGCATTCACAGTTGTGTAGTGACAGGATGGCCATTACAAGACTTTCATTTGGTTTTTTTTTAGCACTGCAGATGATGACATATCCCTCAGTTAAAGTAAGCAGCAATGGTGTCAAAATTAACCATCTCATCCCTGCGGTTCTACATTAAAGATCTTTTGAAATATAAAGCACATTAAAATAAATACATTTAAATTCAAATTAATTAGGCAGATATTTATTGATTTCTTCCATAAACTGTCCAGGCCACGTGTATGGTTTGTATCAATGAAACACATTAGTGAAGAGGGAGTAAAGGTGAGTTTTAGGAAGATCAAAAACACTGGAGCTTTGATGAGTAAGGTCATGCGAGTTTCTCTGAAATTTTTTTTTCAATAACATTCCACCTTTGTTCAAGTAAGTTATCGGCTTACAAGGAATTGGATCTGAACATTGGATCTCTGTATTTAATTGTATAAGATCTAGGAACTTTTTCAAATGAAAGTTCCAGCATGAGAGGGTCATGAGAAGTTAAGGTTGTCATTGCAGCAAGGAGAAAGAAATCCCTGAAGTTCATGTCTGTAACATGGATTGAATGGGGGATGGACACAAACGCTGAGAGGAGCGAGATTTATTAAGATTTATCAAATCCAAAATCAGGGTCATATTCACTGTTCAGGGTCAAATAATTAGTCCAAAACAGATAACCAACATGAATACTAGACATAAATGAGAAGAGAACAATGAAATACACACCAGAGAACAGACTATAACACAACAAGCTGTAATTACAACAGGCAGTGCAAACAGAATAATGACCAGCCACAAGACTGACCAAACACAGGGTTTAAATACATGGGTTAATGAGAACTAAACAAGACATAAGTGAAACAAATGATGGGGGAGAAAATGAAACTAAAGAATGAAACCATAACAAGGAAGAACATGAAAAACACAGGAAGTAAACAAGGATATTAGAAAGGGTTGCCAAGGTGACAGACACCTAGGAGGGGCCAATCATAACAATGTCTGAGTTTGTGATCTGATCAACAGCAGCGAACAGCCCCCTGAGCTTCCTGCAGTGTCCAAAATGCCCATAAATAGCCCAGTCATGTTTATCATTAAAAGCCCACAGTTGACCCCTTTAGATAAAAATGATTAGCCTACTGCTGCATATTTTACACTAATATTAGAGCATGGGGTGGAACTATACCAAAGTGAACTGTTAATCATTGTCATTTTTGTTGTAAATCCATGCTTCATTATTTTATTTAAAATGCTAAATTAAAATATATTTGATGCAAAATGTATGTATTGCTGTGACACTGGCGGCACAGAGGAAACGAGAGGCAAGGTCGAGCCAAATTGCTATTTGTTCTCCATTATAATGTGACAAAGCTACAACAAATATAATTCTTGTTCCAACACTCTGCATTGTACATGGCGGAAGTGAGCAGTCTGACATTCCACCAATGGGCAGCACTTTCTCAGGACCTGTGGGTTTAAGTAGAGGGAGAGAACAAGGGACAGGTGAAGGTGATTAGTAGGCAGGGGATCAGGAACGAGGCAGGTATGTAGTGCAAGCCCTAGCAGGAGTGGGTGTGTCCTTCCTTCTGAATGACTGGCTAACCATGACAATTGCATTTGGTTATAAAGATGTTTGAACAACTGGACTGGAAATCATCAAACCAGACAGCCTATAAAAGAATCATCAGTGAAATAAAAATCCCTATTCTTACTATTATAAAAACATGCTTTGTCACTATACTAACTATGCTATGGTAACATACAGTTAGCTGGCTATCATTACAAGCTTACAGGCTTCATATATAAGCATATATTAATTTTTACATATCTGCAGTCAAGGAAATTACATTTCAGATATCCCTGAACATAAGTTGACATCAGATTTTTACATTGCTTAAATGTATATCTGTTTTCCCATTCACATAACATTAATATAACATAATATGTTATATTAATTTACATTAAAATATTTATCTTTGTCAATGAATTCTGTTTTCGTCTCTGTCACACCACCTTATTTTCCCAGTAAAAGCAATGCCTTTCAAGTTAAATAATAGAAGTTAAATGCTGTTGACAATAATTTTGTTATTGTGGATGGTGGCAGTCATTTTACTGGACTGAACTGATTTACCATCCATTACTCCTTTTTACTGTGTTTATATGAGTGAAATAATGTAACACAAATAGTATGAACAAGTTATTCACTGGTAGATCTGTAATGGCTATCAGTGCTGTGGAAAGACAAAGACGATCTCATGAACCTTCCAAATTCAATCTGGAGAAAAGGTAGCAAAAAGATGCAGATGCATCAGCAACCAAGATCTTCAAGGCCAAGATAGTAGATAGTTAGAGGATATATGCTAAGGTCTCATTTTGAATAAGTGTACACATCCTTAATAATAAGCATGCAGAAAGGAGGCTTGCACCATCTTGAAACTATCAAGCTAACGTTTTTACAAAGCATTGTGAATGGTACAGTTGTGCTACAAATGATATGAATAGGATTTATGGGATGTAATGTAGAATGCTTATTTAATGGCTAACAGCTAAATATAGGGAGGGGAAATTGTATACTCCATGTTCCATGTTTTGTTTTAGGCAAAGAAAAAATGAATGAAAATACATATGTTAAACACGGAAAAGCTCCAAAAGGCATCATAAAGGTAACAAAAAAAACTGACAAATACCGTCAAAATATACAAATGCATTAGTAATACCATATCTTCTAGCTCTAAGATAACAGAACTGACAAATTTAAAAATGCATTAGTAATACCATATCTTGCAGCTCCAAGATAACACAACTGACAAACATACAAATGCATTAGTAATAGCACATCTAGCTCCAAGATAACAGAACTGACAAAGATACAAATACATTAGTAATACCACATCTCCTGGCGCCAAGATAACAGAACTGACAAAGATACAAATATATTACTAATGCCACATCTCCTCACACCAAAATAATAGAACTAACAAAGTCATGCATGTGTCTGCCCGAGTGCAGCAGGGCAAGGAGCAGGACACACAGACCTCTTTCGATGTAGACAGACATTTATTCACACAAGACACAAAGGATAAACAATATGGAATTCACACATAACAAGGTGGTGCAGCATGATGTAAAGGATAAATGACAACAGTTACTAGAAATTGCATTCTGTGCTAACAACTAACATGAACATGAACAGCTTACATTAACCTGAACAAGAAAATGACCGGCCCAGGGGTACATCGTCAACATTCACATAGTCAACAGTAAACTCGCACTGCATGTGGCTGGCCATATCACATGATCAGTGAAAAGGGGAACATACTATGACAATGCAGAGTATATGACCAAGTCAGAAAAACCCTCCTTTATCACAAAGTCCTTATACAGCTTATGTTTTAAACTTTAATTACATTTTAAAAAACTGCACGTTTAGTGTACGTTAACACATTATGGCAGATATAGGCTCAATCCTTTTTGTTATTTTGACCTCTACCCCTTGTTTTGAGTGTCCCCTTGCCTCTTGGAACGGAGGGGTGTTGGTTGAAATTTCCCCTACAAAATGGAACTGTTAGAAACTGTTTCAAAGTGACCAGTACTTCTGGTTCGATCTCCTCTAAGTTACCATCCTCTGTAGCCGGATCTGGGGAGACACTGACACCAGGGTAGTGAATCAAGAGAGTTCCACTTTACTGAGGAAAGCACAGAGTATATATGTGTCCTATATCTACAATCTAAATTTACAGGATGATGAGGAAGAGTGAGGCATTTTCCCTTCAAGAATCCAATACATCATCAGTAGTCCTCAATGGCTTTTACATAAACCATAGACTTGATGAATTTTTGCCAGATATTTCCAGTATCCTCAGCTATGGTGATCTCTCATGTGTAGGCTTAAGGTATCTTTTTGCAGTTGTCAGCGGTTGTTATTCACAACTTAAATTTCGCACATTCCTCATTCACTAAATAGAAAAGAACACTGATTCATTACCAGATTCTGTCAAATGGGAGGAATTTGACTTGAAAATATGTCAAAATGCAGGATTGTCATGCACAAAGCAGAAATAATAATGACACATTAGCTAGCTACCAAGACATTATCATACTACTAGTGTTTTTTATGCTTGTTATGAAAAGGACCATGTTACTATCATAATTTTGCTATCTTTTTAGTGCAAAAAATACTTCTTTGGTTGTTTTTGCATCCATTTGGCCATGGATCACAAGGCATTTTGAGAAATTTCCTTTAATACTCCATTTGGAGCCTCTGAAAAACCTCCGTTTGGAGAGCCATATAGTCCTAACCTTTGCACTACCCCTATATTCTAGCAAGAATTGATGCACCCTACTCCCTTGCATGAATGTCCAAAGACGGAAGCTAAGTGGTAGGGGCATGGGGTGAAATGGGATTGGGCCATAGTTCCTTATATACCAGTTAAAGCAGTAATATGATCTTCCTTCTTGAACTTAACACTGCCATCTAACAATTTCAATGTAAAACACATGGGCCTCTATAGCTAGCAGCTCATGTCATAAGCTAGAAAGATGCTAACGCCCATGTTATCTTATTTCATATTGGAAGGTAATGTGGACATGAACTGTTTTTCAGATAACATTAAGATGACATTAGAAAGAAGCTGAAGTCCATGTTTGCTTGCAATATGAAAGAAGCAAATGTTGAGATTTTTATTCACAGGGAATCTGGCCCATTCTATCTGTGTCTCCTGGAGGAATTCCTTTTAAAAAGTAATTAAAGTTTGGACGATATGGCGATTTAATTCCTTTCTCAACTTTTGCAATTATAGGCTCATCATATTTATGCAGACAAATAAGACAGCCAAAGAGGGCAAATTGGCTTGTTCATGTGTTCGATTGCGAGAAAATATAGGCTGCAGGCATCTGCACAGAAAACCGTAGGATTCTCAACAAAATGTTGCTATCTTCTAGAGATTTACAATCTCTGCGCCTTCAGTGGATGTCCAACTAACAGGTTCACTAATAATCTAACAGCCAAAGTGAAATTCTTCTCCCTGGGTGACAAATGTAACCAGTACCAAAGTGAAAAGGTACAAAAAAAAAAGAAAAAGAGATACACTGTGTGAAAAGACACACTAAATAATCTGCACAAAAATACTCAAGATAGACAGAAAAGGATTTTTTTTTCTTTTCAGCAGGGAGCTGACAGGACAAAGCCTGAAAGGAGGAACATAGAATTTTATTTCAGACAAACCTTGAGGTGAGACAATTCAGATAATTTTCTTTGTGGTGTTGGTGTTGGGGGGACTTTGAAAAGAATGGCAGACAAGCATATGAGAAATGGCAATGATAATTCAGATGTCCATGACCTAGGCAAGGTTATAAAATGTATATTTCTGGATAAAAAACAACTGAAAGCATGCCAAGCATCGTTTAGTTTATGCCAGATCCTACAGGAGCAAGATCTGGTACTTTTCATATTAGTGGCACCCACATTCTGAACCTTATTTAAATGTTTTGGGTTTGTTTATTTGTTTAACAAAATAAAAATTAAAAAAAACATAATATGAGCAAATGCAATTTTATTAAATTATACTTATTTGTGTGTAACCTTCCCAAAAACCCAAGCATCTCTTCTTTTTTTTTTTTGGTAACGGCAATACAAAGCTGTAATTAGATTATCTGAGATGTTTTTCATGCTCATACCTCAGTAAGGTTAACTGACAGCCAGGTTTGGATGTGACAAAAAAAGGATTTTTGTTGTGCACTTCATTGGAATAGGAATATTTACATTATTTACTATATTTATTTTTTGCTGCAGTCTATGTGTATTATAGCTTGAGATGAAGAGAGGTTCTCCTTCAGATCCTGAAGTTTCTGTGATTGGTACCTGGTGTTGTATAGGACGGTGGTAGCTCAGTGGTTGAGGTAATTGCTTGATCAGTAATCAGAACTTTGCCAGTTCAAGCCCCACCACTGTTGGGTCCCTGAGCAAGGCCCTTAACTCTTAGTTACTTAAGTTGTGTTCAGTCATAATTGTAAATTTCTTTGGATAAAAGTGTCAGCCAAATTCCATAAAGGTGGGCATAAAAATCTGTTTGATGTGTCACCTTTAAACACCTTTATGTTTAATTCTCAAACAAATTTCTAATTCAGATAATATTGTGGAAATGAGAATGACAGTACATGGGTATCACATTTTATAGTGAATATACATTTTTACTATTGATATTTTTACTGCTGGATTTTATGTAGACCTCTGAGCATTAGAAAATAATTCCCCCGTTTTTGTTAAATACAATATTTTATTTATTTTGCCACATTTAATAATACTAATAATACATCTGGACCCACACTGCAGTAATATGAATCCAGAATACATACATTTCTAAAAATAAACCCAATTTTACGGGTGCATGAGGTAATATTAAATATTCTCTTATGCATATTTTGCACATTTAAAGTAAAGGTCATGCTGCATCATTTTAGCTCAATTCAGATATTAAAACTTCCTTTGGCACAGTAAATGCCCCATTCTTTTCTTTTTTATGTATTGTGTTTATGTAGAGGTGTCTTGTGTTTATATAGAAAAAAGAAACCCTCGGTGCAGGTTTAACTCTGTCAAATGTAAACTGTTACAACTGAACAAGCTAAACATGACCTTGAGCAACCAACCAGGAGGTTGGAGGCGTGCAGAGTAGCAAACAAATCCAGAGTACAAATCCAAGAGGGAACAAATAAAAAAAAATGCACAGAGATTAATAAAACATTGAGGAGCTGCTGGGACAGGTGGATGACGCACAGGGAGGCTGGGGGGTAGGATGGAGAGACTCAGAATTCCAGAGAGGCCGCCCCTTCGTGGCCCGAGGTATTGTTGCCCAGAGCCAGTGTGCCATAAACAATGACTCTTTCAAATAAAGCAGAGGGCTGGGTTTCCCAAAAGCATTGTAAAGCAAAGATTGTCTTTCAGTGGTAGAATGAGTATTACACTGAACATACTCTCATTTAAGATGATCTTGACAATACAGTGACTGGGAAATGGTTCTGTGAGATTTGTTGTTTTGTTTTTTGCGAACTTACTTGAAATGGAAGCCTCAACTTCACAGAACATAATTTTTTATTTGAAGACTACCAGTAAACAATTTAATATTCAAAAAATAGACCATTTAAACCAATTTATTGAGCTATATGATTAAAACTCAGCACATCTTTAAAAAAGACCTGATGCCATGGATTAAGCTCCAGTAGAAGCTGGTGAACTTTGAGAAACAATCAGTGCTCTTGAGGTCTCGCTAATACTACCCTGATGTGAAAGACAAGCTTCTTCAGGTTCACTGAATGGATCAGAATGTCCATGGACATCCACGGCTGGTGTAGACGATGACGAACTGGTGAAGCATATTCCTGAGCACTTCACTAACAAATACTTGGTGTTAGACACTGGGGCCTTTCTGTCTTTAGGTACCCATAGCAAGGTCTCTTCTTATCGACCATGACAAGACGGCTTGACCGCGAGCTGGTCACACGAGGTCATCTGCTCCTTCTTCTTGTCTCCTTTACCTCTCCCTTTCTCTTTTTCTCTCCCTGTTTCTCTCTATGCACAGGAGTGGCTCACGGCTTGCACGAGAACAGCTCGTGGCTCGGTCATGCATCTAAACATCTAATCTTTACTAGCCTTGCTTCTTTCCTTTCTACGTAGACCCTTAGAACATGCCTCACTTTTTCCCACCATCCTGTAGATTAGATAGTAGATATAGGACAGATATATACTCTATGCTTTCCTCAATAAAGTGGAACTCTCTTGATTCGCTACCCTGGTGTCAGTGTCTCTTGACTTCCCAGGATTGATTCAGCTACAGAGGACGGAGGGCAGAGGGTAACTTAGAGGAGATTGAACCTGAAGTGTTGGTCACTTTGAACAAGTTTCTAACACTTGGAACACTGACAGAGAATTGGCAAAGCTATAAGGCTTTGAATTAGAGAATTAGATGTTTACAGCACTCACTGCATTTTGAGAGTGATTAACACCTAGGCTCATCCCAACATGGCAAGGAGTTAGGAGTGGTTGAAAACAATAAAGCTAACATCCTGTGGGAACTCCTTATCCAGCCAAACCAGCAAATAATGATAACATAATCAGACATAGTGATAGTAAATAATATGCCAAAAACAGCAATGGTAATAGATTTGGCAATCCTGAGTAAGAGACACATCCAAAGTAAGGAATATGAAAAGTTGGAAAACTATGAAGGATGAAAACAAGAAATAGAGAGAATGTAGAGTTCTAACACAAAAGTTCTCCCAGTGATCCTCTTGGCGCTATGACCCCTGCACTGGAGGAGTGGCCCAATTAGATTGCAGGAATGACAACATCAATCTCAGTACAGAAGAGTGGCCTCTGGTAGGAGGCCAGAGTGTGTTCAACCATCTGAAAAGTCATCAGATTTATTTGAATTAAAATTTTTATTGCAAACCTTTATGCTGTTGAAGTGATTTTTTTGTCATTGTTTGTCAGAAGATCTTGGAATCAAACACTGAAAAATGTTGCTTCCATTAGTACTTGATAGAACCACATTTTGTTGCAATAACATCTTTAAATCTGTTGGATTAGATTCCTACTAGTTTTCTACATTGAGATTGTTTCTTTTTATTTTTACCATTTCTTTCTGTCACATATACAATTACACTGATTTGATTTTGGGTTTTGAGGGACGGTATTGTCTAAGAAGTGTGATGCAGCTTCCATTTCCCTACAATTGATCAGTACTCCCTGAGATATCCAAACACTTGAATATTATGTTGTAGCCTTTTCCTATCTTGTGTATGTTTAAAACTTTATCTATAACTTCCTAGCATGCTCTTTGTTCTTAGTTTTCACAGCTGCCCTTCAAATTCACAGTGTGATTGATGGCATTGATTTTACTTGTCTTTTACCTAAATCATTCAAATGATCAGAAATCAGACCAAAAAATCTAACCTCAGCCCATGTCAGCTGTCAAACTACATGCTGATCTCAAACCTTCCATTTTATTTCCAAGATCATAGAAAAAGCTGTAGCTCAGCAGCTATATGAAGTCTTTCAGTCAGGGTTGAGGCTTCATCATAGTACACTGATTAAAGTAGTTAATGACCTGTTGTTGGCTTCTGACGAGGGTTATGTCTCTTTGTTTATATTTTTTGATCTGAGTGCAGTATATATAGCATATATAATTCACAACATTTTACTAGATAGATTCAAAAATGTTGTTGGTAGTAGGGGAATACCCCTTTCATGGTTTAAATCTTATATAGCTGGTCACTACCAATCTGTTAATATAAATGTTGATTTCTCAGCATACAACATGGTTAGCTATGGTGTCGCACAAGGATCTGTTTTAGGGCCTCTGCTTTTTTCTTTATATATGCTACCTCTAGGTGACATTATACATAATACTGTGCTACTTTCGACTGCTACACTGATGATACTCAGCTATATGTCTTACCCAACCAGAGGCTATCTATCAGATTAGTGTTATTGAAGAATGCATAAAGGATGTCAGGTACTGGATCCTGAAAAAACAGAGGTGTTTCTATTAGGTCTAGAGAGAGCTAGGTCCTCTCTCTCTAATTACTCAGTGAACCTCAATGGTCTCCCAATCACATCTTCACTAACAGTTAAAGATCTTGGAGTAATTATAGATGCCAGTCTCTTGTTCGAAGCTCATGTATATAATATTTCTAGGACCACCTTTCTCCACCTCAGGACCATTACAAAGATTAGGAACATACTCTCCTCACATGATGCAGAAAAGCTAGTCCATGCATTTATCACTTCAAGATTGGACTACTGTAATGCCTTGCTATCAGCCAGAGTTCTTACTAGAACTAGAAAATTTGATCACATCACTCCTATCTTAGCTATAGTACTTTACACTGGCTCCAAGTAAAATTTCATATTGATTATAAAATACTTCTAATGACCTACAAAGCACTGAATGGTCTTGCCCCACAGTACCTTAGAGAACTCCTAGTGCTCTAAAACCCTCTAGTTCCTTCTGGCTCTATCCTTTTAACTATGCTGCCATACCCAGATCTGTTGGAGTCTTTACACATTATAGCTCCCTAATTTACACACCCACGTACCTGGAAATGCCTAATAATCTATTCTCTCTTTCTGCCAAGGTACACCTACCCCTGATGTCATGATGTTGCTAAGCCTCAACCCATCTCAGCTGCCATGGCTACTCCCACCACCCCCTAATTTCATTTGCTGTAGAGCACCATGACTCCACCGCAGCCAACTACTTCTCTGTTGCCCTTGATGGACGTTCTCATGCAGGACGTGTTTCGGACACATGCATACCATAGGGACCAGTCTAGGACTTAGACATTAATTGCTTGTTTTTTAATTGTATTATTATTTATTTGTTTTTCTCTTTCACTATTTATTCTGCTCCTTATTGACTATATTGTTACAATTGTGGTGACCGACAAGAGGAAGATGCCTCTTTGAGTCTTGGTTCCTCTCAACGTCTCTTCCTCATGGGAGTTTTTCCTTGCCCCATTTGCCCTTGGCTTGCTCACTAGGGGCTTAGACCTGGACATCTGTAAAGCTGCTTTGTGACAACATCTGTTGTAAAAAGTGCTACATAAATAAATTTGACTTGACTTATCCAGAAAATGTGAGCTATTTAATATTTGTAGACATGTAGAACACACATTTTTTTAATTGAAGAGTTTTATGAATCTTTCAGTACATTTGTATTGCTTATGTTGTCATGGTGATAGACATTTTTGCAGTGGTGCAGCAGTTTATTTGCAGTGCATTGTGGTTTTTTTGAGTACTTAAAGAAAGGAATTTACTGTATGTCTTAATTAACTTACTGAAGAATGTATTAAAAATGAAGGAGGTCAAAAATCTGATATCATAAGCCACAAATAGTTTTATCATGAACCATGAATTAAATATATTGCTGTTGAGCATTTGTCATTTCTTAAGCTCCATCCATGCAGAGTGAGAAGCTGGAGTACCCCTGCTGTTTACAATAGGTTGCGATGACTTGTGTCGTCCATCTGATTAGAATATAGATGAGAGTAGGTGGATTTTAAGGCTCTCAGCTGGGTTTTTATTTATTTATTAATTTATCCATCCATTTATTTAGTTAGTTAGTAATATGTATACAACTATATGGAATGACAGTCATAGTAATATGTATACAACTATTATGAATGACATGCAATATTGATTCTAGATTGGAAGAAACTGCACCATTGTCAAGTCTGATGTGTTCACCCATGTGTCCTATCTTGATGCAGATCACTTGATTGAGTCACCCTATTTCTGTACATATTTGTGGTCTGATTAACCTACTAAATGTGAGTGGCTCCTTTTTTTAATTAATAATGTGTTTTGAAAACAAAATCAGTTGCCTATAACTAGTTTTCATGTTCTTGTCATTTGTTTGCTTTGCTTTGTTGTTGTTTTGTTGTGTTGTGACATTTAGGGCCACCATAAGGACTCGCCTTCAGAGACAAAGTAGAAACATATTGTGCAGTTTGTCAGACTACAGTGGGTAAATGATCATTATTGTGTCTTGGGTTTTAGAGAAAGAATGGTCAGGAGGATTCTCATGATTCAAGATTGTGACTTTGTGGATATGCAGGTTGTGTAGGTTAGCATATGCACTAAATTTCTTTTTTTTTTTCAATGGCAAAACTGAGCCAAGCACATTTTTATTATTCTACTTTAATAAAAAAAAATTCAAAGGATTGTTTCTAACTGAAGAGTGTATATCAGTTAAACAAATAAATGCATTTTACAATAATGCATTTTGATGTAATATTCATTAGTCTTTGTTAGTCTTCACACAGTTGGCATTCATTCTGACTTTTGTACAACCCAAAATTCTTTCTTTTGCATTTCATTATCATCATCACTTTTATGTAGCGCATATCCCACGCTCAAAATTACTTTCCATTCATAGAACAAACACAATGAACACAAATAATAACAACAGACAATAATAACAGATACATGACACATTACATTTAAACACTGGAGCACCAATAGCATAGTGAAAAATGATGAGTCTGTAGCAGGGTATTAAATGAGGATAGCATGGAGGCATTCCCAAAAAATTATTGAATTCCATAGATTAGGAGCAACCATTCTCAATGATCAACCATCCATAGTGTCCAGTTTGCTATGGACTTGCAAAAGGCCTAGATTTGTTGAGTATATGTTACAAGATGTTGTGTAAAAATCTACAGGTAATTAAAAATAAAAGTAAATAAAAAGTAAACAGACAGCTACATAATGAAGAAACTGAAGAATTGGGTTGATCTGATCTCCTTTCCTAGTGTGAGTAAGGATCCTAGCATCTGTATTCTGTACATACTGTATCCTATTAAGGGAATGCGCAGGGAATCTGGATAAAGCAATATTACAGTAGATGTTACAAATTAATGTGTGAGTGTTTCTGCATTTACTTGGGTGGCATGCTGGAGGGATGACAGCAAGACATGGAGAGTTGTGAAGATTGAAGAATGATGTCACAACTATTTAACTGTTGTGTGTATTAAAGGAGAGTGTGGACTTAACAATAACTCCAAGATTGTAAATATTAGCAGTGGGTTTTACTACTGTTCTGCCAATATCTATACCAAAGCCAGATAAACTAGATGCCCAAGCTTTAGTGCCAAGTAAAAGCAACTCTATTTCACTAATATAAAGTAAAAAAAACCAAAAAAACTTATCTATTACCTGTTGTCATGGACGTAGTCAGATATACAGGATGGTAGACGGGTCTCACTAAGATTAATCATTACGTACAGTAGCTCTAGATATCATCTGCATAGAAGTGGAAATTTAATCCATGCTGACATATTAAATGAACAGGTGGCTTCTTGTATACAGTGAAGATTAGTGGGCGAATAACTCAAACCTGTGGTATACCTGTACACAGTAAGGGATTTATAATTTTGCATGAATATGTACTGTCATCTGTCAATGAGATAGGAAGTGACCCAAGAAAGGGCAGATCCAGTGATTCCAATATTCTGCAATTGAGAAAGTAATACACCATTGATAAAGTATTAATGGAAGAATTGAGATTAAATAGCATCAGTATACTAACAGTTTCTGAATCAGCAGCGAGGTCATTTGTGACTCAGAGCAGTTTCTGTGCTACACATAGGTCAGAAACCTATTGTATCATTAGTTTCCGGGTGAGACACTAGCTTTGAAGCTACAATTCTTTCTAGCAGCTTAGCTAAAAATGAAATATTGGAGAGTGGCATATAGTTATTTAAAAACCTTTTAGAGTAGCACTTTTAACAATTTTAAGACTAGCAGGAACAGAGCTAATATGACTATTTCTGTTGCACATTCCTTAATAACAGAAGTAGGAACAGGATCTAGCTGAAAAAAAATTAAGTTAAATGATTATCTCAAAACATATTATCATAATGCAAAGTGCAGTCTGATTTTTGGGCTTCATATAAGACTGAATTTAGACCTCCCATGTTTGAAATAATCATAAACAGGGACTTGGGGTACTGTCTGCCTTGGTTCACCTATATCTCTGTATGTCTATACAGTGTGCCTATACAACTACTTGACTAATTGCAAAATGGTGTTCACCTTTCTGGCTTTCATCTGCAAGTACTTTTTAGTATTTGCAGAGTTCCAAAAAACTCAATTCTAGGACCTTTGTTACATGTTTCCCTTAATTAATACATAAAACATTTGCTTTTCTTCAATATGATTTTAGCTATATAGTAATTAGCTATATAGTTCTAGCTATATAGTTCTATATAGATAATTAACATGTTAACATGTATGAAATTTACTGTAAAAAAAAAACATAGATAGAGCACAGATAAACTATATGGTCCTGCTCATTTAATTATACTCTGTGACATCTTGAAGTAGGCAGGAGATTAATGCATGCGCAATTGGAATAAATGGTGATTTATTGACAGCAAAAATTAAATCATGCAGAGGTAAGAAAACATGAAAAAAACAAAGCAAATAAAAGAAAAGGAACAGCATAAATAAGAATTATAAACCAGGACACAGGGCTAGCATTAGATTAGTGTGCAGACTAATGTGAAGAAAGGATTGGCGATACCTGTGGGTTTAAATCCTGTCCTGTGAGTAATTAGTGACCAGTGAATATGATGTAAGATATGCAGTATTCAGGGGAAGGGGAATGATGATGTGTATATAATAATCTGAGGCTGGCAATGGTGCAGCTGTGGGTGTGTATGATGGCACTGCCTTGTGAAGGGCTGGGTGTTAGCCTGTACATGAGAGCACCCTCCGCTCAGACCACCACAGGCAGGGGCGGCCAGGGTGATGAGGAGCCAGTTTGGTAGGATAAGGGCTGTGGAATTATATGATAAGGTCTAGGTCCAGGAATGAGTCAGCACCCAGCTCCTCTCTGCTAAGCCATACCCCACCAGGTCCTCATACAGGAAGTCTTTCCTGTTCACTTTTGTGTTCACTATATTTCCCCAATGCATGGACCTCCCTGCAGACTAAATATAATTCTTTCTTGAAAACATTTTTTTTTCTGCCATGACCATGTCTTTGTGTAGCATATCATACCCTATAGCATATCATAGGGAAGAAACATAGAACAACTTGCAACTGCCCTAGAGAACTCATGGCAAAGGATGCTGACATTTTTTAAATGTAGTCTATAGGGGAGGGCAGAATTTAGATCACATTTTGATCACATTTAAAAAAGATTTGTGCCAGCTGTTGCCTTGCCATTATTGGTTATGCTGACCTGGAGTCGGTTTGAGAGAGAGTACTATTGCATGATTCTATTTATTTCAGGCTTGGTAAGGAAAGTGTCTGTGCTTATTTATAAGTATTATTTAGAACCTGCAGACACCTACTGAATGCTACTACCATAACATCTACAACATCATAAATGAATATCTAGTGTATAACATTTATAAAAATCAGAATTATAATATTCTGTTTACAAGTATCTATTCATGAAGAAAATCTAAATAATCTGAATACACATTTATCCTCACTTTTATCCTTCCTCTACTTTAAATTACAGAGAAATTCCTACAACTGATATCACTGGCTTTTCAAGCTACAACAATGTTCTGCCGAAACATGAGGATGATTACTGTCTTCATTTTGTGTCACTGCTGAGCTGAAAGTGGTCTTTTCTCCAAAAACATCCAGCCAGGGGTACAGTTAGAGATCTACTGTAATGCCCAATTTGTGTTAGCCATCCACCAACTCTTCATCAATAGTCATTTTCTGACTGTGGGACCACTGTTGGCTGGGTATTTTTGGATGGTGGACGACTCAGCTCAGCGGTGACACAGATGCTTGTAAAGCATCCAGCAACACTGCTGTTCCTGACATACCAGCACAACACCCACTAACACACCACAAACTCTGTTGAGTCTCTGGTGTGTTTGTAGTGGGCTACCACTGACGTAGTATCCAGTCAGAGGTGGTCCTGTAACAACTGACCAGAGGTGAAGGGGGTGGAGGGTAGATGACAATTGCAAATAATATGACAACCGATCACTTACTGTCACTGAACAAAGGGATATAATGCATCTACAATATTAACAAGCCTGTTAAAGTAGGCTGTGTTCAAAATAGCCTTCTACATACTACTTGTGTATTGACTAGGCCACAAATAGCATGCTGTATGCAATATGCGAAAAAAATAAATTTTTCTAGTATGCAAAAAGCACCCGGATGACGGACTACTCCAGCCAAATATTCCAGTACACGACCAGAGGATAGCTTC
This sequence comes from Electrophorus electricus, assembly GCF_041902795.1. Classification (NCBI taxonomy): domain Eukaryota; kingdom Metazoa; phylum Chordata; class Actinopteri; order Gymnotiformes; family Gymnotidae; genus Electrophorus; species Electrophorus electricus. The sequence continues at coordinate 6,900,994 of NC_137518.1, forward strand.
TTGTTGTACTGTGTCCTGTCATGCAATTATGACGACCCTTCATATGTTTGTGTGACCCTGTAGTATGGTTTGCGTTTGTCGTATACTGGAGACTATACGGTATACTACTACGCGGACCAGTATGCAGTATACAGTATATACTAATTATATACTTTACATAGAGTATATAATGATAGTAAGTGCATGATAAGGGTTCCTAATAAAGTTATATTTTTCATAAGCTCATCGTCATGCATGCATGTTTTGGGCGTTTTAAATTGCTAGTAAACAAATGAAAAAATGAATTCCCCAGAATGATCAGAATGTCGTTATTACGAGATATTAGAAAATGTAAAAATGAGATGTTTTAGGCTACTGTAGCACAGCAGATACTTTGTGTATCTAAAACGAAAGCTTTTTCATTTCATTTTCATTTCATTCACTTCAGTGAGCTACACCCTCTGGTACTACATTATGCTACCAGCAGGCGCCAGTACGCGTAGGCGAAGCCCCGCCTTTTTGCCTACGTGTTTCATGGGAACAATTCACTCGAATGCTAATTTCTGTTATGATTCAAACAAGGCCGAAGCTCAGTAATATTGACGTCCAATTAGGAAAGTTGATGTTCTGTGTTTAAAGAGAATGTAGTTGTTTCATTACAAATCGACTGGTTTTCCTCGATAAGTCCAATCGAATCAGCAGGGGTGTTACAGGAAGCGCAGACATCGAATGACTGTTGTGAAGAATCCAAGGACATTAATCGAAAGCAGATCAGGAGGACGAACTTTATTTTAAGGTAATAAGAGCTTTCCTGAACTCATTTGCCATCTTTAAACCTACCCGTACATTATTATCGGTTGATCTGTTGTTCTGTGTAATGAGTTAACTCTAAAGATGGGTATGAGTGCGTCTTAGGTATTGTTATTATGTAGAGTGAATGCACGATCATTTCGATCATTAGTCTGTGATTATACAAAAAATTGGCACTAGCAGAAATGGCTGTGTAGCCATCACCGAGTCATCTCATTCAAAACAAATTGTGTGCTTTGCAAATATATTTGCATATTATTTGTATATAGATTAGGCTCTGCTAGGCTTCTTTTTATCTGAAAGATTAAAGGTTTTTCGAGATAGAATCTGTTTCAGGGAAAATTCAAATTTAAACGTGATTTCATTCAGGATACTAATTTCAAATGAAAGAATTGGGCAAATTGAAGCATGAAAAATAAGACAAGTTAAATACAGTCTCCGCTTTCCTGTGCCTTTCTTGTACGCCTGTGGTATTGTTCCAGGTCTGCTTTCTCCATACGTATCAGTGATATCCCAGCAGACTTCTTTTGTATAACTGTGTTAACCTTTTTATATCTCATTTGGATTCTTGACTTCATAGTACATTATTTCTGAGTGGGTGTTCTAGATTATGTGATATTTTCGTTCTTGATATTTTCAAGGCCTGATCTCATTATTGGCCATTCACACCAAGGGGTGGTTTTTAAATATCATGCTTCCGAAAGCTTTAAATTGCAAAAAAAAACAAAAAAAAAACAAAAAAAAAACATACAAGCAAGTGCATGCTACAGTGGATGCTGTAATTTACATCTCAGTAGAAGATTTCCACTATTCTTTATACAGTTTCAATCATTTTAATGCCTAAAGAAGACAAAGTCTCTTTCACCAAATGTATGCATATTTACTGAACATTAAAATGGAAGTAATACTTAGTTAATAAAATAATACTTTTAATAAACATTCCATATATAATGTAGAATTTGAATAGTAAAGGCCAATACAGTATTTCTGAAAGCTTTATTTTCAATATTATGGTAATTTAATTTTGCAGTACATGTCAACTTAGTGATCAGTCATTGCTGAATATACTCACTTTGCAAAAAACGAAACCAAACACGTCAGGTTATTATATTTATTATTCCTAACACATTTCACTGCGAGTTATACCATGTATGACTATACGTGACAAATAAACCAAACTTGAAACTTGAAACATTTACATACCCTGGTGGGTCATATTTATCTTTCTTGTGATTTTCACAGTCATGGCACAGTTGCTGCATCTGCTCCTAAACGTGTCTGAAAAGGCAGCTAATGTGGCCAGAGTGTGCAGGCAGGAGGCACCACTCTTTGAGCTTCTGGTACAGGAGAAGACCGGAGTTGACAAAAACAAGAAGTTTGTGCAGGACTTTAAGACACTTGCCGACGTTGTGATACAAGAAATGATCCGGCATGATGTTTGCGCACAGGTCCCTGAACAAACACTTCATGTATTTTACATTTGTCAGTTGGGCAAAATTATCATGTCACCATGTATTTTCCTGACTGCTTATAGCTGTACACTTGTGTATTAGTTCCCAGAGTTGTCTGGCTTTATTCATGGAGAGGAATCAAACAAGTTTGAAAATGGACTTGGTGAGTGTTTGCACAATGCTTGAATTGCACTCAACAGTGCCCACAAGTAGCTTTCTAAATAATGTTTTGCACATTCTAACAGTTGTCATTAGTAAAGCTCACATCATTTCATACTTGGGTGTCTTGCGTGGTTCTTTTTTCTTTAAGGAGAGAGTGTGACTGTTACGGTATGCAACAAGGAAGAAGATACGGCAGCTTTGTTGGCCAAGGTCCTGGACGGTGACCAGACAGCTGCATCCCTCCTGACCAGAGCCATCCACCAAGATTTGCAGCTCAAAGACGAGGCTGCAGAATCCTTGCAGGTCCCTATCAGCCCAGCAGATGTGGGCATCTGGATTGATCCTATTGGTACACAATGATCTGTTTTAATAACAGTATAATGCAGTATATTATATATATAATACAGTTCCTAATAGGATGGATGGGTAAATGAGGTTTGAAGCTGTGAAGCTGGTTGTGAAATCTGCAGTGTATTTTTTTATGATTTATGAAATATAAATACGATTTTATCATATGTACTCTCACTTTAAAGTATAAATTCTAGGATCTAGTAAATGTGCACTTAATGTTCTTTTTGTGCAGATGCTACCAGCCAGTATATTGAGGGTAAGGAAGAGGAAGTGTCAGAAGATGGATTTTGCCCCTCAGGTCTTCCTTGTGCACTAGTGCTGATTGGGGTATACATGCGGGCCACTGGACAACCAGTAATGGGTGTCATAAATCAACCCTTTAGTCAAAAAGACTTGACAGGCAAGGGGTAAGAGTCCTTTAATAACATGAAATAGTTTCTTCATCATGGCAGAGTAAAATGTAAACCTCTTCCTTGGTAGTAATAGCAGTGTTCCCAATTGTTGACATCAAAATCAGGACTGTCAGTGTTTATTACATTTAAATCCACATCTGAAATGTAAAAGGTCTTGTGCATTGTTCCCTCTTTTCTTCATTTTAGGTGGAAGGGCAAACACTTCTGGGGAGTTTCATATGGTACTGTCAATGCTTGCTCCTTCACACATCCCATGCGGTCTCTTGGGAAAAAGAACAAGTACCTTGCGGTGGTCCTAAGCTCCAGTGAGAGGCAAGAAGTCAAAGATGCCCTTGCGCCACTTTGCAATGGCCGCTTAATGTATGCCTCTGGAGCTGGTTACAAGATCCTGTGTGTCATCCAAGGCCTTATGGATGTTTACGTGCTCTCTGAGGGCAGTACGTTTAAATGGGACTCTTGTGCTCCCCACGCCCTACTAAGGTCTCTCGGAGGAGGAGTCTCTGACCTAGCCCAGTGTCTCTCTGCCATAAGTGATGGAAAGAAGGGCCACACAGCAGAACTGACCTATCATAATCCCCATGCTGGTTGCCTGGGCGTAGAGAGGTGGGCAAACCAAGGTGGATTGGTGGCATACATAGACTCCACAGTTATTGATAGTGTTGTGGGTGCACTTGTTGGGAAAATCTGAGGGATTTTTTTTTTTTCAGCTATGCAGTCAGGTGAGATCTTAGGATCTTTATCTTAAAGATTAGTATGATTTATTCTTTTATAAATGAACAGGTGTTGTTCTTTATGTGTAAATAATCCATAGGTGGTTTGTTTACACAAATCCAAAAGGCATAGACTATTACATGTATGTAAAACAAATGCAATGCCAAAAAAGCTATCACAGAAATACTTAATATTTTATGAAAACAAATGTTATATTGCAAAATGCCTTTGAAATAATTCCAGGGCAGATAAATCACTTGGCGATAGCTAGTCTGTAGTTGCTCCCATTGTGGGTTTAAATCCTACCTGCCCTTTATTTACATTACAGTACTTACATTATTATGACATACATTTGAATTGAGAGTGCACAAAGAGTAAAAAAGAATTGGAGTCTGTATGCAATGTTATATATTGTATGTCTTCTACAATTTTGATGGCATATGAAAGATATCTTCTTGATGTTAAAATTAAAGGCGTACTAATTTGTCAGATCTAGATATATGCAATGGAACTTTAAAATGTTTCAAAAACGTTTTTCCTTTTTTTTTGGTTTTTCATCTTCTTCATATTAATGTGGTCTAGGACCGGTTTGGTATGCTCTGAGTGCCAAAAACAGTGGCTGCAATTCAGTTGTTAAGATCATATAAAGTAAATTAGTGTTTAGTATAGAGCAAAAATGCTGCTGCTGACATCTATTTCCTCTCAGTTAAATCAGTTGCAAAAAGGGCAATAACTGGATGAAGAGATCAGAGGGACAAAAAGGCCTCTTGCACTTTGGTTTATTGGCAGTAAATCATAGATCAGTCAGATCAGATGAAATGTGTATATATCTTTTTCTATATCAAAATCAGCTGTCTTTCATACATTATATGGGCTAGAGTATATGACATATATTATATGTTTGCTATAAGATGAAATCCATTCTGTCAGTGTTAATATACATGACCTTCAGGTTCAAAAACATTGGGAGCAAACTATTGCCAGAGCATGAAAACTTTATGCAAGTAGTGTAGTTCAGCTGTAGTACTGTAATACATCGATTACACTGTATTTTAGTTTACAGCAATTGTATAACATTTGCCTTGTAGTGTAATAGAGTGTAATTAAAATGGAACATAAATGGGATCACTGGGAATTTCAGATATGTGACCCAACTGAAAAAGGTTTTTCTTAAACCAACTGAAGCCCCATGTTCAGAGCAGCAAGATTGCACTGATAAATGTTTTTGTAAGAATTTTGTTCAGTTTGGATAAAATGGAATTATTCAGCAAAAATAAATTGGGGGGGGGGGGGGGGGATAAGGTTTGGAGGTATGTTTTACAACATAGGTATGGTTTATGTGTAAGAGCAATAGAACAAATTAATTGCCAAAAATCACAAGAGCTTCTTGGGTTCTTATGTTGAATTTGTGCACAAGACTATGTTAACATTTGTTTCCCGAATGTCTTTGTTGGAACCATGTTGTGAGGGACCAAGTGCCACAGGGCAAAGAGCAGGATGCACAAATGTCTCTCGATGCAGACAGACATTTATTTACACAAAACATGTACGATTAACGATATGGCACTTACACAACAATCAGTGTAGCGTGATTTAAACGATGAACGAGAAACAACCACATTAACATAAACATGAGCAAGAACTTGAACACTTATGCTAACACCTACAGTGCCCGACAACCAACAATAAATTTCAGGTGTGTGATAAGGTGGGTGTGGACACATCATCCACATAAGAAATGCAGCAGATTCTTTATTTGGAAATGGTTGTGATGTTTTTTCTCCCCTTCTTTAATGTTACAACACTGTTACACCCTTACCATAAACATTAAATCTATAATGATTCTTGCTGTTTTCAGAAGAGTAGTTTTGTGACTATCCTTCAACACCTGAGGATGGTGCATTAGCATAGAGATCATATTCATGTATCTGCAAACAGTTGAAGATCTTATAGGACTAGGGTGGGCAGCCATGTGTTTCAGTATATAGCTAGTCTTATTTGTTGGATGCAAGATAGACCTGACATAGGATTGGGTTTCTTGTCTTCCAGTCCTTAGACTCCTCTTTTTAGTGCATAGCACTTAAGATCAGACATGGTGATATAGGGCAATTTCCTGTTCTGTGTAGTATTTGTACTGTGCACTTAACTGACATCATCTTGGATACAGTTTGTGGCTTTATCAATTCTATGTTATTCATACCCTTTTCACATTTGGAAATTTATGCTAGCCTTACCTTGGTTTATTTAGATTCCTTGAGGATGACAGAAAGTGTAGCAATCATCGCCTATCAAGACAAACCAAGATGGCACAGGAGAAATGCGGACATAGAAGGCAGCACAGCAAACGGAGTTTCAAGTGGTCTTAAAACTCTATTTCAATTGCCTAGTAAGTGAACTTGACTGCACAAATTTACCAGTCCTTTCACTTACCAGACTTTTCAGATATTGCCTGAAAGAATGACAACCAGGCCCACAATGTCTTGCTGATTACATCATGCTTAAATGCAATAACACAACATATTTATAATTCATAATTAATGTAAATCTTAACTGTTGTGCAACAAACACAACAGGCAGCATTTGCAGGCTTTACATTTGGCAGTTTTAAATAATGCTGCTGCAAATGTTTA
>NC_137518.1:6912500-7090000 GCF_041902795.1 Electrophorus electricus
GGTGTTCATGGCCTCCTTTAGGTCATCCTGCAACTTCGCCAGGAATTCGTTCATCGATCGGGAGAGCTCCGTCGCTGCCATCCGTTTCCTGTTTAAGTGAGAGGAAACACAGAATTGTGGCTTTGTGATCATGACCTTTTCAAAACACCAAATCCTCCTCGCAGGAAGGATGGAGTGCTATTGGCCAAGCCCGCTCACAGTTCATACTCCCGCCTTGTCTCTGGGTTACTGACGATGTCCCACGCAGCTCTGAGAACTTTGAAAGCCTCGCCGGCACGGGGGTGCTTGTTCTTGTCTGGGTGAACCTGAAAGTCAGTAAAACACATTGACTGATGTCTCACACAACACTGTAATTAATTTCACTCTAAAGAATCCTGATGATGAGTGTAAAATCTCTCACACACACACACATTAACAACTACAAATTTCAACAAAGTCCAACTGCATTAACCAGTAAGGAGGTGGTCCAACTGGACCTGTCAATTAATTTATGCACACAACACACAGAAACAGTAGGTTAAGTGGAGAGAGGCTTGGCTGCAGTCTGTGCCATTGCAGTGCCACGCTGGGCTTCAGTTTGTCAGAAGTCAGCAAATTCTGTAATACTAATTAGATCAGCATTACAACAGCATAACTTGCAAGAAAGCAATAAATGAAAATAATAAATGCACCTCACAGACAGAAAGGTTTACCTGTACAGCCAGCTGTCTATAGGCCCTCTTCAATTCAGACTCTGTGGCTTGCGTATTCACACCCAGAACATTGAATGGGTCAAGCTCCTCTTCAGGGATCTGTAAACACAAAGCTCTTCATTTAAAATGTCACTCATTCATTTAAAAGTTGAAAAAAAAAAACCATCATCATGAAGTCCCTTAGGTCCTGCTGTAGCATTTGAAAAAAAAGAGCTACAGTGTATACTGCAGTCATGTGCATAACAGCATGATAAGGCACGAGGTCAAAACAGTGCATTTTCATGATTTATACAATAGGTCATAACACACATCATCATACTTGGTCTCCTCAGCATTGAGTCACAAGAAACCACAGAACACTTTGGACACGAGTTCTCACTACAAGTCTCAGTGCTATGTGCAATTAGATATAGCCTATTCCCTTGCCACACATTTAAATATAGAGCAAAACAATATGCTGTTTTTACCCAAATTTTTTTGAAACAACCTGATACTACAGCTAAGAATGGTGTATAACATATTGCAATTTTTAAAGACATTAATGGCATTAGGGGAATTATCAGACTTCAAAAAAGGGCTATTTATTTCCCAAGATGGCAATAATAACTTTTCTTTCAAATATCCACCACACAGTACTATTATTTTTTATAGTTAATATACTTGTAACATATCAGTGTATTGTGTAAGGCAAAAACACCAGGCCTACTGTCTAAACTAAATGATTCATAACAAAGTGGAAGCAATTCACTGGAACAACTAGGACAAGTACCTGTGCTAATGCCAGCAGTCTCTCAAGCTCTTGTCCAGGCTGATACCTCTCCGTCCCCCTGTATGGGGACTCTGGATTTGGCATGTCATCTGTGAAGCTGCGTTTCCAGAACCGTCCTCTAATCCTTCCGACAAGTGTGACCCCTTTTTTCCAAGCCCAGCACTTCTGAAGGGCGAGCCACCACTGCCTGCCTCTTTCTCCACCCACCCTTTCCAAGACACACTTAATCAATCGGGTGCCCAAGCACACTGTTACTCTTAGGAAGGCATAACTCGAAAGAAGGGCTCGTTGGGCCAGGCTTGTGGCCTTGGTGACCCAAAGTATGAAAGTCGCAATTGAACACCAAGTCCAGTCCACCAGTCGTCTTAAATCCTGTTTCATGCCAGGAACATCTGTGATCTTGAAGAACAAATGGGAGCCAAAGATGTAAAGTGCAAACGCTCCTGATTCCACAGCAACCCCACAGTGGTGAGTCAAAGACACAATGAGGTCCACCACCATACGGATACAAGATATACTCCAAGAACTGATAGACTCCGCTATGAAATCTCTAAAGCCCATCATCAGCTGGAAGCCATTTTGCCTCCGTAAGCGACCCTGATTGTGATGGTGGTGGTTCCGGCGCCGGACCTGCTTGTGCCTGCTCGCCCCAGAGGACAGGCAGGATTTATAAGAAAAGGATGGAGAAGTCCATGATGAACACTGGTCACCTGGCCCTGAGCTTGAACCACTTTTTCTGGATTTTCCTTTCCTCACTGATGCAAAACGAGACGCTGACTCCCCGCTGGAATCTGCCTCCTTCCCAGCTCCATTTCTGCAACTCTCTTCTCCTTCCTCCTCATCAATTTCATTAAACCGACTATCTTCATCGGCCCCCAGCTGATCTGTCCCGCTGTACGTCCTTGTATGTCCACCTACTTCACCTTTCTCCACATCCTCCCCTGCATCCATGTAACCGCAGTCTTCCTGCTGAACTGCGCTGTGGTGTCCAGAGTTAAGACTGTCCAGCACCTTCTGAGATGCTTGTGTACCACTTTCCTTTTCCTCAGAATGATTGAGCAGAGAGGAGGAGGAAAGAGTTTCATAGCCAGTCGCTTGATATATTTGGTCATGTACTAATGCATCATCAGGAGAAATTCTAGTGCTGATCTCTACTGGATCCCACTGTCCTGCCATGATGTCCACCCTGTTCAAAAAGCCGGAAATCAACTCCCTTTCTGTTTAAACAGAGGAGGCTCAGCGTTCCATCACTACTTGTAAGGTGCACTTGGAAATGTTCAAGAGGACAAATGAGTCAGGCTCAGGTTGGCACAGTGGCACATTTGGTGCTGAACAGTGTCCTAAATACACAATAAAACGCAGGCATGATGCCTTGGAAAGTGGTCACGTATCCCGGCCATTACAGTTCAAGGCCAAGCCGCCGAGTTTGGAAACGCTGTGCCATGAAACCTGTGGATAGGAGAGAATGTAGCTGTCAGTCCAGCTAATAAAAAGCCAGCTGAAACTAGCTCCTCGGTGACCATTTTCAGATCGGATCGTTTGAGGTCAGCATGGTCAAAGCTCTGTTTACCATTTAGCCCATGTTACACTAAATTTTTGGCCACAAATTTCAAGATGACGTGTTCAAGTTCTGTTAAGAAATGTTTGAAAAGTTGCTTACTGTCTTGCAAAACTGGCCAGAATACTATAAGGTTCAATAGTACTCAGCTTGCCAAGAGTTTTTGAGCAGTTATTAAAAAATGAAAAACTAATTACTGACTGATTATTAAGCAGTCAATTACTGACTAATTATTGTGCAGGTTACCCATGCTAGCTTGCTAGTTCGCTTTTAAAATGCTGATGGATGATTAGTGGACCATTTTTAACATTCAAAGATAGCTAGGTTAGGTAGCTAGCCCTCTGTTCGTGAACAAATGCGCATGATTGGTCAACATATGAAGGAATAGCTTATCTAAATGCACTCATTATTGGCTAGACAGAAAGCTAATATTTGCAGCAGATAAGACACTGTCACTCAGCTTTAGACGACACTGCTTTCGGTTACCAGTTAGCCAAACAGCTATCATTCAGAGGGAGCAAGAGAGTCTTTAACGGTCATTTGGAGACGTGAAACTTACGTTTTAACACAGTTCTAAACCATCAGTATTGCAAATATGTTGTGAAATCCTCTTCTGCAGATTTTCTCATTTAGTCAAACAAACTTTATACTTAGCCATGAAGCTAACTATCTGTCGTCGCTGTCCTTGTTATTTCTCTTATTACTATTCACTTCCGAGGGCAGATGACTGAAGCGTTGTTTCCGCTGTAAAATTTAACCCCTTCCTTATAGTACTTTAGCTTGAAAACAGTATCGAGGCTCGGGAAAGGATCTTAGAATCCTCTATCAGGTATGTAAAAAGCACCCACATAACGATCTTGATATACTGATAAACAAGTTACACCCTTTAATATATGACTTTACTTAAACTGATAGATCTTACAAAACAAACAAACTAACAAACAACAAAAAACTCCAAAGTCTCTGTAATCATAGGTCTTCCAGTCAAAATGTCAATAAACAGGATAAATATCAAATTCTTCAGTGAACATTACAATATGAAAAGGCAACCTGTTCATTTTTAACATAGAATGTAGGCTAGGAAAGAATGCATATTTACGAAAAATGAAAGGTGCATTGTCTCTTTCATACGCTGAAAACAAAATCATAAGTAAGCTATGAAGATAGTATCGGTGGCTTAAATGAGCGTAACTGTCAAGCCATGCGTGTCTGTGGGCCGTATGTAATATTATTAGCACTAATATTTGCAGAAAAAATACCAAATACCTGTACACTGTAATAGCAAAGAAATGTGTTTAAAACATTAGCAGCAACAGATTAAAGTCAGAAAAATCAACATCTAGTCGAGATAACTGTCAACATACCAAGTGTGCAGTTTTTGCTCTGTTTCATTTTTATGTGTTTAGGTAGGATAATGTGAGTTATCTTATATCTAACCATCATCCTAAAGAAGATTATAATTTGTGTCATTTTAGACATTCCAATATTGTGGATCTTGTGTGGTGGCGCAACGGAGACCAAGTTTTGATGAACACCATTTGCTTACCCACTCAGCATCCAAGCATGCATTTTTTCTGTTTCTGTCAGTTTTTTCATGATTCCTATCACATAAGGGCATGATGGACTGACCTTGTGGTACTGTTTGTCATCTCTATCCCTACATCGTCCCCAGCTGTACCTTCAGAGACAAGTGAAGATGTGAAACAGGTGAGATAAAGTTAGCTCATATTTGCTTAAAAAAATACTTGGTTTACTTTAGAAATGGCTTTAGAATTGGAGACATTTCAGTTGTTTTAGCAGTTAAAGGAGCAAATAAGTAATTTTTCCAACTATTCTTTATATTATGAAAGAGCTTTTATACTGACATCTAGCGACCTGGATGTTTCAGAGATTCTGTACAAAATCTATTTTAAACATGGCTGCCTCCATATGGTTGACCCGCTCTATGGAAGATAAACTGGTTGAGAGTTACAAAGCAATTTGATCTTTCATCTTATGTGAGCTGCACTTTATAGAAATCACTTTCATAAATATTGTTTGCTACTTTTGGTGGTAAAAATAAAAAGTTCAGAGTAAATGCCAGTGAAGTCTAATAATCAACTAATGTGGCTATAGAAGAGCTGTTAAATTAGATCACACAAAAGGCTTGGGTTGTGTTTCCCAAAAGCAGTGTAACAGAAAAAACATTGTTAAATGATAGAATAAGTATTGTACTGAATACACGCTCATTTATGACGATTTTAACACTATAAAGCTTTTGGGAAATGGGGCCCAGATTAGTAGGCATCAGTATCTTTTCACACAGGGTGGGCTATAGCCTTTGTGGCTGCCTAATTGTATTGAAATAGGCCTAATTCATTTTCATAAAGTCTTATTTTTTTCATTTACATAATACTGTGTTATTTGAAGCCAAAATATCATTTAAATTAACACCACAGAAAATCTGTCACAATGGTGCCATATACTTTTTCACAGCACTGTTGGTGTCGTCTGATATCCCTCAAAAATTAACATGATGAACACCAATTGTCAATAAACAGCCAGACAAACTGGTATGGTACCGTTCGGGTTTACATTCCTTCAGTCTAAGTTGGTGGACGCACACGCGTGTAGTCAATCTGCAAATTCACCATTTACTGCCATATACATTTTCGCAGCTTGCTTTTATCGGTAGAACTAGCACTTTATGGTGCCAGCCAACCTCAAACTAGTTAAAAAAGCAACAACAACAACAACAAAAAACAAACAATAAAACATTCTTCGCTGCATCGTGTTCTGCACATGCACAGGCTATCTATTGTCCTCAGACCAGATTTGCATCATCGGGGGAATCCCACCAGTTAAACCTGCGTCACACATGGAATCTTACCAGTCGGAAAGAACTCAACTACTTACCTCCCACAGAGGCGTTCCTCAGCGATAACTACGGCGTTCTACGGGTTCGCGCAGCAGCGCTCATTCATCTCTGCTGTAATATTGAATAGTTTACATATACAGATTATCAAGTAGGCTAGAAATGTGTATGAGGATGGAGTGTTAAATAAAGAATTCGTAACTGCGTTTATGCTGAGGCATAAGACAGTGTCGGTTGATTTTAGTCTAGTAAACTATTAGTGTGTACTGTAGTCTATATTTGCAAGGGAAATGGGCGGAAATTAATCGAAATCTAATGAAAACAACGCAGTGAAACCCCATCCACACCCCCAATTCAGAGCCGCCTTAACCGGGAGAGGAAAGCTCTTTTTCGGTCAGATGGCGTGCCGCAATCCGCCCACAGATTTCTCGCGCCCACACAGCCAGCAAAAAGACTGTCATTAACAATACAGCAACTGCCAGCAAAGCCAGGCGAGCAGGCACTTGGACGCTGGAAAACAAGACTTTTTTCTCTGTCTACGTTAAAGTGGATTTCTATAAATAGGATATGTTTAAGTCGCACAGTGTACGATTTAGTAGGGACGGTTAACCTATTTGTAGGGTGGACACATTCGCTTTTCATAAAAAGAAACAACGGAAATGAAATTTAAGGTTTTATATAAACAGCCTATATAGACAAGCCTATTGTGACGCTTAGGAGTCGGGCACTTTTAAAGTGGGCTTTCTTAGTCCGCAAGAAACAGCCGAATAACGCTAACAGATCTACGAACGGAACTGCAACGGGGCACTAGCCTGTTGGAACCGCCTCAAAATTCAAGCGTGTTTGCCTGTCCTGAATTCGTTTTAGGAGTCCCACGGGGTAAGTAGAGTAACCACCAGTCTATAGTTCAAACTTAAAAGGTTTAAGTCCAAGCCAGAATGCATTATTTTAGCTCGACATGAAGTCCTAAACTTCACCTACTGTTATACCGTTTCGGCTTATTATGCACCGGATTGTTAGCCTACCCTCTGAATAACCCAATCCTAACCCTCAATCCTAGTTTTAACTAGCGACAGCTACTGGTAATATATTTCGACAGATCACAAATTCAGGTGTAAACCGCTATTTATTAGTCTACATTTAATATTACACTGGAAAAAAAAACGTAGGCTAGTCTTAATCTTTACAGGAATCATTCACTCGTACAAGAATATAAATCAAAATCAGATAAGACATGGCTTGTCTTGAATTAGAGTGCCAGTGGTGAATCACTATTGGAAATCTGTTTTGTCCAGATTTAGGGTTAATCTGCGTATTGGAAAATGACTCTCCAATATTTTCATGCATAAAAGTCTTAAAAGTGGCCAATAATGATGAATCATATTAAGCATTATAATGTGACTCTTGATGAATCTTATTCTTTTTACATAATGCCACTCCTCTCTGCTTCTTTGTCAGATCAGGTTGTCATTGGGATGGCATTTACTTGACTTTTTGTTTGTTTTTGCAATTTGATCTGTTACCGCTATTTTTGCTACTGCTTATGGTCTGTTCTCATGGCCGGGACTGCCATCCAGTCACAGCCTAGGATGTCACTGCCACGGACGCTGGGCGAGTTGCAGCTGTACCGGGTTTTGCAGAGGGCCAACCTGCTGATGTACTACGACACGTTCATCCAGCAGGGCGGCGATGATGTGCAACAGTTGTGCGAGGCAGGCGAGGAAGAATTCCTGGAGATCATGGCCCTGGTTGGCATGGCAACGAAGCCCCTGCATGTGCGTCGTTTGCAGAAGGCCCTGCGGGACTGGGCTGCCAACCCGGCTGTCTTTAGCCAGCCCCTGGCCACCAATGTGGCACCTGGTGGCATCCCGCTATTTAAGATAGACAGCAGTGCAGGAGGAACCACTTGCATGGGATCGAGAAAGTCTTTAAGCAATGGCCAACCAGGGTCTCCTTGTGATAGGGAAGAGCAGGGTGCTTGCCTCACACCGTTGCGAGACAACGGCAGTCCCAGAAGCCCTTGTTCTCAGGCCTCACCCATTCCTCCAGATCACCTGTACAGGGACAAACTGTCACCTATGGAGCCTCACTGGCTCAGCCCAGACCCTGATGGGGGCACTGCTGCTGACGAGGAGCAGCCTAGTCCTCCTCTACCACTCACGGTTCACTCCCGCCCCATGGGGCCTTCGACGCCACCCACCTCTTCCTCGTCATCTTCCTCCTCAACTGCCACAGCTTCCCCCTGGCCCGGTGGCCAGCTGGACACAGAGACGGTGAGGGCAGTGGGTGAGAGCGTGGAGCGGTTGCTCCGGACCATGTCGCAGGCTGATCCGGGCGAGGTCAAGACCCTGCTCCGGCTGAACAAGAAGATGGCCAAAACAGTTGGGCACATCTTCAACCTGGAACCACATGATAAGAGCAAAGAGGAAGAGATCCGCAAGTACAGCCTGATCTATGGCCGTTTCGACTCCAAGAGGAGGGAGGGCAAACAGCTCACACATCATGAGGTAAGCTGAAAGAGATGAGTGGAGAGGAAACTGCCACCTGTGTGTCACTTTGCTGGCTCGTACGTTTCAGCTCCACCAGTGTGACATATGATGCAGCAATCTCATAGGACCCATGAGAGTAGAGCTGGGATGTCACAGTGTCTTGCAGAGGTATACAGGATATACAGATATATACAGGGTAGGCAAACCTCGGTCTTGTTATGAACACATGCTGTCCAGTTGTTTGTTCACAACATTTTTATGAACTTGACAAGGTTGGGGTAGAAAAGCTGTGTTAAAAACATCATGAGCGTCTGTAGTAAGTTCAACCATTGACTTAAGTAATGATTCATTGCTGTTTGTTATAATCTATTTATGCTTAATGAATTACCTGTATATATTACTGCTGTTATACAAAGTAAATTTTCATCAGTTTTTATTTCTTGAGAAAAATCAGCTGCCCTTTATGTTTTGTTTAACATTTCACAACAAACTAAGCAATAGAAATAATCCAAAATTACTTGAAATCTCAACAGCAGGTTCAGGTTTTGGAGGTTTTCTTACACATGCAATTTTATGTTAATACCTCAATATTGTTATTCTTATGGACAGATGCAAAGGGTATTGAACCGAACTGCTTAATTGCCCTACTTTTATCTTGCTGCTTAGATGATCATCAATGAAGCAGCTGCACAGTTCTGTATCCGTGACAATGCACTATTGTTAAGACGAGTTGAACTGTTCTCACTGGCCCGGCAGGTTGCGAGAGAATGTGCCTACACCTCCACGCTTAAACAGAGCAGGTCAGGACAATACTATTCAAACATTGCAGAAAAAAGGGAAAAAAAAAACCTTAATAATTTGATAAATGTGATAAAATAATACATTCCGGACAATTAATGTGTTGCACTTATTGATTGTTGTGTTTTTTGGATATCCATGTTTCTCCCTTTTTCATTATCTAAGATGTAATATTCTGCATAAATCTGTGTGCTATCATGCCCCTGTGAGTGCTTGAACAAACCTCTGTCTGCTTTGGAATTTATCAACAAAGACCTTTTTGACTCAGGAACCATTTATCTGAATGTTGTAAACCATTTGTTTTCTTGTCCTGTCATGTTAGGACCAACCCTGAGGATTGTATTGCTTCTACTGACAGTACTGCTTCAAAACGAATCAAACTTGAGGTTAGTATGCATTGTATTCTATGTAAAGCAAAAGAAAAAAAAGATTTAACTACAAAAGAAATGGAAGAGCTCTGTTTCAGAAGACAGAACAGACCACTTGGTTAATTCTCTTATTTTACATATGGGACTTGATAAGAGACACAGTGCCCATTACATACAAAAGGGGAATTCCATTCAGTTTATATCTACGTTACCCCTGCCTGAATAATAACAATAACTTGATGGGGGGAACAGAGAACACAGAGTTTTAATTTAATAAATTTGACAACAATTTGGCACCTGAAGTTGAAGCCCTTTTAAATGAACTGGCTGGATGCCAGTGAGTACAATGGCATCTCATAAGCATCATCTGTTCAGATCACAGATTCAGACAGCATTAATCCCGTTCGTGGAACTAAAGCCTCTGATGCAATAACCCACGGAAGCCTGAGGTCAGTAGCTGCAGACGATGACAGCCTGTCAGGAGAAAGTCTCGACAGTTTAAGCCAAGGTAAAAAAAAAAAAAGCATTAGAATCATGTTGAATGGAATGGAGTAAATATCTCATTATTGTGTCATTAAAGAAAACAGTATGTAACACCGCACCCTCATATGTCAGTGTCTTGCATTATATGTTGCTTTTGCTGTAAATACCACAGCTATTGTCAGGCTATGTAGTACCACTGTTTGGTGTGGTGAAGAGTAATCATGTACCACTGACCTGCTCTGATGGGTTAAGCGCCATGTTTGTCTAACTGTGTCTGTCTTGATAGATGTAGGCCCACAGTTGCACCCTTCCTCATCCCCCCGCCCCCTCACGGACACCATTGGCCCTGTCAACTGGAGTCGCCAGCTCATGCAACAAACGCTCATGGATGAGGGCCTGCGTTTGGCTAGAATGGTGTCACGTGACCACGTGGGCAAAGTCAGCCTAGGGTCAGAGAAGAGACAGACTTCAGGTGAATACTAGAATTCTGTTTTACTAGCCTAACTTGGTTCACAAATAAAATAAAGAAGGATGGTAGGTAGTGATTTTGAAAAAAAAAAAAAGTAGGTCCATTTGGAAAATGTAATCTGATCAATCATTGTACTGATTGAAGTAGATAGAGGCAACACAGGCAAAGGGGAAACAAAGGCAGGCCCCACTAAGTGAGAAATTAAAGGTATGGCAGCAAGTTTGATGAGAAGAATGCTTATTGTATACCAAATAAGCTATTCCCTGACTCAGCGTGTGATCAGTATAGCTGGTTTATGTAAAGCAAATCTCCAGGAATAATAAGATACCCTATATCCATTCTGGCAGATGAGAGAGGAGTGACAGTGGGGTTCTCATTCTCACAATAGAACTGTAGTTTTGTAAAGTCCTTTCAGAAGCAAACGTCTTCGTAATAGGTTGTCACCATGGGGGATAGTGCAAGAGAGGAAGCGACAGAGGGAGGGAGAGAGAAAAAAAAAGATGTATGGGTGGATGGGGCCACAGGAAGCACTGTGGGGGTGGTAAATTGGAGCCCCCCCACTCCCCTCCCCTCTCTGACGTCAAAGCTTATGAAAATGTGTGAGTGGAGGGCGGGATGGATGGATTGAGAGAGTGTGGGGGCGAACGAGTGGGAGGGAGTGAGAAGGGCGTCGCATTGACTCATAGAAAGACAGAATAAAAATAAAACGAGTGGGCAGGGAAAGGGTGCAGTCTCTTTTATTTCTCTCTCTCTCTCTCTCTCTACTTAATGAGAGAGAGGGAGAGAGAGAGAGAGAGAGAGAGAGAGAGAGAGAGAGAGAGAGAGAGAGAGAGAGAGAGAGAGAGAAAAGTTAGCCCGGTAAATCATCTTCAAGTTTGCTTGCTTTTGTCCTTACGTACCACCATATCTCTTACTCGCATGTTCTCTCACAGTCACTTAAACATGAAAGCAAAACTGAGCATCACATTTCAGGCAGCTGTCACTCATCCTACCTCTCTCCCTCTTCCTCCTTCACTCTTTTGCCTTTTGTCTAACTTTCGTGTGAACCTAAGTGAGGAGTATTTGGTGCTTACTGTGATTGCTCTCAGAAAGCCTGACTGACAATAATATATTCTCTCTCACATTTTGCCATGACTGTTTGATTAATTAAAGAAAAACTCATGCAAATACAGACAATATGTTATATTATGAGGAAATAAAGAGTATATTTAGATTATATAATTTTGTTTGTTTGTTTAGCAATAATTTCGTTTAGCATGTGGGTCCCCTGCCAGACTGTCAGACCCAAATGGAACATTTTTCAGTTAGTGTTGGATGTTACAAGGATGTTACATGTTAGAAATACACAAGTTGGCATTTGACCTTATTGAAAGTTTGAATATTTGTCAAAATGCCAACTATGGGAATCGTAACCAGTAATTTGTATTGTAGTTCAGCTTTTACATGTATATGCACTATAAGAATTTTGGGCCATTAATCTGATGAGTCACTTTAAGGCAGTGTTCAACCTCAGCACCCTAGTCTACTCCCCCAGCTGTTTGGCATGTTGTCTAAATTGCATGAGACCCAACACTGCTTCTTCCTTACATTATGAGTGCACATGGGAAAATATGTTTCTTTAGTATAGTCCCTTAAGCAATCTTACCAATAGCCAGTAATATGAGACTTTCAAACAACAAGCCAAAATGTTCCTTATTGCCCCTCTAAGGCTTCATATCACCTTCTTTCACATTGTGCTTTGTATCATGTTAACTTATGTGGTTTGTTCTTCATAGGTTATTGATAAATATGTTAAGAGAACAGTCAATATGCAAGTAATAGTAATCAAAGAAATTTGTCTCTATAAAAAAAAGATATAAGATAGAAACATGCTGAAAATGTTGAAATTGCTTCAAAAGATTAGTATTCACTGACTATGCTGCCTCCCCCCTCCTGATTTTGAATCACTTTAGATGAATCAATATTTCACACTGGTATGATGCTAGGCACAATGAGTGTGAGATTAACAAACTGCTGAGAGTCCTAATAAGTGTGCTTGTCAGTTCTATTTTAATAGCAAATTGTTTGACGTTGATAGTCTGCGATGAATCCTGGATGGATAACATAATTAGAACTTATTCAAAATGAAGGGAAACAACCAAAGGTGATGTCACTTCTGGTGTAGGAAAAATATGCAACATATGTGTCTTAACCTCAAAAGCCTGGAAAGAAAGGGGAAAAAAAAGATTTTCAAAACATCCTGATTTTGAAGGTTGAATTGTTCCTTATCTCTTGTATAAGAGCCTTTTTTTTCTGTTATCATTTAAGCTTTACATCATTTGTGCCATGGCAAATGGATGCAACATCTACTAAAGATTAGTTATATTAGAATGACCTAAAAGCCTAATAATGATGTCTTGTTTTACTCCCAGAGTTGGAGGGTAAAGTGCCAGAAAGAAGAGGCGTGAGCATCTCCCACAGGAGCAGCAGTCCTGCAAGCACCAAAGATGACCCATAACGGGAATCCAGCGGAAACTAGAATTAGCCATGGTGCTCAACTCAGGTCTCAGATGAATGGAACCCTCTGGAGGTTTTCACACCCACTTTCCCAAGATTTGTTGTGACCAAAAGTGATTGCAAACAGAACTGTAAGCCCTGCTACATCCGACTGTGTGCATTTCCTCAGCTAATTAGAACGTCAGAGAACCTGTGTTAGACTGCTCTTATATTTAGATTCAGTGAATGGCTGAAGATGTATGGTGTAAATCTTACTGCACAGAGGAAGAGGCCAAGAGAACATGTGTAAATACACTGCATACTTTTGTTGCCCTCACACCGGTAACAACAACCAATAACCATAGATTTGTTTTAGTCCCTTGATTGGCACTTAATGTAAATGACAGAAAACAGTAAATAACAGTACACGGTGCTAATTTTGAGTGACTGTGTTGAATTAGACTGTAATATGGTAAAAGTAGCCCACTTTTGCCTAGATTCTAAGTACTGTTTAACGAAGTGGAATTGTGGATGTTAAAAAAAACATGATTTTAACACTAATATACTTAGCGTATACATCACTTCTTATACATATATGGGATAATGCATAGGGCATATCATTTTATCTTTCAAATTTAATGGTAAAAGCCCATTTAGATTTAAATACTTATTTGTTCCTGATTTGTTTATCTGGCTATGCGTTTTTATGCAGTAGATTGTACGACCTTACGCCCTCCCCCCAGCATAACAGAAATCATTGTTAGCATACTGTCAGCAGATAATTTATTTTTTATTATTCTCAATAAATGGTATTTTATTGTTTCTTGAGTTTATTTGTATTCCTTATGTAGATTACACAATATTGTAATCAAATATGCGTAACTGCAGTATGATTTCATATGTTGAACGTAAATTAGCTGTGGTAGGCCTGTGAATTCTAAAACGCTACTGCCGTACTTTTCCCCCGATGGAGTAGTTTTGGGTGTAAAATTTTGTCTGCGTATTTTTCAGATTATCAAATTGCCAGCCTCTTTTTCACTTCTCGCACACTGCTCCACCGCCCACGTCCACCACAGGTGTTTTCTTCCATTTTCATTCGGTTATCCCGAACAGATGATGCCAGTGATTCACACCTGATCGACCTCGACGTCACCGACGCGCTCTCTTGGAGCCAGCGCTCGCTCGCTTCACCGGGAGATGCAGAGCTAAATATAGCGAGCGCTGCCAAGCGCCCGAGAGTAGACTGGGTGGCTGTAATAACGTCACGACAATGATAAAGTTACACGGGCAAGAGGATGTTAATGTCGTTCCACATAATATGTAATTATGCTTTCATCTTTCCATTATAATGCCAACGCTATGAAAGACTGTTGTTAATGGGCAGTGTAATGTTTTGTGCATAATATAAATATATGATTGAAGCTATTATATTAATGAATCTAGTATTTTTATTATAGGCCCACCATTAGTCATGATTATCACTATTAATATTCGGGTGGCTAGAACATGACAATTCAGGCTTTATTATGACCATGCATAACTGCATAAGTGATATTAGGCCTGCGGTATTTTTGCTTCCTCGTAGATCTAAATATCAGTTATTAAAATTTGTTTAAGCTTATATAGATTTTTATAATGTACACATACAATACAGCGATCCTTTATGCAAGACCATAGCATGTCATCTGGATGCTGCATGTAACAGAAGCCTTTCCTGGGGGCTGCATGGAGTCCCTTCTGTTTTTGCTATCAGGATTTACCTCTTCGACATACGTGCAATTTGCCCACACACACAAAAAACAAACAAACAAAAACTTAACAACTTCGATTTTAGGTTGTACCATCTACGTTCAATTTACTCTGTTTTAATTCACCGATTCATGAATAGAAATACCTTTACAATATAATCTTATGCGAGTTTGTAGTGCGTTACTGCCCTCTAGTGGGAAACTTTAGCGTATTAATCGCGCTGTGCTTCGTACCAGTTGACATAGGTTTCTTTTGTTTTTACTCAACGGGCCTTCAAACAAAACGTTAATCCGCCAATTCTGCGCTCGATTTGAAACATACTATTTCAAGCATAAGATCAGACCTATTAATCTACAATCCCAATTATTTCTGGACGAAAATATGAAAAGGTAGGAAAAACACTTTGACCTCAGTTCTATAAGTACACATATAGATTGCCTATAAAAAAAAGACCTTGCACTTTCCAACAGCAGTAAAGCACAGGATGACATATTGATGTGTCCATCTTGATTACTGTTGAGCCTGTGTATCTACTTATAAAGATATCATCTCAGATATCATCTTTATATATTTTTGTAAAGAACTTTTTCCTCAAATTGTTTTTGTACACTTGACATCTAGTTTAAGTGCATTTAGATGAAAAAGTACTGCTCATTGATTTAACATCACCTTCAATACACTATTTTTGACAGTTAATTATGTGGTTTAGTTGCATTTAAACATTCACTACTTCATGCCAAAAAAAATGAATACACCTCCAATGAGTCAACTCTATTTTTACATTTATGTATCTTATCCAGAGCAACTTACAAAAAGACTTTGTCCTCATTTACTCTAAAATATATCCTTACCAGTACAGTAGGTTAGAGTTCAAGATACCATTGAACTAGAATACTGATTTTTTAGCATTTTAAATTAATACATTTGATTGTGATCAATAAATTAAACATTCAATAAATTCAGTAAACATTAAATGTTATACATACAGTTCAATTATACTTTACACTGCTGATTCAAAACAAATTTTACATATGTAAGCAATATATGAATCATTAACCATCTTGACACAAAGCACTATAAAAGTCAGCTGCAGTTACTGCCAAATAGTTGCTAGTAGAGGTTGCTAATAATTCCGAAGACACCATTTCCATTCAGGGGACGTGGGTATTAAGGTGGCGAAGGAACTCTCCCCTTGTTGTGGTGTGTCCAGGGAACACGGCGTGGCAGAATTCACACACCTGGGATTGCAATGTGACCCTTGACATCAGCAGACCCCCTGCTTGGCTCAGTAACTCACTGTTCAGGAATGAGGAGGACCATGGTCTCTGAAACACACAAAACATCACAGGATTAAGCACATGGAAATGTCCCGTATGAAATCCTGATAAACATGAAAACCTGATGCTGCAGCATACTTAATGGCAATAGAAATATAGCAATATTTTTGCTATATAATCTTATGGGAACTTGTAATGGGTTTGTGGTGTTCATTAGCATTGCTGCAAATGCACAAGAATCAGGAAGAGCAGTTAATTTTCAAGTCTTAGGCAGGAATGACGAACAAAAAAAAAAAAAAAAAAAAAAAAAATATATATATATATATATATATATATATATATATATATATATATATATATAAACTAAATGTTGAATACATTTTTTTTTTCCAGATGTTTAAAAGACAAAATTTCCAGACATGATTCACAGGACAACAGACATAAGGACATTAAACCAAAGGTACACATCATTACATTTCAAAAAACAGAATTAGGCTAAAATAGCATATATATATATATATATATATAAGGAAGTGAAATAAAGCAAACACAAGAGAAACGGTTAACTACTTACCCTTTGCTGTTTAGCTGCTTCACTGCTGTGCCAATGCTGCTCAACCTGTCTTAACTCATCAGTGATACTGGCCTCTGATGACCCTTGTTGTCTTGGAAAACCCACAGAAGTTGCTTCATCATGGCTGTCTTGTCTTACTTCTCCCCACATAGGGTCAAACTGCAATCTATCAATTCCTCCAGCAACAGCTGTTATCTCAGAATCATCTGAAGCCAAACCTGAGCAGAATTAAGCACTGTGGGGATAGTGTGATACAAAATGAATGGGGCTGCAATTTGTTCCCCTTTGTATATGACTGCTATACCTCTGGGGTGTTGTAGAGTGTTCTGTATTTGAGATGATTTGGTCTGATGCTCAGGGAAGGCGACTGTCTCCAACACATCATGTGTGCACTTAAGTGGGTTAGAAACTAAGCCATCAAGTTCCCCATTCGAAACAGGGGCTGAACCTGAGGGCAAACCATCTTGGCATTAAACTAAATTTAAATGGATTGTGATAGGTTGAAACTATAACAAATCTATAAATTAGGTAAACATAACACTATTAAAATCAGTGGTGTGGCGGGGACAAGGGAGTACCTTGCTGTCTTCTCAGTGCCTCGGTAAGATGTCGCAGCATTGCAGCTTGTTTTAGACATAGGGATTGCAGACGGAGGAATTCCTGATACAAGGCTGTGTACGCTTCCTCCATCTCGCTCCAGATCTGTTTTTATTTATATCTGTATGTATTTATTTCCCAGTGTACTACAAGTTGCTGCTCAGCGATTGCTACAGGTTAGCAGCTTGCTGCTCGTGTCACTCGAGTCATTTGGCTGGTTCAGACGGCAAACGAAAGAGCAAACTAAAAAGGGAAGCTCGAATCCCGCGATGTTAAATCACTAGCGGTTGTCAGATGTTTTGTTTTTACACTACAAAGTACTTAAAATGGGCTACACCTGAGAATAGAACCAAACCTAACCGACCCAAACATTTTATTTAGAAAATGGTCTAACAGTAGTTGCTCGTAGTTTAAAACCTTTAAACTGTACTAACCGCTTTAGCGTTAAATGTTCTCTGAGAAGCTATGAGCATAAACCATTCCAAACTCGTGAAGACTACACTGAATGCGGTGAAGATTAGATCCGAATTTTCAGCCGTGGTAAAGAAAAACAGTAAAACACGAAGCTGTTACGTACATACCAAACTCAAGCGCTCATGTCCTACTACATAATTCAAAAACGTAACTCTTTAACTTGAGTTTCTTCTCAGCCGTCGCAGACTCAAACAACTGGAATCAGGAACTAAAGCCACAGGCCTACTGTATCGTCCGTTGGATCACGTAGCACCCACACAGCAGGGAAGTGTGTTTGCGGCTGGTGGTGGAGCATTAGAAATGTAATCCAAATAGCCTCTTTCAATTTTTCGGTGGATGTAGCTTTAATAGCTTGTGTTAGTCACATCTTAAAAGGTGCTGATATGAAACGTAGGTGTAGGATATTTACTTATGCTGTTATCTAAATTAAAAAACAAGTAGCTATAAATTTTTGTACAACTGTATCATTACGGTCCAATTTAATCAGAGGATTACTGACAAGATTAGTAATTGACCTTTTCTAACCCCTTACGGCATACATTTATTTAATTAGCACACAACATATCCGGACTAGATAATAATACTATTCCAATTAACTCGAACATGCATATTAAAATTTGAACAGTTTAACATAAAAATAACTAATCAAAAGACCTTAAACAGAAGTAATCTGAGAATAACTAAAAATGGTAATATGTCAAACAGTAATTAAATCATCGTCTGAACAAGGAAAGCAGCTATGCAATGAGAGACAGCAAGCTCTTTTTTTTAAAGAACCAGAAGTAAACAGATTTGTGGCAAAGAACTATGTACAACCGAATAATGAAATATTAAAATACACGTATGATTTAAAAAAGTCCAATTGCAAGGATATTGAGCATTTAAACACACACACACACACACAATTTAGGTTTGAACTAAGAACATTAGTAAACAGATACATGGAAACATGTATATCTTAGAAAATGGCTGTACATAAAATATTTGATGTTCCTACTTTTAGTCCATTTCTAAATACAAAGACCCACACATTATATGTCCTTGATAGACTTGGCTTTAATAAAGAAAACGGCAGTGAATTACTTGAGACAGCTTGCACAAGTAGCTTTTTAAGCTACAGCTACTGTGCACGCATACGGTTCATATGTGCAAGAGTGATTTAACATTTTCACAGTCCTTTCAAACATAATGGAAACAAAAAATAAATATTCAAGAGATTATTACTGATCATAACTGGTAAGTTTAGGATTTGGTCCATAATGCAGATAAAACAAAATTTAAATGCATTCACTAATGGAATGTAAAAAGGAAGTGTGTCTGGTGTGTAAACTATAGCAGAAGTGAATCAATTATTTAAATGAAACCCTTCTGCAAACAGGAGGAAGGTGATCTGATTGTTGAGCAGCAATTTTTCATTTACTTTGGGACTCAGGGTAGTTGAGAGTGAGCACTGTTATGCTGTGCAGCAACAGTGAAATTTCTGATTCTGAGGAACAAGGGGAAAAAAAAATCAGAAAGGTCAGATTATGAAACAAATGGAAAAAGCAGCAGTAAAGGATTTTCCTTGTATATTTGAAACACAGCGTAATGGCGGGCATTTTCCTTTGGTTCAGATTCCGGCTTACTGTTGACTTGTGATGAGAACTGCAACCACTGATGAAGCCACTCTCTACACTGGCTGGAACTAAGATGACTGGAATACAGCCCTCGAAAATCACAGGCCTAGTGGTTAGGGAAGCAGAACATCAAAGAACAAAGTCAAAATAAGACCCCGAAGCCTCTCAAATTAACAAATTAAACATTGAATTGAAAACAATGGCATCAATAAAAGTACATGCACCAAGTCAGGATGTTTTTTATTTTATTTTTTTTTATGAAAAATATGACGAAGAATTTCTAACCCGTCTCATTTCTTCATCAGTTAGCTGTTTTAGGCCTAGACAGTTTAAAGCACTGTCCAGATACAGCAGGTCCAGGGCCTCCTTGGTGAGACGCCTGCGCACCAGGAAACTGGGCAACCACACAATTCTAGGGGTCTGAGAGCCCAGTGATCTCTGGATGAAAGGGAACAGGAAAAATCAAAGGAGAGGATGTAAAAAGGGGAAAAAGGGGGGGGGGGGGGTAAAGAAGGTACACTGGCACAATGTATACATACACATACATATATACAGGCACAATGTATACATACACTTATACATATATACAGGCAAACATATTTGTTTGTAGAAGGCACTGACACTGACCAAGTGACTTGGTTTTAATGACTGCATTCTCAGCAGAGGACCAGAGAAGACCTCACGTACAGCATGGAGTTCAGAAACATCTGGGTGTGCCCCACTCTGAACCTGCGGGGCGTACAGCAGTCACTACAATGACATTTGCAGATGCTTCAGTTTTCCTTGCCAGTACACCACCCTGCAAAACTATTTTAAACACATCCATGGAAACGGCACCTTGGCACACAGGTTCTGGAGCAAAGTACGTTGGGACCAGTTGCTGACATGTGGAGCTGTGCTGGCAATGTTTCTCAGAATCTGTGCCTGGTGTTCAGAGCGCTTTAGATGGGAAATCATCTGGAACTTCCTTTGCTGCTGTGGAGACCAGAAGTGTTGAAACAGCAGCTGCCGTGGAAAAAGGCACCTGAAGAAGATAAGAAAAAGGCCACTTCCCCTAACATCACACTTCAACAGAAATCACGGTTAAAAATGGACACTTTTTATAAACTAAACAAAGGGAATCAAGGGAAAATGACCCCTTCTGATATAAGTACAAACTATTAGTCAGTATTAAACTATTAGTAAAACTGCCATCAGAAGTTATTTGCAACCAAGTATAGTGTATATGAAATATAAAATGTTTTACCCAAATCATACAAACTCACATTAGGATGAACACCAAACAAATGCCAAATGGAGGCAAAGAGATCACAGCAAGTGGAATGGCTTTTATCATGTCCCTTCGAAACTATAGGACAGAAAGGAAGAGAAAGTCTAAATTAATATGACCTTGAAAGTGTCAAGCAGGGAGTTTCAGGACTAACGCCCATGTCAAACTGCTCCTCATGTTTCTCATAGCAGGCTGAAAAATTTGCTGATAGGTGAGATGGCACATTAAATGGATATATTGGATATGGTTTATTCAGCAATTGTGAATTGTGAATTAAAATGTGAATTTGAACACTCCTGACTTCACCTCACAGTGGAAATCCCTTGTCAGTTGAGTGTGTGTGTGTGTGTGTGTGTGTGTGTGTGTGTGTGTGTGTGTGTGCGCGCGTATATATATATATCCCCCCCCACTTTTCTTTTCCGCACAATATTGACATTGATCAAAAGACCAATAATGAAACAACATAACAACTGAGTTATTACTACTGCAAATGGAAATCATATACTGATTCATTACCAGTGACTCTCTGCGCCTTCAATAAATGTCAATGTGTAAACCACATAGAAACCTTAGATCCAAACCTTAGAACAAACAGTACATGACTCTGCAGCTATTTATTTGAATTCAGTGGCACAGATACACTACTTCAGAGCATCTCAACATGCTTTCATCTAAACAGTGTACTTACTTTACTTTTCCAAAAAAGGCCTGGGTTCTTTTCAGAAGATTTCCAAGTCTGGGATAAAGACTGAGATTTTGAACCTCCATGTCAATCATATTGCTGTGTTTCAGTGCCGTAACACAGAGGTGGTGTGACTTAGCAATGCGGACAGGCAGGGTCCTCTGACTGCGCTGTTAACAAGAATGCATTCATTTGCAACATAGCACTGGAACCAGGCGACACTGAAGTCAGAGGCTTTTTGGTGGGCTCATGAATAATAATATTAAAATAAATTACTAATACTGTGAGAGATGAACCAAAGCTTGTTTAGGCATTCAACCCTACATGGTTGAGCCTCCAGAGGATATTTCAGTTTTAAAACAAAACTCATTTTAAAAGATCGATAATTTTGTCCACTTCAGTAGTGGAGAAGCTAACATTAAACTCAGCAAGTTACCCTAGGTATGGATATAGTATTGATACCTCTAAGCAGCCGATATAGGTAAGCTTCTGTATTATGTCTTGTTGAAATATAAATTAGAAATTAATCTGACAAAGAAAAAAAGATACATCTTATATTGTATATTTATATGACAACACAGGTTACTTCTTTGAATGAGAGACAGTTGGCACTATTTATTTAGCCATACTAATTATTTGGCACTTACTAGATACTTGGTTTCATTTTCAACAATGACAATGTAAATTAAACTTGTTAGCTAGCTCACTATGAAACTCATCTTAAGATGATATGGCATCAACTGACAAAAAATGGATAAAAATCTCACAGCATGGCTAAGCTAGATAATTACAGGTTGTGGTTGTGATGCCAATAAGGTTGGAAGTGCCACTCTATTTAGTGTCAATCGCTGAACAAAGCCTGCTCAGAAGAACACTGAAGTCATGCATCATACATCACTGTCAGCAGAAGTCTACTCAGTACACTACTGAAGTCATGTCAGCTTCTATGAGCAGAAGGGAAAGTTCTATCATTTTGGTATCAGCTGATGACATAACTACATCATAACCTGCATTACCAGGGAAAGCCCTTTTTTCTGATTTCATTCTGTATATGGAAATATGTAATGGCATTGTAAAAAATGCACTATACAATTATAATACACACAGGCAGGCATAAATACAGCGTGTGTGTATGTATATGATTTATATATATATATATATATATATATATATATATATATATATATATATATATATATATATATATATAGCTAAATATAACAACTTTACAAACTAGTTAAACGAAAAATGTGGCTAGTGTGAAAACCTAATAATGGAAATAACCTAGAAGTGAAAAAAAACTATAGTAATACAATTTAAATAACTTACAGCTGGAAAAGAATCATGTTCACTACAATTTCAATATTAATGTAACTATACTATTTCAATTATCCTAACACAATTTCAATACTAATATTACAACAATTATACACTATTCCAGCATTATAATATAAAAACTGCTATTCAAATCGAACTTTATATCACTCGACTACTACACTGGTAAAGCATAGTGGTTTGGGTGTTATTTATTTATTAACATGCTGCCAGTCTAATTACATCAATTCAGTGCACAGTAGCATTAGTTCACATGCAGGTGTATTCATACTTCGGATCACTGATGACCTCGTAATTAAATGTATCCAATGATATTCGACAAAAATGTCCACAGGACAAAACATATAAGCTTTTAAATGTTTTGATTATAGCAGGATGCGACAGAGGCAATTTTCAAAAACTTCAAACATAATAAAAATTGCCTACATCCCCTTCACAGCCTGTAAAGTTACAGTTCTGAACAGTCTGCCATTTTCAGTGTTGGTGGTCCATTGTCATTTTGTTTTTCACAATACTTGCAGAACTGTATAAGTTTTGCATGTTAGGTGTATGCAAATTTTGGCTGCATAAATATGAATCAGTCAAGAATTACGTAACAGTTTAGGATTTTGGAATTGGCCTGAATTTGAAGGAGTACACAACAGCATTTGAAGTTCACGGTACATCTGTTCCATGTACTGAACTCTACTTATTCAGCTATGTCAACTATGGCACCTTTAAGGCTTATATTTTGCTGGATGGGTTCACTATAATAGCCAAGTTTTCAGCTTGTTCTCAGGACCCACTGACAATAATGCCCCAACTCAGAGGTGCAGTTTATGCAGTAAAATCCCAGTAAAGACTACCTCAGTTTTACTGTGCCTCCTCCAACAGACTCATTCAGCTCATAAACCAATTTGTAATCATATTTGTTAGTTTTTTTTTTTGTTTTTGTTTTTTTTTAAACAGTGTATTATTAGTGACACACTGGGCCAAATTCATAAAACATACTGCTAGATTTAATGCGACATTAAAAGCAAGGAGCAAAATGGTAACATACGTCCTCATTTATAATTGTGGATTGCCTGCATATGATTTAACTTTTAAACCACATACTAATATTACTAAAACTGCATTCTCTCATTTAAGGAATATAGCATGAGAGAGACCCTCTCTCAATCATACATCCATCTGTATGATTATGATTTAAGAAATTGAGCCATGCTTTTTTTACTTTACAACTACTGTAATGTTCATGGGTCTTCCTGCAGCTATAACAAACAAACCTCAACTTGTACAATGTATATACAATTAATAGATTAACAGTTTTATGAAAAAGGTTTTTAACTGCTACTACTCTCCCTTTGATCTATTCTCCTAGGGTGAAAAAAAAGTCAGATACTGTATCTCCAAGGCAGCTTTAAAATTAAATACCATGAAGCACATTTTGCATGGTGCAGAGTGGATAACATCAAGTTCTATGAATCTGGCCCATTGTTTATAGAGGTTCTGATGTGAAATATTTTGAAGACACAGCCTTACCAAAATTAGCCTCTCCATTTCTCGGTATGGGAGCTGTCTGTAATGGATGCTGTTCCTACAGATGTTCCTCCGTATCCTTCTAATTTCTTTTACATCTTCAAATAGGAGCTGAAATCCTAAAACAAATTGTGTTCAAAACATTAAGGACAACTCACATATCTGCTGTACTGCTGTTATACTGATTCACATGCGGTGTGTAAAGGATACCATAGGTCTTTCCTTCACTTTTTAAGACTGCTCTCAGTACAACCACAAATACCAAGAACACTAAAACTGATCATCTAACTATGTGCAGTCATTGTCTTTATGTTTACAACTATGTGTAGATACACCAAACTCCAATAGTGATAGTGTAGATGCTTTGCAATAATATGTATAATATCTATTTTTATTTTCACCTACTGTTCCATTTTTAAATCTTATTTATATACAAACAATTGTGTTTACATTCAGTGCTTCTGAGGCTATTATACCATCCCCTTTGCTGCTGTCACATTGCAAATTTTCCAGCTGCAGGATTAATAAAAAATTCTTATCTTTTTTCTGAGTCAGTGAACTCCACCCGCACCCGCACCCCTCCTCACAGTCCTATTTTATTTATGTGACAAGTGCTAACGACTTCAAGCGGCAGGCATGTAATATCAAATTGCACAGGTATATAGGAATCAATTCTAGTAGATCAGGATATACATACCTCTCATTAGGGTGTGGTATAAGACGTAAAACCGAGGGAATCGTTGTTCCAATACTCGCTCATACTTCTCAGTTACTCTCTTCAGTATACCCAGCCTAGCTGGAGACGTTGAGTAACAGCTAGTGGAAAATATCCTTAGGTGCAAGACAAAATATATATGCATTATGTTATGGAAAAGGCCAGTGTCATATTGCTGACGGTTGCTGCTATGACGTTTGCAAGGTTTTAGGTTCTGCATGTTCACATAAAATTTAATTGTAATTACAGTGTCATCTGAAGTTAACTATGTGCTTATCCTATTGGCCATATCTAAGGACTAACGCTAAGTATATTACATCGAAAATCACCGAATCCAGTTTAACGTCAAACCGGCTTCGCCAGATAATGTTACTGAAACAGCTTAGCTAGCTAGTCAGCTTATGTGTGGGGTATCGTTCTCTGGCATGTTTTAGTGCAAAATTATACAGGTAGGTACCTTAATGTGAAGTTGGTCCATCTTCCATACATAAAAACAGCGTGCTTACAGAGTCGAAGCATGATAAATGAGCACAAATATTAAAACCCTTCACTGACGTTTGACGGTGCAAAAGTGCATATTCGAGTTAAAATCCTTGCAGATGTTCGAGCAACACAAATTTCAACCTGTGTTGCGCAAACTCTTCTATCAAGTGCCTGCAAAACAGCTATTGCTTATGAAAAGCCAGAAATTAGTGATGGGCAGACGATGCCTTGTGAAGAGCTTCTTCCTGATTGTGCTGGTAAAAGATCCTGAGCATTGGAGTATTGAAAGACGATCATTACAACAGTGACACCTGGTGGTTGTCCGAAATTATAACGGTCATAGGTTCAAAACTGCACATCTCAACAAACTCTACAACACTCCACCGTTTTCAAATTTCATAAAAAAAGATCTGATGATGATCAGTAATGACGTTTAGCCATTAACGTTCTGCAATTGAGTGTTTAAAATAGTTTCCCTTTCTATGTGAAAATGTAATACATTAAAATGTGGCAAATTATACTGGGAGTCAACGGGTTGACATATTCCGAAACTTTGGAACCTTTCTTCCCCCTTTTTGCTTCCATATTTTCTATATTTCCAATTTTGTAGTAAAAGATATCTGGGCATATTACACCCTCATTGTAGTCTGCAAATTATAGAACAATCCCACACCCACCCAGTGTTTCGGTGACGTTTGAAGCTTCAACCGTCAGTAGACACGTGGTAATGGTAATTTTGATACACGCTTCGGTACACTGTGTCGAATCAGTGTTCTTTGTAATCTATGTTTGCAATAGTGATACGAGCTTCGATGCCTCGGTACCGAACGTCCCCTATCGTAAGAATGGTAAAATGGCTAGCTAGCTGTTCTGGGAATTCGGTAATTCACTAACGTGACACATAAATATTCACATAGAAATTTACACGAAGAGACGAACATAAGCACTGCAAATAAACTATTCTCAAATTTACCCGTAAGTGTAATTTGTATAAATTAGTTATCCTTTTTTTTTGGCATCTGAATAGTAAGCATGCGCATTCACCTGATGTATTAAATGAAAAATAATTAACAACAAAAAGAGAAAATGGGTAAAATAAAGTTACAATTAATACTGCTCTTAACGTAATATTATACATATTTACTATATAAATAAATATATATAAATAACATATTTAGAGCACTATTTTTCTATTTAAGTAGATATCTAGACAATAGTCTAGATCACAAGGGGTCCTTTGGAGAATCAGGCAAATATTCGGACGTCCCCGGGAAGCAGTCAGTTGTAAACGTCATCAATTTCATCTATTGCTATGGAATAGCGTGGAGTAGACATTTCTTTGTAGCGGTGGCTGAAAATTACATAGCCAAAGGTGCGTGTTTAGATGTTTTGTAGGATCTCTTAAAAATATATTTTTAGTATTACATTTCTGGTTTCTATTATTCAGAAAACTTGGTTAGATAGGTTAGCTAAAACCGCTTGCAGGAAATTATTACAGTTTGAAGTTGAAGCATTTCTTTTTAGGTTTTCCTGAGCCAAGAGGAGAGATGGCGAATCAACAGTATATCATCTTTCTCTGTGGAATGTTGGCTTTTAACGTATTAGTACAAGGACGAAGGCAGAGTCAAGATATCAAGTGTGGAGGTATTGTCAGTGTTTGAATTAAACTGGTCAGAATCTCTAAAAATGTTCATACACATGTGTTTATTTCCCTTATACGCACTGCTCTGCTTCTTTGCACAATCATTTGGGTTAATTGAGGTTCACAGTTAGAAAGGTAGTGGGATAGTGGTAGCTCAGTGGTTAAGGTACTCGACTAGTAATCAGAAGGTTGCCAGTTCAGGCCTGAGCACTGCCACATTGTGACACTTGCTCCTTGAGCAAGGCCCTTAACCCTCAGTTGCTCAAAATTGTAAGTTGCCATGGATAAAGGTATCAGCTAAACGATGGGCTATTTTTCGTTTTGTCTATCCGTATACTACCACAGTAAATGTACTAGATGTAAAGGCTTAAATAGTGTACATTTGTACTGTTTTGGGGGAAAGACTACATTTGATGATGTATGCCCACTGTTTACACTTATTCCAGCTTGCAGAGCATTAGTTGATGAAATGGAATGGGCCATATCTCAGGTAGATCCTAAAAAAATGATCCAAACGGGATCATTCAGGATAAATCCTGATGGAAGCCAGTCTGTGAAAGAGGTACGAAATTTTATTTTATTTTATTTGTGCTATCGCTATGATGCAGTTTATAGTTTTTTTCTATAGCTCCCCCCCCCCCCATTTTTTATATACATCTCCCATTTGTGGGTCAGGTTCCTTTAGCCCGTTCTGAGGGCCATCTACTTGAAGTGATGGAAGAGGTGTGTGAGAAGATGAAGGATTACGGGGAGCATGTGGATTCGACGACTAATCGCAAGATCTACATGCGACACACGTCACACGATGGCACAGCCATGGACCTCTCCGATGTGACCTTGGACTCGAGAGTCAGCGCCAATTTAAAGTTTGCTGTAAGAATTATTTTCCTTTACTTTCATACTGGGTTTTGCATTAAAATCTAGATTTTTTTTATCTATAAAATCTAAAACAAAGTGATAGTAAATGTAGTTATGTATATTGGATGTATTCCATGCTTGAGTTTAAATAATTGAAAAGCATTTCTGCTATTGATGACATTTATATTTTGGTCATAATTATTGACCGAGAAAGTCACAGTTCAAAAGCAGATACAAATTTGAAAGGCATCAACACAAGCAATTTGGCAGAATTGAAGTACTGGTATAGAACTGAAGTATAGTCTCCCCCCCCCCCCCCCCCCCCCGCTTCCTACAGTGTGAAACAATTGTTGAGCAGAACGAGGATGAAATAATTGAATTCTTTGCTCATGAGACAGACAATGTTAAAGACAAGCTCTGCAGCAAGAGAACAGGTATTGCATTAAATCCACATTTGAATACATTTGTAGTCTTTTAATATGCACTTTTTCCTTATATTCTTTATAATAATTGCCTTTGGATGAAAGTAACATTCAATTATATATATATTTGAATGTTGATTATTTACTTTATATTAGGCTTTTGGGAAAGTTTAGGAAGTTTACTTTGATAGTTGTACAAACAGCATTATGATCTTGAAAGAACCATGTTTTTTAATGCTTAAATATTGTACATTAATAGCTTACACATTGTTTAAATATACAGTCTAAATAACTTAAATTCTGCTTACAGATCTTTGTGATCATGCACTGAAGATACCTCATGATGAACTATAACAATAACATCACAACATTATCTAATATGGAAAGATATAGCAGAGGATCAGTAATCTCACTCCAAATCCAAGTTTGTCATGTAGTGACTGTCTGGGGCCACTAGTTAACAAGTAATCTGATCAGAGCCAGGTTTTCCAAAAGTATTGTAGCATAAAGATCATTGTTAAATGGTAGAGTGAGTATCAGACTGAACCTTTCTGATCCATAAGATGATCTTAACATTGATGCTTTTGGAAAATGGGGCCCTAACCTTTTCAGGTTCGATTGCATACTGAAATGGCCTCATTTCATTGCATAATTTAGGATGTAATTGAATTTAAAAGCTATTGGCAACAGATCATTGCTTATTTTAGATGTGCATTAAAAAAAAATCTTGTTCTGGTTATGTGTTGTGTACAGATTGACTGACTGTTCTCTGAATTTGGTTTTAGCAAGCCTTGGGTGCTATGGACACACTGCTCATTTTTCTGCTTGTTTGTTCATCCACAGTGAAACACAGAAATGAAATCTAACTTGTATTCCTGTTCACAGTGTTGACAACTGTATGCATTGTTCATTTTGAAAAACTGCCTAGAGTATTGTTTGTGACCTTCCCCACTGTTTACTTTTTACTTGTTTTTTTTTTTTTGTTTTTTTTTGAGTGGCTGCAAGAGCCACATAGAAAATCACCTATCCGTCCTAAGGGTAATACCATATTTCTTTCTTTCTGATGGTCAGATTGATCACTTTCCATGTACACATCACATAGAAAGATGTTAACTGATAAATGTCTGTTTACTTTCTGTAACTTTTTGTTGCTTAATATTTGTAACACTCGTTCCTGTCTGAATTTGTCACTTTTCTTCAAATAAGGATACAATTCCTGTTAAAATTCCAACATTGACCTTCTCTTACTTGTAAATTTTATATCTAGCACATATTTTAAGATGAACATGTTTTCAATTCCAGTGACTTGTAATGGTCTTCCTGAATTGATCAATTTTCTTCATTTCTTCTGCCTTTTTAGTGTAATAAACTATACATTTTGTGTATTCAGGACTTTTTCAATGATCAAACATTGTTACAAGCTGTACAGAGTGATATCAGGTATAATCACATCTTGCATCAAACGTAATTTCTCTCAGTATAAACAATTATATCAATTAACTAGCACTGTTTAATATGATTGAATTCTCAGAAGTGTACCTATGGGCTGCTAGATTAAACACTTTTTCCAAAATGGCTGTAGGGTAAACTGAGCCAGAGCCTTGGGGATAAATTGAATCAGTGCTCCATCTAAACCCCTCAGATTTACATGAAGTTAAGATATTTGGTCTTTTAATTGGTATTGCATCCTAACAATGAACTGACATTTCATATTTTAGGTGTTTCATCTGAACAGCTGAAAAACATAGGGGTTCCACATCCCTAGGGAGCAACACTAATTGATTGCTGTCATAACCAAGTAGGCCTAATTTTTTTTAAAATTGGGCTAAAATGTTGCCATTATAGCAAATATGCCATTATATCAAACATACAGTTGGGAAGCTACACTGAAAGTGAAAA
Organism: Electrophorus electricus; assembly: GCF_041902795.1. Taxonomy (NCBI): domain Eukaryota; kingdom Metazoa; phylum Chordata; class Actinopteri; order Gymnotiformes; family Gymnotidae; genus Electrophorus; species Electrophorus electricus. The sequence continues at coordinate 6,942,567 of NC_137518.1, forward strand.
TCGGTAAATGATTATCAAAAAAAAAAGTTTCATTAAATTTATCATCATCAGCTTTCAGAACTGTAGACAAATTAGTAATTTTATATTTATTTCATGAACAGCAATACTATTAGTACAATGCGGGATTTAATTATTAATAACAATGTTTGGAATTATACTTTAAAATCTGGTTAATACAATAATAACTTTTCTTTGATGGCTCAATTTACCCTATCAGCTAAAACAGCCTATGCCTAACACGGGGCAAGTTAAGCCACAAAACAACTTTTTTGAGGACCCCATATTTTGTTAGTTACACTGCTAAGGTTTCAATCGACCGAACGCGTGTTGCATACATATTCTTTTGGTTGGATTTATGCCGTGTTTACACTACATGATTGTTGCACTACACAGATTTGCACTCGCCGACAGATTATGGAGGTCGCCGCGAAAAGCTCCATATCGGTAAATCGGCATTCGCTCGCTACGTGTGAATTGTTCATAGGCACCATGCGAGATGCTACATAACTGGACCTGTCGGCGAGTCCAAATCCCACTGTGTGGAAAAGTGCTGCGAACATATGACTGGTAGTGAGCGCTATGTCAATACGGAACCAATATGAGAACTCAATATATGGAGTGAGGGGAAACCTGGGGGAGGAAAGATCTAACTCGCTAGATTTTATCCAGCTCACGTATGGTATTGCGTCATTCTCCGTGTTATTTCTCCCGTATATTTTCGTGACAAAACATAGTTTGGATGCCAGGCCGACTCGCGGGATGGTGAAACCTTTTGTAGTGTGTTATTCCCTGCCGCCAATAAATGTGCAAACACAACGACTACAAGATTCCCGATTACAAAATAGTGAGTTGTGTAGTGTGAACAGTATAGCGATCTGACGACTTTGAAAGTCGTGTAGTGTGCCCATCAAACGGCTCATCTTACCCCACTGTCCCCTATAGATTTTGTCTACGCTGTACTGTATTCTTTACAAGAAACGTAAATATTAACCGTTTATGAATGCATTCTTTTGTAGCATCTTGGGCTTTGTACATAACACCGGTATGCTCCAGTGCATGTCTGCTAAGGCAGAGAAGCTGTCTCGGTTCAAATCAGCTCTGTATTATGGACATGGGTGTAGACCGGCACAAGAAAATGTAGTCAGTACGGATGTGGGGTGAATTAATCTTCAACGAAATTGTCATACTTGAAGTGCACCTCAAATGATATTTTAGCAGTGTTTACGTATAATGTCACCTAGCGGTAGCATATCTAAAGAAGCAAGCAAAGGCCCTAGAACAGATTAGTCTTCAATCTGTGAAACACCATAAACCATCTCCATTTTTGATTTATGATGTGTTATTTGTTTTTATCTCTCTGGGAACAATGACTAGACAGTCATACCCTGTTGGATTGCATCCCTAAACCTGGAAGTTAAACTGGGTTTGTCTTATTCTGTCAAGTGAGCATATTTGGTTGTTTTACAGCATATTTGTGCAGAAGGCTTTGAACAGGCTCAAAATATTTCTGGCCCTAGTTTATTGCTTTCTTTTTATTATTATCCTATTGTCTGCCAGGTTGACATACTCAAATCCTGCCCATCTGATCCGACATTGGATAATTTAGTCCTATACCACTGGTATTTAAAGAGCTTAAAGGGTATTAAAAGTGAAGCATGAGAGACATATGATGTGAATATCCATTGCATCTGTAAGTGGTATGTTGTAGCTTTTGTTTTATAGTTATACTCAGTGCTATTGCAGTTCTTGGCTAAATAATAGTTTAGTTGATCAACACTTTGGCTCTACACATTTTCTTAAATGCCACCCATTAAATTGTACATGATCATCAAATAATAGCAAAATTATGAAACATGAAATTATATTGTCCAAATGCAATTTACTGCAGGCAGTTCCATATTTAGCTGTGTTCTCTACTGTGATTAGGCACATTATCATATTAATTTACACATGTGGAGATGTTAACTGTTTCATAGTGACACATGCAAAGGAAGAGATCTGTCCGTCTTAATATAACTGCCATTTTATTCTAACAATTCACTTATTCATTCACAGAGTAGCAACTTATAAAACACCAATGTATATAAAAAAAACAAGGAAAATTATTCCATGTTTGGTAGGTTGTCCATCCAATTAACGTGGCACAGAATATCTTAAAATGTAATACTTGAATAACTGAATTCTGGAACAGTGGTACTATAACAGAATCCTTTTGTGCTTCAGTTTGTTAAAATGCAGACATACAGAACATATTTAAGAATCTGCTTTTCAAAACCAAGGTCCTTTTATAGAGAAGCATTCCAAGTAGCTCAAAAAGCATACAATATTATGTGAATCCATCATTTACAGTAAGTATTTTGCAGATGACAAATCATAAAGTCTCAGAAGGGTGACTTCTCAAGTTAATGAACCTCTTCCACATATTTTTTTAGTCAGTTTTTGAAATACATGAACTCCAGTGTATCTTCTTATTTTGCAAACACACACACACACACACACACACACACACACACACACACACCTTGTGAACATATTGCACTTTACAGTAATTATAGCAGGTCACAGTGTAAATATCTTGGTCTATGAATAATCCACAATAGCATATGAAATATAGTAATTCTTGTACTTTTCATAGAAGGCTCGCCCATTTTTTTTCACCCAGTTTCAATAAGACAATCTCATCCATTCATTATGGACAAAAACACCCATGCTACATTTTAACTGGAAAGAAATTAAGACTTATATCTTAATATTTTGGAAAAGCTGATTACCCTAAGCAATGCCTAATGCTTATTTAGCTCAAGCTTGGTGTCCTCAGCATTCATAAGCATAAAAGCATCAGAGATACTCAACATATGAGGCAAATGTACATATGTCCAAACAGTCCTCATTCAATGAATGGTTCAGCAACAAATAGTGACTAAAAATATAAATATCTGATTTCTTGGGAGTTTTGTCAAGTTGAATAAGAGTCACAACAGAGGTAATAAAATGAAAAACATAGTGTCAAAATAGCTCTTCTCTCCTTGTCAATACTGCTTATGACCTGCTTATCACAAAAGGTGACAGAGCAAGGTGATAGCCAAATAAGGTTAAACTTAAGAATATGAACAATGCTGTGCTGGAGGTTCACGTCTGATGTACTTCATGGAACATGAGTTCTCTAGGGATGTGAGTCTCCGGGCCATAGAGTTCACCTGCACGATTCTCAAAGGCAGCTACCATCTGCTTAACAACCTCATCAAAGAACATTCTGGCCAGTTGGGAGTGCAGAAAAGAGCGGAACTCGAAAGATATCTAAGGATACGAGGGGTGAGAAAGAAAGAAAAAAAGAATCAGAGTTGAAGGAATTTGAAAAGAGACTTCTGAATGATCACAGTATGCAAGTGGCATAGTGTTTAGAATGTCTTCACTGCATTTTGTTCCTGGCATGGAATCCCAGCCTAAGCCACTGCTACATCTGTATGGATACAGTGGTCAACTATGGGCAGCTGAAGGAAGTGGTCATATCTGAAGTTAAACACTTACAGAGAAATCAACCGTGCACGTCCGTGGATAACCAGGGATACCAGGGCTGAAACGCCATATTGTCTCCAAATGGTTGAAAAGTTTTCCATCTGAGCACACAGCCTAAAAACATAAATATGACAGCTTAAAGCTTGCTTAAGGGAACGACTTCCATCTCTCTTCTCCATTCTGCCATGAGTGACACTTCAGTGATGCATACAGTACACAATGTGCTCCACTCTCATCTAACGCTGTCCAAGTAATTAATTCAGAGCATCTTTATACAATTACTCAAACAAATAAGTGAAGTGTTTGCTGGCACTTACCTTCACAAGGTGAGGACGAACATTTGTGATCATGGAGGTATACCTCTCCACCACTGGCGGAAAACCAATCTCCAGCTGAGCTTTGGCATAGCCTGCTCTCTTCAGTATTGTCTGGGATTTTTTGCACCATGGAACGAAGTAATTATAATCATCTATATTCGCTACAACGTCGTACATTTCCTGCATGGAATACCTGGTGAAAGAAAGCATTAAGAGTAGCCTCATTTATCTATTCTGTTCAGCATTAAATCACACCACTGCACCTTAAGACAATCAGAAAAGCTAATACTAGTGTATACTGTGTGTGTTACAATATAATTACCAGATCTATATCCAGACAGACCTGACTGTAACTAAATCTACATTAACTGTAATAGAAGACAGTGATGAGTCAGAATCATGAAAATCTATTGGGGAAAACAAATATTGTATCCACTTAAAATGGCAACATAATTATCCTCTTACAGTACTGTTCTAAAACAATGTGCCAATTTCAAGGTACAATCAGGATTGTTTTTGAACTGAAACATTTCTGGGCTTTGATGGATCCTAATTGCTACCATACCCTATGATGCGTCGTTCAGAATACTGCTTTCTCTTGTTACCCAGACTGATGAAGTACCGAGCTGGTGGTGTACATGTTGCTGTCTGGTTCCGACAGCATGGTCCCTTTGGGCTTTTTGCCATCAGGACTCGCCATACTGCAAGGTATCTATGAACACGATGCAAAATATGGTCATGAAGATAAAATGTAGACTTTAAAATCAAAAGTAGTGCAACACCGTTAAACGTATCTGACTGCCCCAACCATTATACCCGGACAGGCAAAATTAGTTATTTCATGGCATGTCGTACCAGAGAAGACATGTTGCAACTCTTGCAAGCGTACTTTAGTCACCTGAAATAAGTTTATGCATTTGCTCACCCAATTGGCCGCTCCAGTCGACCTCTGGAAAAGAGTGGGTTTGGAGGAAGATAACGAAATGTAACAGTTCCGAGGCATTTAGATAAACGGTGCATGCTCATCGACAACGCCATTTAAGATCTGATCCAAACCTCCACTTTTCAAGAACAAAAAGTCCATAGAATGTTACCGACAGAACAGTTATAGTGTCCTTCAATTAGTAGTAATCTTGTTATTACAACAAAAATAAAGGATAAATTACCATTAAAAACACCAGGACTTAGTTTTAAATCGCGGAAAATGTCCAACGACTACAATGCCACAGTCATCGAGTGCAATCGCCATGTGAAATAGAAATAAAATTACATAGCTAGAGCTAGTGAATGCTAACAAGCTAGCGGGCTTGCTAACGAACTAGCACGGAATTACCTAGCTATGTGCTAACTGTTAAAATGGTTGGTGTTTTCACACGAACGTCCCGTCAAACTCAACGGTTGTTTATCCAGGAAGGTTGGTAACATGCACTACAAGCATATTAACGAAATGAGGTTGACTCCAAAATTTACTAGAACACCAAGAACACATGCGGTTCACAGCGAACTCACATGTCTCCTCCCACCATCGTTACGTACTATATTTATTAATAGAAACATTGCCAGTGTGCAACCCGATTGATAATCCTTACGCCATATGAATGTCATATGAATTATATATTAATTCTGGAATTCTTTATGGATTCCATTCACACTGTTCTTTACCTTTTAACAGTAAAGATTGTATATTTGGCAAGTCCTTCACGAGTGGTGGTCAGTTTCTGGTATTGAGCGGCGCACTACTGTGACATGTAATGTCCATGCTAGCAGATGGGTTGTAATTGTACGCACATAAAATAATATAATGCTAGACCAAGCAAGTAAGCCTAGATACAACGTAGCTAGACGTCTCTAATAAAATGATTGCTGAGTGTAGTTTTCACATCGTCTCCGAATAAACCGCGAGATGTCACTATTATTTCAACTGAGTTGGTGTTGTAGTGCCGCCGATCCTGTAGGTGGATACTGTCTATCTGTTCCGTTAGTCAGAGCAATAAACAACGGCGAGCGTACATGGACATGAAGTTAGCCTTTCCTTGACTAATTATCACAAATCAAACAAAAATAATATCATTACCTCACTCTTCTATGGCCTGATGAAGGAGCTTCGCCCTGACTGATTTGGGGAGATGGGAATACTAAGCATAACAGACCAGGTAATCTCGAGATTTTGAGCCGCAAATTTTTCTTTAATACCAGTGCTTTCTTTATTAAATGGGGCGGGTTCGGCCTTTGGCTACCTAACTAGTTAGCTAACTAGCAGCTGCTAGGTCGTGAATTAGGTTGCATTTTTCAGTCCTCGATGTCATTTGAAACATGCCACACGTTGTTATAACGCTAGTTGTTTGTGTACGCAAACCACGAATACATTTTAGTTTGCGTAGGGTTAGCAATATAACGACTTTATAGGTAGCTAGCCAACTAGCTAACATTACGTAGCTAGCTGGCTAGGTACCTAGCAAGCTTTAGAGGATGCTAGCTAGAGGTTCGCTAACTAACGATAGCGGAACGATTGGCTAATCTATCCTGGCTATCTAGGTAGCTAGGTAACTAGATAACATGTAATTTTAGATAACTTTAATTTGTCGCATCAAAAATAGTTTTCTGTTGGAGGAATGTTTTAGCTAGATGACTGCATGGAATTGACGTTTGATGTGCAAACCTGGAACATAAGCTAACGTTAGAATGATTAGCATGATTTATTTGCAATAAGCCCTGTCAGACAGTTAGTGTTTGCTAACCGAGCCCCATCAGGCTACCTAACTAACCTTCTTTATAAGAAATAAGTTTGTGATCAGGATACTCTGAATTTGTTAAATAAGTTAGCCAGAGTTAGGCTATTAAGTCCCCAATAAGGAAATGTATCACAAAAAACAGACAGTTTTAGTTTTGCTGAGAACGTTTTGTGTATAATGCCTTAGCATTAGAAGACGGAGACCTAGCTACTGTGCAGTTCTATCCTGAAAGAATGTGACTTCTTTGCCTTGCTTGTAAGGCTTCACATGAATCTCGCACATAAACCATTTCCTGTATTGGGTATAATTTCAGCTCAAGCACCCCCTTCAGCTCAGCTCAGTTTTCATGATGACCTTTCTGTCACTACTGCAACTGCTATTTAGCATTATAGGTCCTGTAAAGTGTTTCTGTAATTACAAAATTGCATTACATGATTTTGTTCTGTATTCATGAAATTTATTCTGGATTGAGGTCTGTGGGTGGAGCTGGATCATCAATTTCTGTCCCCTCCTTTACCAAAAAGGGAAGATGGCTTTTATAATTGCTTAGTAAGGCCAGCTGTTACTGGCAGTGCATTCCTTATTACCTGCTAGCGTCAACATTTGAGTGGGATAGTTATTATTTGAGGCCCTAAGCACAATCAGTACAAGCAACCCCAGTGCGAGAGAGTATATGCAGAGGATGTGGGAACTATGGATGCTTCAAAACCTCACATCTAGACTAACACTGAAACAACTAGTAGCCTTAGCTCAGTTTTCCAACATCCGCAAGCAGCAACTGCTGTCACAAGTAGAGATTGATGAGGTGCAACACATGTTACGGCAAGGGGGAGCCAGGACGACAGGTTAGAGGGGAGATGACGACGATGGCGTCATCATCATTATCATCTTCACACCTCCAAATTAGGAACCAAGACCCAATGAACCAAAGCTCAACACCAGAGCTGCTGACCTGAAGATCATAGCTAAGCTGGGCACCAAGACCAAGTGAAGTACCTGAAAGGCTGCTGGACTATAACAGACCATCAACTGCGACCAACCAGCTGATATGTACCACAGCAACACTGATACTTAAATATTCTTTAAACAAATATATTTGTTTACTATTTTTGTTTAATATTTAATATTACTTTAATGACTGGATATAAAAGCTGTTAAATAAAAAGGTTCCTATATAAATTATAAGCCCAAAAATGTTTACAGACAGAAAAACTGAAATTAAAAGGAGCTCAGTCTTTGGGGCACTGCTGGCAGTAAAAGCTAGCAGATCTTGCTGCACCTGTTGTTTCTGACTCCATATGAGAACTTCCACTAGATCTCAGTGGATCCAACAGACTTTTCTGACAGGCGGGATCCAAGAAATGAAACTTAGTGTTTTAGTTTGTGATCATAGCTTTTTTCACTCTAAGAAGAAATCTCATATTTGGTATTTATCTGTTTGCTATGTCTTCATTAGTCCTTTGCATATTTAGTATCTTGGAAATTCAATATATATATTCAATAGATATATTCTTGTAGTTCCACTTATAATTTGAGCTAATTGAAATATGACCTCTGAGGTAGCGTGTTTGTATTAGTTAATAGTAGTGGGTTGTCAGGTCACAGGCACCAACCATTATCTGATGCATAATTAATTCTATACTCTTACCACCCACTTTATTAGAAATGCCTCCCCTGTATGTGCACCTTTATAGGTGTATAAGTTGCAGATTTAGCCTATAGCCCATCAGTTTTCATATGCTCTTTCCTCTTGTTTGGTTACATATTTTTTACATTGGTTTATTAACGAATAACCATCTCAAATTCATTGCAGACAGAAATTGTGACAATATTTTTGTAACATATTGGTGATACTAATATGTCACAGATAAATATACTTAATAAAACATACATGTTGACACTCTGCTGTTGCAAAAAAAAAATTCAAAATTTTGCACAAGTATTATACATTTGAAAAAGCTCATTTTCTCTTACAGCCACCTCTAGTCCAGGCAATATTCAGCCGAAATGCAGAAGAGGTAAAGTTTTTATTGCACAAGAAAGATGAAGTCAATGTACTGGTAAGTGTAGTGTACAGTTATACCACCTAATAGCTAAATTGTTCAGTAGTTCTTTTTAATCACTGAAGCAGTCACTAGGAGGGGAGCACATCTATTCCACTTTAACAGGGCCAGCTTTTAGTGTGAAGATTTTCATGCCTTTTTCATAATCCCTGTGAAAATTTAATTTGCAACAACTGACTGTCTCTCAAAACCCCTGAACATTGGTGGTGTTAAAGAAATATGAGCGCCTGACTACGATGTGGAATGATGGCTGATGGTTATTGCAGGACCAAGAACGGCGTACCCCTTTGCATGCAGCTGCTTGTTTGGGTGATGTTCGCATCATGGACCTCCTCATCAAATCGGGTATGAGTAGAGTTGCATATATGCTTCCTTGACTGTCTGAGCCAAAATTGCTTTAGAGTAACATGATGAAACTTTATTAAACTGGGCTGTTAACATTAAAGTTATTCTAAAACATAAGTTTAAAAAATGTAACTCCAAATTTGACACCTCAAAATGTGCTCAAATCTGTTAGTAGCCCGCCCCGGCCAAAAAAAAAAAGGACTTTAGCCATTTCTGTTCCTTCTAAGGTGCTAGTGTTACTGCTAAGGACCAAGCATGGCTCACTCCCCTGCATCGGGCAGCTGCCTCGAGGAATGAAGTAAGTAGTTTTTTCCCCCTTTCTCATTTACCTGTAGTTTCCCTACGCTGTGCAATCTTTTTCCTGTTATTCACTTCATTCTCTTGCTCTGCACTCTCAGAAGGCAGTGGGCTTGCTGCTGAGGCAGGGTGCAGAGGTCAATGCCCGGGACAGGCTCTGGCAGACACCGCTGCACGTGGCTGCCTCTAACCGGGCCACGAGGTGTGCTGAGGCTCTCATGCCCCTGTTGAGCAGTCTGAATGTTGCAGACAGGAATGGTAGAACAGCCTTGCACCATGCAGCCTACAGTGGACACACAGAGGTAATCCCATATGAAATGTAATGAGTTCAAATTACTGAATAGAATGAGAAGGTATATGATTTGTTCTTATTTGTTAGCTTACTCCATCATTTTGAGGTTTGTTGCTGGTATACAGCAATGAGGCATGATTTCCTTCATCTTACTCTGGCTAAAATATTTGTAGCATCTACATTTCTAATGAAACCCCATGAAAAAGCAGTTTTACTACAAACTAAACTTGGAAAGCTGCCTGTAAGTGTATTGCATACTTTTAACCCAAGTTTGAGACTCAGTTGTATTTCCAATTTTAGTTGTAGTTCTGGTACAGTACATAAAATCTTAACAGCAAAAATATGCCCCCCTTTCTCAGATGGTGACCTTGCTTCTGAACAAAGGAGCAAACCTGAGCGCCAGTGACAAAAAGGACCGGAAGGCTATTCACTGGGCTGCTTATCTCGGTAAAGCCGTTCTTGGTTTTCCATTTGGGTTATGAACTAACCAATTACCATGAGCTCAAAAAATAAATTATTTCAGTATTGTGTAATAATAATGCATACATATACATTTGTGTTGATGTCCTTAGTAAGTGAACTGACAAATTTATGTGAAAAGGTTGTGCTTAATGGTGCGTTTTTACAAACATGTTTACATGTTTACATGTTTGTAAAAACGCACCATTAAGCACAACCTTTTCACATAAATTTGTCATAAATGCCTTATTTGTTACTTTGGAGTAACAACATATCAAGATCTTCTTGTTGGTTAATCCTTAAGTGGAAAACCTATGCACCTGGATGGGGATTCTGAGAACTGGGTTAATATCTGCTGCTTTAGGGCCTTTAGGATTAATTGTGTGATATAGCGATGAATAATTGATCACTAGAGAAGTGCGATCAATGTGTCAGCGGAAAGTCAATGTTTGAACCATGTTGTTCAAACTACACAGTAGTTGGTTTTTCATTTTGAGTCTTATTACAGAAAACTGTGACAACCAATCCTTTCATGCAAATTTAACTTCAACACATGTGGCCTTATTTTAATCGTATTGGGTTTTCTGTCTGACCAGGGCATTTGGAGATTGTGAAGCTCTTGGTGTCTCGCAACGCTGACGTGGCCTGCAGGGATAAGCGGGGTTACACTCCTCTGCATGTAGCTGCTATTAGTGGGCACATTGACATAGTCAAGTACCTTCTTCGACTTGGAGCAGAGGTGAGGCAACAATGCCTAAAACAACTTTTTAAAAAGTTTATTTATTGCAGCTGAGGGTCCTTAGTCCAAGTGTGAATTCTGTAAGACGCCAGCTGAAACATTCGAAAGTTGGAACTACAGCAGAAGTGAAGCAGATCCGTCTTCTCTATTAAATATGTACTCACAACTAATCATCTTTGCTTTTCCTGGTTTTCCTCAATCAGATTGATGAACCAAATGCCTTCGGGAACACTTCCCTGCACATGGCCTGTTACAACGGGCAGGAGGCTGTAGCCAATGAGTTGGTGAACCGTGGCGCCAATGTGAACCAGCCCAACCTACGAGGCTGCACACCCCTGCATCTGGCTGCTGTCTCCACCAATGGGGCCCTTTGTCTTGAGCTGCTAGTCAACAATGGTGCAGATGTCAACATGCAGGTCAGTAAGATCCACTAGGTCAAATGACATGAATTTGACTATTTTAAAATGGTTGCTTTTAAAAGGTTTTATTTAGATTTTTAAAATGTATTTTTTTTCAGTTGCTTGGTTTAGATGGGGTTATGTTGCAACATCTAACTTTTTTTTTTTTTTTTATATTTCATCTCAGTCTTTCACTTCCTTTTTATAATAAATTTGATCAATTTGAGTAAAATTATGTAAAAACGTACATACTCTTATTATTAAGATCAATATAATTTATTTGAATATGATGTTACAATGTTACAAGAGGTATGTAGGGCTGGTTGAAAATGTTTGACTATGTGTGTGTTTTGGACCTTCAACACCTGAGCAAGCAAAGTACTTCTGAATTTGTAGGAGGAAGTTTATATTTAAAGAAGTAGATGTTTCAAAATTATAACATACAGTAATCCTTATTAAATTAAGATGCATCACATTTGATATATTTGGTACCAATTTCTAGTGATGTTTTCTATCATATTTTGCATTAAACTTATTTATTATTATGTAATTATTTACAATATTTCCACTCGGTGATAGTGTTTGATACACTAACTTAATCAACTGATTTATTTATATTGTTAATATTTTACATACTACACACATTAGCAGTAATGTCTCTAAAGTCCTTTGCTGACAACGTATTTTATGGCTATTTTTCTCAGTAGCTTTTTTAAATAAAGTATATCATCTTATAGTTGACAGCCAATGGTATAGCCCATTGATGTTCAAGTGGCCTGTAAATGTTTGAAATTCTTTTATGAAATGAAATAATATTCCAAATCATGTGCACAGTTAGTAAAGGTAGTGCTTGATTGGTATTTCACTTGTCCTAATCAGATTATGCTTGTTCAAACTACAGGTTTTTCTTCCAGTGCTTTAACTGGAAAATTAAAAAAAAAATTTTTTTGGATTATCTAAAATAGCTTGATCCTTTATTTTTCTCGCTTCAGAATAAAGAAGGGAAGAGCCCATTGCACATGGCAGCCATTCATGGGCGCTTCACCCGTTCCCAGATCCTTATTCAAAATGGTACATCACATTTATCTAAATGCACTTTTCCATTAATTTTTTTTGGTATTGTTTGTTTTTGTAACTCGATTTTTTTATTTCATGGTTTCCAGCAAATTGCAATATCTTTTAAAAATAATTTTAAAACAGAGGACGAAATGTATGCATCCATTAATAAAACTGCCACCTTGGCAGTTTAAGAACATTTCTAAACCTCAAGGCGTGTTTGTTTAATCAAAAATAATGATTTAACGATGCTAAATTAGAGAAATCGTCTGAATTTAGCGCTTTCCAACACGTGCACATCTACGAACAAGGTGAGCTTTTGAAATCTCCCTTATTTCAGTTGCCTTCTTACTGATCTCTTTAAGGTGGGGAGATAGACTGTGTGGATAAATACGGCAATACTCCTCTTCATATTGCTGCTAGGCATGGCCACGAACTGCTCATCAGCACTCTGATGACTAATGGTGCTGACACAGCCAGGTAAGCCCTGCACAACCTGACCTGGCTGCCAGCAGGTAACCTTGGTAAACTGACCGACAACCTCTAGCAGTCAGCTTGGCAATGTCTGACTTTTTTAATGTATCTGAAAAGCGTAAAAATATTACTGTTGGAATATAAAACTCATAAATAGCACAGTAAATGCAGTTGCTTTGATAACCAAGGGATTTGTTAATTACATGTTCAGTTGATTAGTCAAGTTCCAACTAGCCTTCAGCAGTTCTCTTTCTTTTTAAACAGATCCATGATTGTAGCAATGGGAAGAGGTATTGGGGTTTAGAAAGTCTTGAGATGATGTACAGTGAAGCTTTAATAAATGCACTATTGTGGAACATGCTTCTTTTTTGGCTAATATTTATATATGATTATTATTATTTTTTAAATAAAATATACCCCCCCCCCCTCATCAACCCTATCCTTACTATTAGAACAAACTAAATAAATACTGGATGATATTGTTCAGTTGCTTTTGTTTGATTCTGAGCCCTCTGGAATATTCATAGTTTGGTAAACCTTTAATTAAAAAATAACTTTGATAATTGCTGGGTTAAATCATGTGGTTTTCTTGTGATTACCAAGGACCTTACTTTACCATGAACCAGGGGTGTCACTAGAAGTATATGAATAGGTGAGGGGCGGCTTAATCCCCCCAGGAGAATTGCAAAAATGAAAAATGCCCCCTAAATACTGCATTGTTTACTAAAAAGGCAAATAAAAAATAACTTTTGCATTAATGTTACATTAGCATTTGTTCATCAGTCATCAGGGTTCATGTGTCAATTTCATTTCGGACATTTGTAATAGACATTAGTAATAGACATCACATTACGTATTTTCTTTGCTTTTGTGTTGAAGTTACACAGTGTTCAGGAACATGCACTGACAGACATAATGTGAGACCAACTGGTTGAGATTTTGGCAAAGCAATGCAGAGAGAGCGATTAGTCAATGGCAGAGGCATCAATAGAGATTTGTGAATGTGTCTAAGCCCTCCAAGAGAATAGCAAAAATGAAAAATAACAAACTATCCATTAGTACCGGCCCAAAATGTTGAATTGTGTAATGCAGAAGTTTTTACTTTGCTTTTTGAGTAACAAATTAACATTTGTTCATCAGTCATCAGGCTTCCTCTGCTAGCTTAATGGTATTTTCACTAGCATGTAAATGTGATTTCATTTCAGATAATTTTGGACAACAAAAACATGGTTGAATAAATCAGACCTGTCGATTTAAACTAATGGATTGCTTATTTGGGGGGTGCTAAAGAACATTTAAGGGAGGACTGTAACCCCCCCCTAAATCAGGTCTAACAATGCCCCTGCAACAAACTGCAACCTTTTTCTCTTTGACTTTATCTCAATGTACCTTTTTTAAATTCCAGAAACAGGATCCTTTACTTTTCCACATTTGCTTCCCTCCCTCCCCTTCCTCTTCTTAGGCAAGGGATTCATGGGATGTTTCCATTGCACTTGGCGGTGCTTTACGGGTTTTCAGACTGTTGTCGAAAGTTACTCTCCTCAGGTAATGTTTATATTATTAACAGAAATAATCTGTTTTCCACTTATACAGTGCAGTTCATACATTATTAGATGGCAATACTGTTTTTATTATTTTGATTTTGTTTGCCAGCACATTGTTTCAATAAAACCATGACTACAAGGTTAAAGTACAATTTTACTTTGAGGATGACATCCTCATTTTCCCAGTACTCTATGCATGTTGGTCCTTATCTCATGTGACCAAAAATAAATTTTTAAGTACCTTTTGGTTCTTGAGTCTTAAGGTTTTAAGGCTCAAAGTTTCTTTCTGGTACAGCTTCTAAGGTTATGTTGGTGTATTCTCTTTATGATTGTCAATTGGTTTGGTAGGAAGTATTCTTTTGTCATCCACTACTATATTCCTCTGAGTTCTTCCAGGTTGGTTGTTATTTCTATTAGTGCATTCTTGCTTCTTAATGCCCCCCTGAACTTTGCCAAACATTTTTTATAATGATTAAATCCATTGGGAGAAATCATTTTATTGTATAAATTGGTCCTTCGTGGCTTTTATGTTCTTTTAAGATCAAAGCTCATTTGAAAATCTCAGTTAGTATTGTATATGTGACAGGCAAGTCTTGCATCATAAATTGTAAGACCTTGTTATGTTCCAGTATGCAAATGAAAACCATGCAAATTACAGGAGATTGTAGCTAAGTAAAAACTGCAAAAATGATTGCATGTAAACTACATGCACAGACATGTTTATCTAGCACCAGTTTTATTGGGATTTGTTTACAACAGCAAACTCTTACATTTTCAGTCCACCAAATGTGTTGAATTTCGCATAATAAACTGGATTGCAATATTTTACACCATGACTTGCTCATGATTAAAATCAGATCCACACCATGTGTCTGGTTTGTGGCCACATTCCCAATTTTATAATTTATGCACACTGCAAAGTTCAGAACAAAATCACTTA
This sequence comes from Electrophorus electricus, assembly GCF_041902795.1. NCBI lineage: Eukaryota > Metazoa > Chordata > Actinopteri > Gymnotiformes > Gymnotidae > Electrophorus > Electrophorus electricus. The sequence continues at coordinate 6,957,739 of NC_137518.1, forward strand.
TTGTTCTGAACCCTGGAGAGTGAAGCCTGCATCATGCTTGGAAATAACTAGCTACTTGGTCCCTTGCTAACTAGTTATTGGCTTGTTAACTTGATGTGTGGATATTGTTGAGAAGTAACCTTCCTGTTCTGAAATGTTTGCCAGTTGGCCTTGTTAAATCACCGACTACCCATCCAAGTCAAACATGTTAGGCTTCAGTGTTTTTTTGTATTGCTATTACAGTGGTTTCTAATGGAACAAGATGGACATGTGTAGGGCTTGGGTGGTTAAATAAAATGTGCATATTAATTGAATCTGGATTTCATTGACGGTAAATGTGTATGCATCTGTGCCTTTTTCTGTTGTGCTATGACATCTCTAAGAGCAGTACACCTTTTGTTAGCACCAAAGTGCCTAGATTAGTACAAACAAAATTGCTACTGGGCAGTTTCTTAGAGAATGCACTAATTGAAAGTACATTTATTTCTTTAAAATAATGCAGTAGTGGATTTTTATTTATTTATTTGTATGAATGCTGAAAGGTGACATATTGAATCCGTTGAAACCCTTCTGTTAGCAGCTGATACACTCCCGATTGTTTTCTATCCTTATTATTTTTCTTTTTTAAGTCTTGATAATGTACTTTAATTTACTTACCTCTGAAGTAAATGGCTTTTGTACTGCCCATTGTAGGTCAGCTTTACAGCATTGTGTCATCTTTGAGTAAGGAACATGTGCTGTCTGCTGGGTTTGACATAAACACCCCAGATAGCCTGGGGAGGACCTGCCTGCACGCTGCCGCCTCTGGAGGGTAAGATGCCTGGAGCCAGACATGCCTGGATTGCACACATCCTGAATGTGTTTAGGTTAAAGGAAGTTAAAAACACAACTTGGGATGTTTAAGAATTCTAAAGACTTTGATGGTTACACATTTGACTGATAGTCTGTTGACTTTTTTCTTGGCAGAAATGTGGAATGTCTTAACTTGCTGTTGAGCAGTGGTGCAGATCTGATGAAAAAGGATAAGCTGGGAAGGTAAGTTATTTGCTCATTTGTAGGGATTTTGTTCTTTTTAGCACTCAATGCTGTGGCTTGGTGTTGCTCATCAGCTCTTTCCCACCACTCCTTCCCCAATGTTCAGGGCACCCCTGCACTATGCAGCAGCAAATGGAAACTTCCAATGCATGGTGGCCCTTGTGAGTGCCGGACCCGAGGTCAACGAGCTGGACCTGAAGGGGTGCAGCCCCCTGCACTACGCTGCTGCATCCCAGACCTTCCGCAGGTATGGTATTCCCACCCGCTCAGACGCTCGCCTTCAGCTTCAGCTGGGCAGGGAAAGCATCAATTCTGTAGTTGCCATGCTTCTGCGGTAATTTGCAGAAATTTGTTGCAGGGTAAAACTGATTAAAATGATGATCAGCCAAATATCGGATTACACAGCGAGTTGTAATTGGCAGATGATAGAGTGCTGGATTTTGTTGCGTGTCTTTTATGAATTCAACTTTGTTTCAGATTGGACTGTCACCACTTTGGCAACCGCCAGAGCAATGAGCGAGATAAGGAAGGTCTGCTGTAAGTACAGTTTTTGCTGCTGCTAAAATCATTCTTGTAGCACATTGCAGTTGTGCTGGATCTCATGTGCCGTCTGCTGCCTTTCTGCCCAGATGTCTGGAGTATCTGCTGGATAACGGGGCTGACCCAGGCCTGCGCAACAGCAAAGGATTCAGCCCTGTTCACTATGCAGCTGCCTATGGCAACAAGCAGAACTTGGAACTGGTAGGTTTGAATGTGTTGGGCTCTCTCAAGCTTAACATCCCCTGTTTTGGGTTGAAATGATCATACCTGACATTTGAATTATATGATTCCCTTGTTCAGTATGGAATTAATGTATATTCATGCAACAGTGTGTGTGTAAAAGGGAGAGAGAAAGTGAGAGAGAGGATGTAAGCAAACATGTTCACAAAAATAATCATGTTCAGCTCTCCTATGTGAGCAGAAGCTTTTTGTACATACTGCGCAAGTAGCATGTGGTAGACAACAAATGCGCAAAAAACAAGTTGGTGCATATGCATATTCATTGCAAAAAATGTTATTTTTTTAAATCATTGACTATGTATCAATGTAGCACTATTGAAAAATAATAGTGGTATCAGTTTCTTTTACCAGTATACAGGATTTTGGCTGCAGTGCTCAAGGTGGCTTAATAGGTATACCTTTGCTTTTATAAGGGGACACTTTATATGAATTGCTTTTATTGCCAGCTCTTAGAAATGTCCTTCAACTGTTTGGGAGATGTGGAGAGCAGTTTTCCTCTGAGCCCTTTACACTTGGCTGTGAGTATGTAAAGCATCTCTGTACATTCAAAGAAAACACTCTATATATACTGTGTGACTTATGAATAGAGATTAACATCGTAGACAAATCTTCAGATATTAGTTAATATTCAAGAATGGAGAATAAAGTTGTCCGCTGATGCCAGATTTTGAGGTTTGAAGTCTCTCTCTCGCCTTCCTTCCCCCCCTCCCCCCCAATCCTCTCTCCCCTTCTCCATCTCCCCCAGGCATATAATGGTCACTGTGAAGCTCTGCGGGTGCTGGCTGAGACTCTGGTGAGTCTGGACGGCAGGGACAGTGGTGGGCGCACAGCGCTTTATCTGGCTGCCCAGAGAGGTCATGCTTCCTGCGTGGAGGTGCTCCTGGCTCACGGTGCCTCTTGCTTCCTCAAGGAGCGGGCTCGCAAGTGGACACCCCTCCATGTCGCAGGTACCACCTTAGACTGCAGGCCTTTCATATGACCACTGTAACATCTAGGTTGTAGAAAGCATTATGTATTAATTTATTTATTTGGATTCTGGTTTGATGTCATGCATACAGACAGTAGAGGTGTATAGCTGTACGCATTAAATTATTAGTTCATATTTGTTGTAATCTGATCCATTTCTAGATAGAGGTGTAATGGTACGTGTATTCATCCTGAACTGTCACAGTACACATGAGACGGTTCTTGCATGCAGTCATATGGAGAAACCGCATTAACCTATGTGTGAACGTAATGCAGAGTCAAATTTCACAGCCATGACTTCCACCTGAAATGTTAAGCTCCAAGTTGTCAGCAAGTTGGCAACTTGCTATGCTAAACTCACTACTGTCAGACTGAGTTAGTCACACTATGGGGAATGCAAATTACACACAGGAATGAGACCAGCCTGCTTCTTTTAGAGAAGCTGTATGGGGAAAAATTCACATTCCTATTGAACTATGATAGCATGTTGTAGACAAGAACAGTGTGTTGGTATTGGTGGGTGTGTGTGTGTGTGTGTGGGTGCGTGTGAGAGAACGTGTTCAACGGCATCGCTACGATGTGTCAGTCACTTACATATCTTATCCAGAGCGACTTACAATTTCAGTCATGTTACAGGGGTAGGCAAATGTCAGCGCTATCAGTCTTGCTGACATGGTACATTTGGGGATTGCACCCCAGTTTTCTATGAGAGAGTTAACATTGCTACCCACTATACCTGATGGTCAGAGTACACATTTGTAACCTGGAGGACCCAGGTTCAAGGACAAATGTGGTCACTGCCCTCAGCCATCACTACACAAGCCCTTCCATGTGCTGCAAGCGTGCACAGAAATAATTGCCCAACAGGGACTACCATCTTCTTTTAGAGACGTTTCCAGATTAGATAACCCCTTAGCCTTGAGGCTGAAAATGGCTATTAATTTAAACTCTTCTGAAGTGACATATCTTGCTTTTGCATTTCATCGGTTCTGATATGAAAATAACAAATGATTGAACGAAGCCGAAATTTCATAGATATTTGCCCCAAACTGCCATTTTGGTAATCCACTAAATGCATAAGAATTTATATCCACGTCTGTTTACGCTTCTGCTTCTCCATCATTAGTTCCTTACTAGACTTCAATGTCTTATTGCTCCACCCAAGAGTGGAGACATCCAGGATACTTGTCTCATTCCTTTCGCATTTATCTCCTATACCATTATGGTATCGTTTTCTCCACAGGCTTTTGTTTGACTGCTTTTATCATTTCAGTGCTTCACTGCTCCTTATTGTAGGCAGCCACCTTAACTGCTGCCAAATAAACCCAGCAGATGGGTGTGTGGGTGTTTTTCCAGACTTTTCATTATGAAGGATTTCTATGCTTGATTTTGATTTTAATTATTTTCTGTTCACATCCAGTTTACTTGCTTTTATTTTTGAAACCGTCTTCATACTGTCATGCCTGATATGAAAGGCCATTACTGTGTGCAAGGGATGTGCAACAAATGCTACAGATTATGCTTCATTTTACTCTCTTAAAGCTCTGTTCTTCCATTGTTTATACACTCTGCCCTTCCATGTATTCATCTTTTGTTAGTCAGATTGCACTGTCTTCCTTGTACACAAGCAGCTGTAATTTCACTATCCTAATAGTATTAAAATAGTATTAAAAGTCTGCTAAATGTCGCTTTCTACAAATGTTTACTTTAGAAATCTGTTTTCAAGAGAAGAATTTCTTCTTTATACAGATGGCTATGTCTGTGTAACCCTGCTTACCATTAGAGGCGTTACCATTAATAACATCCCTAACGTGTTTATTCTTGGATGTTTCCCTCTTGTAGCTGCCAGTGGCCACACGGACTGCTTGTACATGCTGATGAGTCGTGCTGAAAAAGCTGACCTCATCGACCTGGCAGATGTACAGGGCCAGTAAGTGTCATGGTTGCCAGTTAGAAATTGTTCCCCTTTTCAAGTACCATTCATCCTACAACTGGTCATCTTTCTGTTTTGGCCAGTTTTTATTTAAAAAAAATTGACTAAATATAAAATTAGCATTCTGAATTTAATTTAAAGTCTGAAATGTTTCTGCTGTTAATTTCAATTTGTGATTATTTTGAGCTAGTTTGTCAGGCTTGCTGGTGTGTGTTGTGTAGGACTCCGCTGATGTTGGCCACCCTGGGCAGTCACGTGGACTGTGTCCACATGCTTCTTGAGAGGGGGGCTAAGCCTGACACAGGGGACAGGCAGAGTCGCACTGCCCTGCACAGATCGGTGAGCATGGCTGGGGGGGGTGCTGTCCAGCTGATGATTTGTTCCCAAGGTGAAATTTCTTTTGGTGTAGCTGTGTTCAACATAGCAGACTGTAAAAAACCTGTGAAATGTACTGTTTAATGTGTATCAGTCCTTCCACCAGTGCTTGCGTATGAATGCGTACATTTTCTTCTTCCTCGTGTTATGTTCCTCTCCATGTGACTCTGCGCTGGGCTGCTCTGTTCTCTGTCCTGACCCTGGCGAAGGCGGCAATGGGCAGTGAGGAGTGTGTGTCGGCCCTGCTGGAGCACGGCGCCTCTGCCCTGTGCAGGGACACCCACGGCTGGAGCCCGCTGCATTCTGCTGCCACCGGTGGACACTTCGAGAGCCTGCGGCTCCTATTGCAGGTGGCTGTGCAGGATGACCCTCTGGACTCCCTGCTGGATTACAGGAGCTACACACCTGCTCACTGGGCAGCCTACCATGGTGAGGAGGGGTGCAGTTTCTGCTGTCAGTTCAAACAGTTTCATTAACATAATGGCATTGATATCACCTTCAAACATTAAATTTAACTATATTAGATTTAATGAGGAATTTAATGACAGAAAAAAGAACAAACTTTGATGTCTGCTGGAATCTGCAAAGCTCATATATTTACAATTAATTTATTTTGAATTGCACTGTAATATGTGATACTGTAGTATATCTAATACATATACATTTTCTTTTATTTCACACTTCCATTTACTTAGCATATTCGTTGCGTGTCGCACTAGGCTGTTTGACAGTTGTCTCGTGCTGTCCTTTTAATAGCTGTTTAACTCAGTGACTCAACTGGTAGGATAACTTTTGAACAAAAATGTAATGCCGGATTTGTGCCGAATGCATTCTTATTATTAATTAATATAAATTGTATAATAATGACAATTAATACACAATATTATTATAACTTTTATTGTAGTATTTTTTGTAAGTTTTTTTCTATTTTCTTGCAAAATTTTCTACCTTGTATTTTCTGAACATTCTTCTTAGGGCACAAGGACTGTTTAGAAGTTTTACTTGAACACAAACCATTAAGTATCCAGGAAGGAAATCCCTTCACTCCACTGCACTGTGCATTGTGAGTATGTTGCATCTGTTTAGAGCAGTTCCACAAAGAGGGACAGACATTAAAGCAAAACAAACCTGTACTCCCCTGCAGAATGAATGGTCACGACGCAGCTGCTGAACTGCTGGTGGAAACAATGGGCACCAAGATTATTAACCTCAGAGATGCCAAAGGAAGGTGAGGGTGTTTTTTCCTTCAGCCTGTGCAACTGTTAATTTTTTTTCTTGTGTTGGAAAAACTCTACTGCTAATGTATGCTGAAAAATTTCAGAGAAGCAATAATTCATTTTAATTCAAATTGTGTCGTATAAAAAAGTCATAATTGAGGAATGATGAATTTCACCATTAAGATGGGTTTTCAGTCACTTCCTGTCACTCATTGTTCAGTAAATGTAACAAGAGGCTCTGATTTATTTGGCTCAGGATTTATTGCTTTTACTATAAAATCTTTTCTAGATATGTGTGGTGATTGTTTTTCTGTGCACTTTGTTCAAAGGACTCCCCTACATGCAGCTGCTCATGCAGAGAAAGTGTCTGGGTTGCAGCTAGCATTGGTCTGGGGTTCAGAGGTAAACTGTGTTGATTCTTCAGGCCGCTCTGCACTGATGGTGGCTGCAGAAAACGGGCAGACATCTGCTGTCGGTGTGTACCTATTACATATTCCATATATTCTTGTTCATTTTCACATGTGGCAGGACCTCCCCATTACAGGACCTGGTCTCATGCTTCTGGGTGACATCTGTTTTGCAGAGATCCTGCTTCATCAGGCCAAAGCAGACCCATCACTGCTGGACAACAACAACAACACAGCACTACACTTGGCCTGTAGTCGAGTAATGTGCCCATTTCCTTGTACCACAGCATGGTTACATTAATTTTTTAGCAATGTTGCCTTTAAAAGAGCCATCTACCCTAATGTCTGAACTATGGGAATTTATAGTTAACTGGCACTGACAGTTAGTCACACTAAAACAGACAGAAATTAATTGAGAAAAACATATACACAGAGAATAATCCCTCCTAAAGTGCATAAATGTCATGTGAATAGGTGTCACCCAGGTATGAAGTAGTCATTTCGCTGCATTGCATTTATGAACAAATTGTCAACTCGAGCAGAAGCCATTTAGCCATCTAACTGCTGACTGTAAAGTCTGTTTCTAATCCTTTGAGGACTTGGATTTGGGTTATGGAGAAGGCCACCCTCTAGCTGCAGCATGCATATCTGTAACATAAATAATGATGTAACTTCTCTTTTAATATTCCAGAGCCATGAAATGTGTGCCCTACTGATTTTGGCTGAGATTGATGACCCTTCCCTCATCAATGCAACAAACAATGCTCTACAAATGTAAGGTTTCATGAATACTTTGTCCTGTCATTTTTCTGGCTGTTCTAGTTTGGCTATTTTATATTTATTGATTAAATTTGTTCATTGCTCTCTATTGCAAGGCCCCTGCATATTGCCGCACGAAATGGCCTTGCCACTGTGGTGGAGGTGCTCTTAAGTCGAGGCGCCACAGTACTGGCTGTCGATGAGGAAGGTGAGTTCCTTATCTTGACCTAAAAAATTATTTTTCTCTGTTTAAAAGGTTTTAACCAGAATTGCTCTGTTGCAGTTCTTAAATACCTTCCAGAAATTTAGAAAAATGGTATAGCAGTGTTTTTTCTTCATAAGCTCCTAGGTGAAATTAACTGACTGATAAAAGAAAAGCCTTGTTATTTCTCCCAGGTTTTCTGTCACGAGGTACATCAAAGTTGTCTGTTGAGGCATTTCCTGTTCTTTATTTACACACAATCTTTTTGGTTTATTACTAATCAGTTAATTAACTTTATAAATGATCTTGTACCTACTATCAGTTCATAGTGAAATTGGTCTGAATTGGCACATAAATTGAATCTTTCTTTAGGTCACACCCCGGCTTTGGCGTGTGCACCAAATAAAGATGTGGCGGACTGCCTGGCACTCATCCTCTCAACTATGAAGCCTTTTCCTCCCAAAGACCCCACTGCTGGTACCAACTACAGCCTCAGTTTGTTAAAGCACTGTGGCATTGTTGCCACTCATCATCCTTTGCCCAATGGCAGCTTACGGCACAGCTATTCCAAGGAACGTCACGCCACTGTAGGGCTGGACAGCTGCCTAACTGAGTGAGAAATAAACACACATGCATCCTCAGCATCCTACCCCTAACCACAATGTGCTGATTCCCTTTTCCGTACTGTTCAACCCGGTACCGTTTCTAACTACATCTGCCTAACACTTATTTAACCCAGTACTCTCTATATAAGGGCAGGAATGTACTTGTTTGTGTGTGTGTGTGTCTGTGTGCGTGTGCGTATGAGATTTTGTGTGCACACACGCATGCATAAGTGCTGTCTAAATTTTCCTTAACTGTGCAGTCAAACCTGTTGTATATGCAATTATTGTCCCCGCTACACCTCAACAGAATGATGACATATTTCCTAAGTTTCCTTCAAATCCAAAATGTCCTTTGAGAAGATTTGATATCTTAAAAAAATTACACACAAAGAGCATCTATAATACAGCTGTTTTAGGGAAAAACCTTTACATAGAATTGACTGTACATGGAATTGATGTATCAGCCCCGAACCACCATCCTGTTTCATCACAGCAATCCCACTTTCTTTTGCTGAAAATAATGAGGGTTGTCTGCACATTACTACAAACGGAACACCTTAAAGACTGTGTGGTGTTTGTTTACTTGCTGTTTGTGTTTGTTTCTCAAACATAAATTATTTGGTTAATTCTCTGGATGCTTCCAGGTGTCTTACAGTATTGTGCCTGTATTAGTCTGACTACAGTAACATTGAGGATTTAATCCCCATTCCAGTCTCCCACATCCTCTTACCACCTGTTTCTTCCCTACACAAAAGAAAAGAAATGAGTTCTTTTACTGAACTATTGTATTTTTGTGTAAAATGAGGGAAAACATCAAAGCACACATACTAGATTGTTGTTACATAATTAGGTTGAGATTAATTTAAAATGTATTTATTTAGATAAGACATGTTTGCTGAAATATTTTAATGCCAAGGCTTGCATAAGTGTTTGTTTTTTTGTTTTTTTTTTCCTATCAAAAAACAGTTGAAATGATTGTTTCATGAGAGCTGCTATGGTAATGCTGCTTTTTTTTTCTTGTAAGCGGGTCTTTATTTCTGTGTGTTTTGGTTTCTTTTGATGAGAGCAATAACCACACCACCTTCAAGTTATTACAGATTACCTTGACTTTGCTTTGCAAGAAGAGGTTCTGTAGTTGCCCTAAATATAAAATATGAATGTTTTCTCAGAGGGCAGGGTTTGTCCTAGTATAATGTTTGTATATTGCAGAAATCATTCATTCACTTATAGGTCCCTGATTCCAAAATGGCAGGTTGGTTAATATTTTTCATTTTTTTTGCTCTAACCTCTTCAGAGGGCTGCATCTATAATGTGTCTTGAGCAGTCAAACACATTTTTAAGGCTCTCAGCAAGTGCTTGTTAGGATTCTCAGACATTATTTTAGGTATTGAGGGTAGATCTATTCTCTTTCAATTTTTAAACTAATGAGCAGTAGGTTTTATGAACATCATCTATTTTAAAGATTATGTGGGCCCAGTGGTCAGTTAAATCTTTGGTTATGAATCAGGCAGATTAACAAGACTCCTTTCAGGAATGTATCATAGCTACTGAGCTCCAACACCTAAATGGTCTCTTTGTGTGCTTGGATAGCTGTATCCAGTTGACCCTGTTAGGGGTATATTGTAGTTGTGTGTGTCATCAGTTTAGAGGGAGTCTGTGACCATTTTTAATGTGGCATCATGAAGATATCCGAACAGTTGATCATGAAATCTTACCAGTCAGGAAGAAACACCATGACTTGTTAAATTATTTCGTGCTTACATAGATTTAATTTATTTTTAATGTAAGGTTTATTTAATCTGCTTTAGGCATTCTACAGTATTTTTCGGAAAGATACTTGAAATAACCTGTTTATCCATATGTGAAAAACACCTAATTCCCTGGCATTTGATGTGGCACAGATGTTCTGCTAATACTTTTGTAGTAATTACAATATATAACACTTTCTTTCTTTTTTTAACCTCTCCCAATAGTTCTGCTAAGAGACATATGTATGTGGAAAAGTATATATTCACAGGTATTACTTTTCCCCAATTTGGCTTTTTATGTCTTTTAAAAAAAAAACTAAAAAAAAACCTGACAATCAGTATTTTAAGGGCTTTTAATTTAAAAAACAAAGCTTTAAGTATGCTATATATATTTTCTCATGATTAGTATGTGTGCTTTGGCTATTACCTCTCATGTAAAGGAAAGGGAAGGACAGACAGCATTGTTCTTCAGTAATGGTCCTGCAAAGTATAATACCAATTTACAAAGGGCTTCTCAAAGACCCAACCACTGCCTGATTTGTTTTTTGATTGGTTGGTTGGTTTGTTGTTGTTTGTTTGTTTTGTTTCTTTGTTTGTTTTTCTTCAAAAGCAGCTTCTCTTTAGTGTCTTTGAGGAACAGCTTTTTGTTTATGTACTTGCATATATTCAGGTCATTATACCTCAGCTACAAATTCACAATAGGAATATTAAAAAAAAAAATCAAGCACTAGTACCGATTTGAGGTTTCACATTTGTTTTTGTTTTTTTTCTTTGGTTTTTAATTTTTTTGGGGGGGGGGGCTCTGCAACGAGAGTCAACAAGTCTAATACTTTTAACAGCTTTGAATTTAAGATATAGATTTCCTGACGGCTCCAGTTAAACAGGGACAAGAGAGGACCTAGGAAAAAAAAGTTGGAGCAAACCTACAAAAAAATGATTTAAGGAATAAAAAAGCATATATTGCACCCTTTTGTGGCCAGTACCTGTTACCCACAATACTGAAATTTTGAAGCTTTTAGAAAATAGTCAGCATCCCTTTACTGAATGTGGAAATGGCTAATGCCTGAGACAATGTCCCTTCTGTTCCTCACATTTGCGCTAACATGCTGAAAAGTTGATTGTATTAAGCTACCTGGACTACTTTGCTTATGTTTTTTTTCATAAGCCCTTTTTATATGATGTCAGAGTATGGGTATAAACTGATGCTGAACAAGCCATTCAATAACATTATAATTTAAGAAGTTCAAGAGAGGATATTTATTGGAACTTTTTTTTTGTCAAATGGAAAACATTTGCGGAGCATGCCATTGCTCTTGTGGACTACATTTGAGTTGGATTTCATTTTGATTTTTGGACATTTCCTGAGAACTGTGATAACTGTCTATAGGTCCAAATATGACAAGCCAAGGGCAGGCATATGATAAAATATGGCATTGCAGGTGCTGTCCCCATGCTGATGTATATATGCATAGACAGTGACTGTTACCTGAGAAGCAAGAATGTGCTGATCTAAAGAATAGAGATGAAAAAAACAAGACTGTGGAATAATAAGTGCCCTGTACTGTAGATGGGCAATACATTTTTTTTTAAAATTGAGACAAAAGTTCCTCTTTACACTGACCCAAAGCACTTATTTATGAATACGCACTTTTGTACCTTTAATAGTGTGTGTGTGTGTGTGTGTGTGTGTGTGTGTGTGTGTGTGCATACATGTTGCTGTTGTAGTTTTATCGTTTGGGGTTGTAACATTGAGGCTACAGAAAAGGTGGATCTTAATCTGTTTTCATAATTGTGTGTGTGTGTGTGTGTGTGTGTTTCTGCGTGCTCATCTGTGTTTATTACTAATAGTAAATGAAGAGGGAATGAATCTCCCTTTTGGGATCAGTTAAGGGTAGCAGTGAAGCTCACACCTCATTGTGCAGATGTGAGTAGCACAAAACACACTTCAAACTGAAAACTCTATTTGCACTGCCTTTTAATGAGTTGCCAAAAGGAGCAAGGAGCAAATTATAGCAATGGAGAGCCTTCAAATTCATAGGTCGATGTTGATTTACAGGCATCTCCACTGAGCCATATTCATAAGTAAATTTGCAGATAAAAATAAATAAATTTTAATATTCAACCGAATTTTAGCTGAAATTGCACTGTACTGTGGGGTGGGGGTATACAGAAACATCCATTATAGTTTGAATACTAGATCAAGCCTGACTTTCATGATCATAGTCCCTTTTTGTAGATGTTTGTTTTGTGTGTTTATTCTTGTCAGTCCTCATCATTTAAACCATTGCAGGGTGTTATGTATTTGAAAGTGGAGATGTTTTTTGTTGTTGTTTTGTAGTTCTAAAATGCATGTGCAAGAGGTGAAAGGCTGCACATACAGCCTCCTCTAGTGCCTAGGAGATCTGCTTCTCTATTGGTCAATGTAAATGTTTATTAGCTTTTGGGAATGCCTTATAGTTATCTTTCACAGTTAATTTCTGTCATTCTCTGTATTTTGTGTGTCCTGTCTCAACTCTTGCCCATAAGTGGGGGAAGTGTGTGTGTGTGTGTGTGTGTGTGTGTGTGTGTGTGTGTGTGTGTGTACAAACACTTGCATGTCAAAAATGGTTGACCTTAATGACACCCCATGCATTACCAAGACCTGCAAGTGCCATATGAATCTGTGTACTGTTTGCTCAGTAGAGCTAGTCTTTCATTATGCAGTCCAAGTAGAGCCACTGGGTGAAAACTGTAAAGGGGACTAAACAGTAAAGGCCAGACCCTTGTACTGCTTCAACCTTTTAACACTACAGTTCAACCTTTTATGCAAAGGTAGTCCAATATTTGGGCATTTACCATGAGCTAAAGGTCATGTCTAAATTGTTTAACACCCTGGAGTGGCTTAAATGGTTTTGGGGTTCCCAGTATTTCTTGAAATATTTACAGAATAAATTATTTGCAGAGGGTAAGGTCATTAACAAGCTGAAAAGGAATGAATGAATTAATGATTTATTATTTTCTCTGGAATAGCATGTGATTGTATGAAGTATGCAAAATACAAACAGTAGGCTGATGGTGAAAATAGCAATATGGCAGCTGGGCTAGTTTGTTAAAATAGCAGTTAGTAAAATTGCACAATATAGTAGCAGTCAGCATTCTGTTAAATGCAAGTTATAGAGCTTTGGAGCACTTAAGTAGTCAAAGGGATAACTTGCCAGCCAATTGGTTGTTATGAAGGAGACATTAAATGTTCTGTAGTTTTTGTTTGTCAGGAAGATTATTTTAAAGGGAGGACACAAGGATGACGGTGAAATGTAGCTCAGTCGTTTCTCAGTGACCCTTCGTGGAAAGGACTGAGAATTAAATCTACAATTAAAAGTAAATAAATTCATAAATTAAAATGCATCTGATATAGAATATATGCCAATGTACATTTAGATTACTGAGATTTGGCAAATAGGATAAAGATTATAAATTATCATGTATCCATTTAGTACTTGATTTTAAAAGGTTTCATTGTCAGGATTGTCATTTGTAAGTAACAGGATTGATGCTGTCCACAGCATATTATTTTGGGAAGTATCCCACTTACCTCCATGGACATTTCTGTCCCTCTTTTACTTGAAGAATTAGTTTAAGGCAATAGAAGTCTCATTTTCTATTTTAGAGTAAATCCCTGGAATATGCCTTAAAGGTACAGCTCTACTTGACAATTACAGGTGATAGGTTTACTGTGTGACTGTTCACTGTAATGATTGTGGCTGGAAGATTTAGGTATGATGTGCAGATTCACCTTTGGTCAGTTTTTGTGGTGTTCTATCAACTGCATGGTTCTGAATGATTGTACTCATTAGATCCCATTCTAGAAGTGTATCATGGGTTAGAGTTGTTCTGTAATAGGAGGAGAAAAAAAGCATTTTGCCAGAAGGATTACAAAATGTCCTTTTCTATAAGGATAGTTCCAATGGAAGTCTTAGATCACCTGATGTGAGGGAAAACTACTAAGGACTGGCTTTTAGGACATAAAATGAACTTCTGCTATACATAATGTATGCTTTCATGAGACATGGCTTATAAAAAATCTAAATGCCTGTGTAGAACTTTCTTATATACATAACATATATTAAAATTAGAACAATTTAAAATATATGAGGTGAGCTGTCCAGTTATTTGGTATTTCTGGTTATGCTGTGGCTTTAGAGTTGTCTTGCCATTTCAGTTTACCTACCTGTGCTTTCCTGTAATGCACTTGTTGGACATTTAACAGTTGTTTTTTTTAACACATGGTGGCAAAAGAAATCCAGAGGCTGTAGTTGTTACTGTGCAAAGAAAAACCAAGGTTTGTGCCATGGACAGAGGATCTTGCTGCCCTGTCTGCTTATTAATTTCCAAATACAATAGAAACTAGAAAGTGCATGTCCTGTCCATACTAATTCAGTTCATTACACGAGTCCAGAATTAAGGATGTTTTCCTCAAATATATTAAATAAATGCATGCTTATGTCAGGTCTCTTAATGCTGTTCTAGTTCCAGTTCTGCATCTAATGTATAATGACACAGTTTATGTTTATGTATTAAACACTAAACACTAAATCTTATTTTATTCAAATAAAAATCTTTCATTAAAAGTCCTTCAGGTAACCTGGAATCTTAACATGATATAAATTTGCTTTTAAGTGTGAATGGATACATCCTTTGGCTGGTCCTGTATTTTTGTGTCAGAGGTTCATAGAGCTTATAATTTTCAAGTGCTTCACTTGATTAGCTGTAAGCACACCAACCTTTACCTCATCATTGAAGGGCAGGCATTTTGTTATTTGTAGCGATGAGTGCATTTTGTTGTTCAAATGGACCTTGTGCATTTATTGTTATGCAGCATAACTTTTGCTTTGAAATAAAACGTATATGGAAGTAATAGATGCTTTGGCAAATAAAGGAATATTGGGGTTTTGGAATCTGTACATACAAGTTCTTTCAACTGATGTGTTTTATTTGTGAAACGTCTTTTGAAGCTTGAAGTATATTTGGGTAAAGGATTTCAAGTCATTTTTAATTAAAATTATTCTGTTTTTTATCATCATGAAAATCACTGGCAGGTCATACTTTAATGAAATATCCACAAGCATAAATCCAAAGAATATTGGTTTCCGTATGCATATAACCAAGTTGTTACCTCAGCCATAGAACATTTATCTACTTAAGTTATAGATCACTAATGTTTTTGCTGCACGTAGGTTTGGAGAAATATGTCCCCAAATGGAAATTTCAATTTGTGGATTATTTATAAAGATTACATAGTGGTTGAAGGATACTTGAACGTGCATTCATTCGTACACACACACACACACACACACACACACACAGATTATCTATCTATCTATCTATCTATCTATCTATCTATCTATCTATCTATCTATCTATCTATCTATCTATCTATCTATCTATCTATCTATCTATCTATCTATCTATCTATCTATCTATCTATCTATCTATCTATCTATCTATCTATCTATCTATCTATCTATCTATCTATCTATCTATCTATCTATCCTAATCAGTGTAAGACACTTTTCCTTCCTTATTGCCCAGTCATCTACAAAAACGTAATTTTGCATACTTTCACATACACTGTTAATATTTCATGCCTGATATTGTGATGAACTAGCTGGTAATCCGTTGATAGTCCAGAATTAAATTGTTTTGCTGTTGGTCTTGTAGTGAAATTGCATCTCTGTGCCACACTTAAAAATAAATGGCTTCAACCAGATTACATGTAATACATGTATTACATGTATGACTTCACTTTAAGAATTCAATGTCAAGATATTCAGCTTTGACAAGAGTGCTGTGTAGCCTCATTTATGTCAGTATTCCAGAAAGGGCAGAAGGGAAAATCTCCAACAGTTTTAATTACATAGACACATGGAATCATATAAGACCAAAACCCCAGTAAATGTTCTAAAGGAGCATGATAATAAAAAGCTAAAATTGTTCCTTGCAAAAGAATATAACATGACTCTTCTCATTTGGATGACCACTGCTGGTTAAGATGGTAGTATAGGTGCTGTATTATTGAGAATGTTTGTTTAATTAGGTCTTGTACTATAACAAACCTTTTAGTTTGACTCAATGTGAAGTACAGGTTAAAATTGATTACTTAATTTCTGAGAGAAAACTAAGATGCTAAATATGTAGGTGTGGATCATTTATATTCTGCCATCTAAGGCCTTCTTAGAATAACATTTGGTCATGTAAATGATACAATGAACACATTGAACAGTGGTTTTAAATTTCCTCTAAATGCAAATGCAAAATCAAAGGGGCTTATTTTTGCTATGGTTGCTTTTTTGTGTATTTATGTCACTAACACCAGTAGGTTATGATAATGATAATTTTAAGGGGTTTGTTGCAGATAAAATGGGTGATATTGACTAAATACTATTTTTGCATTTTACTGTTTGACTTGGCCTCTATTGACTGAAAGTGCTGTTCTCATAATCAGAGGTACATTCCCTTGGATCCAGACTGTGCAGTGTGATGAGATAGTTGGCCAGATTAAACTGATTGTCAAACATGTGGCATGAATAGTAGTATCATCAGTGTAGCACACAAATAAAGAGGAGGGGAAAATGCTAAAATTTGTGCATTGCCCAGCCTGATATGACAAAATTGCACCAGTTACACTGTTCAGAAGTGATGGAAGAAGAAAGTTCTCCTGTTAACTTAGACCATTAGATCACTGCACATCTACATCCCTTGGCAACAAACTGCAAAACTAAAACGTACAATGTCATTGGTAAACCAACAATATGTACAAGAGGGAGTGTATTCCCAAACAAATGGTTTTAGCCAAAGGAACTTAAACCATATGCGCTTCAATGTACAAATATAAATAAAATATAAAAAATACCTCTTGAAATGTATAAGGCCATAGAGGCTGATCTATGCTTGTGCTATTTGCTTCCTTAATCTGGATTGAAGTAAAGACACTTCTCATTGATGTTTTGGTGAATGTTGGAATTTAACTGGGTCCTATTTGAACAATTTTAGCTTTGGAAATGAGTGTTTCTCTAAGGAAGGGGCTTCTATAAGGTAAACTGCAAAAAAAAAAAGAAAAAAAAAAGGTGACTTCCATTAATATTTTTCTAAATGCTAGGAATTGCCTATGCTTATAAGTACTATATGTTAATTCATTAGTACTTTTCTGGTTCTTCTATTTTAAATGCTAATGGAAAATTGTCTTTTATTGGGTCTGTGTGAACATTTTTGTTTACTAATTCAGATCTTATTTCCAAGATCTGTGAGGATCAAATTTCACTTGTTGAAAAGGCGTAGTTGAATAACAATCTCATTTTTACTTAGAAAACCTTTAGGGTATACATCAAAGTTTACTCAGATGTCCCTGTGGACTGCAGACAGTGCCTATTAATCAAGGGATCCTAGGCAAAGAAGGACATTTAACAAAAGTTCCTTAAAAAAAAAAAAAAAGACATTTGGACCCTTAGATTGTGTATATACTTTCTTCTTACAAAATTGCAGTAAATCTTGTTTTAAGGAAGTCTTGCATTTCTTGCTAATCCTCATTTCCAAATGTACACATGTAACTGCATCAAATGGATGTTTGTTATGGATTGTTTTTTTTGTGCCTTGCATTTTTCATTATGCTATTGCCACATATAGATGAGGACAAAATTGTTGGAACACTTCCAAAAATAAATAAATAAATAAATAAACCCACAATTTTCTCTGAAACAACTTGAAACAATGGGTTTCCATCAATCAATGGGTTTCCATCGTTTATTCCATATTTAATAAAAACCTGAATTTGATTTTGAATTTTGATCCTAAAGAATATTAAATGTGAAAAAGGAAAATGGCATGGAGAAAAATGATGGGACCATTAAGGATGTTGTACATCCTTTAGAGGCATTCGCCAAGTATAGTTCTCAATAAGATGTCTGCACTTGTCAACATGTAGTTTGACCCAACCTTCCTGAGCAAACACCTCCAGCTTTGTCAGGTTTGAAGGGTACCTTCTCTAGACTGCATGTTTCAACTATTTCCATAGATGTGCAATAGGATTCAGATCCAATGTTCTGATCTTGGCCATTCTTAGGTGCTTTTAGCTGTTTTTTCAGAAGTATGTTTTGCTCCAGAGTACCTTGTTTAGTCTTGAGATTTCATTGTGCCCTGTACATATTCAAAGTACTCCTTGCCAGATGCAGCAAATCCTCCATATTTTACAGTAGCTATGGTTTTCTTTTCTTTGAAAGCTTTGTTTTTTCCTTTTATGATCATAGTGCTAATGTGACTTGCCAAAAAACTCCAGTTTTGTCTCATCTGTCCAAAGGACATTCTCCAAGAACCATTGTGACTTGATGGTATACATTTTAGCAAATTCCAGTTTGGCTTTTTGTTTTTCTTTCAGCAGTGTAGTGTCCTAGGTCTTCTTCCATGGAGCCCATGGAAAAAAGTGACAGATGGTGTGATCATACATGGTACTGATGTACCATGACCAAGGGAGTTCAGCTTGTGTTTATTTATAAGTTCTCCTGGTCTCTTTGACTAATACTATTCACACTATCCTTCTATTCAATCTGGGGCCAATTTTCCTCTTGCGACCCCATCCAGGAAGGTTGGCTAGAGTCCCATGGACCTTAAACATCCTTATAATATTTGTAACTCTAGTCACAGGAACACCAAGTTGCTTGGAGATGTTCTTTATAGCATTTACTTTTAACAGGCTTTTGTTTGATTTCCTTCAGTTTAAATAAACTGAATGATTGATCATAAGATTTAAGATGTGATGATGATTAAAGAAAATACCTAGTTGGAAATATTACTATGATCGAGGTTTTATAATCTCCTACAGTGGTACCAACAAATCTGTCCAGGCCATTTCAGAATATCTTTGCAGAATAAGCAATAATTTCTCTTTACACACTTTCTTGGCTTTACTCCGACATACCAAAGGCATGCAGGTATACATGAGACAATTGGTTTTAATTTTAGCACACTTCAAAAGAAATGAAGCATTGTTTCACCAAATTTGTCCACATATGTACAAATGGATTTCCTTGGCATTAACAGTAGATGCAATACTTGGCAAGTGTAGTATTTGATCATGCCTGTGAATTCACAAAGCTATTTTGAGATCTCTGCAATTGTTTTTACTACTGCTACTCAGTAATTTACTCAGTTTATAGGACTTTGTGCACTCATGTTTTGGAATGACTGTGTTGAAAGCAGCCTTATGTTTTTGACAAATGTCTGGGTGAACAATCAGACCTCAGTGTGTGCACCCCCTGTGCTCTTTTCAAGTGTTCAGCTAGTAAGTTAGATAATGATACATAGTTAGGTTTTTTTTTTTTGTCATGTCAGTCACAATTTTGCTGGACCAGTTATGGGTTAACCCTAATTGTACCCAACCCTAGTTATAAAAAATAGAAAGAGAAACTCCTCTCTTAGAACTAAAAAAAAAAAAAAAAAAAAACCTCATTCGATCACCAAAATGTACTGTTGCCTCTTGTGCATGAGGACATGACAGTGTCATAAATTGCGCTTGATTTGAAAGGGGGCATTGCTGCTACAAGAAATTCCTGCATGAATTTCAATCACTTTTAGGTGATGTATACATGGACGTAGTGGGCACACATACACTTAGAGAATCTATATATAATTTTTTTTTTTTTAAATTTAAAACCTTATTGCACATACAGCACCATGACAAGAAATAGTGCAAAATCAGTGGAAATCACAATTCATCCTCCATTTGTTAAATTTGGTATTATCAAAGAAATTTGGGAAACCTTTTTTTTTTTTCTTCCACATTCACAAGCTCTAACGCAAACATAAAATAATTTCTTATAAAGCCTTCTGGACCTTTTTGTGACAGTGATATCTTTGGAAACACTTCTTTGTGTGATCAGCGAGTCTGGTGAATGATTGACACAATGTTAAATATATGTGCAAAAACTAAAATGTGATTTCAGAGGAAAAAAACTAAATACATTTATATTAACCTGCTGTGATTAAAGGACAAAACAGCTTATTAAACATGGCATTTGCATTCGGTTTTATAACATAAGCAGCAGTCTGTATGTCCTTATGTATTGTTGCTTATTATTGGTTTAAATAAAGAGCTATTGCTTAAAATGTGTGAAAATTCTTATTTTGTTGGTCTTCATGCCTCACCTCTCAGTGTCCATGAAGTGTATATAGGTGAATGTAGTCTTAGACAAAAAAGGTACAAATAACCCTGGGTGAAAAATTCCAATTCTACATCTGTTCTTTCTCTCCCACACACACACACAGGGGAAAAAGCATGTTTGCCCTGAGGGATGGGGACAGTGCAGAGTAACTGTGGGTACAGTACAGTCTCAAGTGTCCTACTAAATTCAATTCTTAACTTTAATGTATAACAAAAGGATGCATGTCTTTCTTAAACTCATCTGAAATTATTGCTTAAAAAATGTAGTTGTACCAGTAAAGATTAATTTTTCATCATATTACAATATATCCAATGAAGTGTAATTATGAGCACACACATGGACAAACAGCTTAAAAAGTCATCACACATTCCTGCAGACCTTGCTGTGACAAAGTATTATTCTAACATTAACAAAGTATACAGAATATTTTTTCATTTATGTGTGAAAGGTGAAAATATAAATGAAAAATATACATTAGCATCAGCAAAACTATCACCATGTTTTGCAGATTAGACTTAAGTTTGTATGTTTAGTACAAAGTATTCCCTTGCCCTTTTATTATCTTATGTGACTGAACATTTCAGATGAAAACGCCAGTTGCACCTACCGTCACTTGGTAAAGTTTAAACAAACACACATTCTGAAACTAGAAAAGACAATTAGTTTTCTAATAACATTGCCCCTCCCTGCTCAATAAAACACTTCAATAAAAATCTACAGCAAAAAAAAAAAAAAAAGCTACCCTAATCCTGAACAGAGCATGAAAGTATAAGGTTCTTTCAGACTACTCACAAATTTATGGTTTGGATGCATGTTAATTTCAAATAGGAAAGACTAGTATTATGGCTTTTAAAATATCAATAATTACAGCCCTTCAACTGTTACAAATGTTAAAAATTTGAAATAACCCATTTATATTTGACTTGCTCCAAATCATTTTTGCAGGGCACACATTTACCAAGTTTGTTCAAGTCAAGATTACAGGGCACTGTAACATTACATGCCAATAATTAATGTCAACAAGACAGGCAATGAACCATGTGGTTTTTCAAAAGAATATCTAGTGTGTTGGGTAGCTGCGATTATCTTTTGGCTGAACGCCGTGTCTCCTTCCCATTGCTCACGGTGCCACCTGCTGCCCTGCTGCTACTTGCTCTGCCACCCTGCTGCACACCAGTGGGGGTGGCAGTTTGAGAATTTACTCCATTTCCATTGGTGGCATCATTACCTTGAAAATAGTACAATATAAACAGTAATTAGTCTCAGAGTGTTGTATCAGTTCATAGTTTGAGTCATCATAATCAGAAGGCCCTTTGACACTTAATTGTATTTTTGAAGTATGTGAAATGACATTTTATTGTTGCCTTTTATCAACTGGACAAAGCAGATTTTAAGAATTAATAAGATTTGTACTTGTCATGCACATTGCTGTTTTTAAATGCTTTTGAATTCCAGCAAAAATGAAAAATAAAAACTTACTAGGAGTAGATGAACCATTGCTGTTGCTGCTCATGCTGTTTCCTTGGTCACTGAGCCCCTAAAGATGATATAGGCAGATTTATTTATTATGAGTTTCGTACCAACATGCTGTTCATTGTCATGTTTAAAGGAAAAAAATAAAAAATACCGTCTTGTTCATCAGGGCCAAATATTCTGGGTTTGGCTCACTAAAATTTGGCACTTCAGAGTACACCATGCAGAATCTAAAAAAAAAAAAAAAAGCACAAAATTGGGTACGTCAATCCCTACCTTTTAAAAATTAAAGCAAATGGTGATTCAGTTAGATCTGAGCTTTGAAAGTATTCAATTTTATATAATTTATTTATTTTTTTAAACATAGCACACTCTTGTCTATAGTCCTCAACTGTATCAAATTTCATTAGAAGAACAATACTGCAATACTGACTCTCCAATCTTCTGTAGTTCGCCACCTCTCCCTGTATACAAAGTGAGACAACCTTTGAAAACTGAAGCATACCTAGAAGCACACAAAAATACAAAAATTCTTCACTGGGGCAGAGTAATACTAAAAACTGAATTACACAATACATCACTGAAATATTTAGTTAATTAAATCTGCATTCTGAAATCTAGCACTCTCCAACCAGAGCACCCTGAAGAGTCTCACCCTTTGGTAAGTCTGATGATGTCGCCGGTCTGGATGAGCCCCCCCACCTCATCCCATACTGATATGCTAATGCTGCCGGTCTTGTCGGCAACTTTGCAGGTACGCACTTCATGCCCGTCCTTGGTTTTTGTAACCCTACCTGTAAAATTAATAGTGAAAGGCACAACCAGCAAATTAATTTGCTTTCATGAATTAGTCAAAGGGTGAGCACTGTAAACTGAAAGGACATCAATTATCTGATGATGCCTTAATCCACCTGACTCATTACTAAACAACAGTTGAAAGTGGCTCAAATTAATCTGTTAGTAGTATTATAATGTAATAATATATCATTGTTACAATCCATTTCAAGCATTTTATGCATTTATGAGAGAACTGCAAAACGGCTTTGCAATACTGTTAATCGCTATATTGGCTTTAGTGATATATATTAGCTAGGTCAGTATGCTGATCATTTTATATGTGCTAAACATCCTTACCAGTTTCCAAATTAATGTTCTGTAGGTGTTTGGTGAATTAAGGCATTCACATGATGCACAAATGTAACGGTAAATAATTTTAGTCCAAATCATACAGGCTATAATTATAGCTCATCAACGTTTAATGTGTTGTAAGGCACACTGTTTCGCAAATGTAATTTAAGTGCAGTATATTGCGTTATCCATACCCTGCAATCCTACTTCAAAATACATTAACACCTGTCTTTGCGTCCAATAATATTTTATGAATAAATGTATAATAAAACCGTGATTCGAGGACACCTGTTTCCAGTACGATAAAGATGACGTTTAAATTCTTGAGCCCAGGCTTGATGTCCTTGACGTATGTCTCAGTTGTCATGATCAGTGTATTATAATTCCACAGTACTCTTCATTGAAATTCCCTTCCACAGAACAAACTTATCAGATAGGTAAGCTGTACAAAGGATATCAACCGCACAACATTAGGACACCATGGCTTACTAGCTAACTAATCTTAGCTTCCTGTGGGTAAGGCGGTTTGTTTTGCATCTGCCTTGACTACCTACCCTATCTAGCTAGCTAGCAAGCGAAATGCTTAGACATATCTTGCACTACCTTAACTAGTGAACAAGACTGCTTATTCTACGATGTTAGAATGCCATGCACAATCTAGAACTAAAAATCAACCAAGGTGTCTCGTTAAAGAAAGTTGTTTGCTAGATAAGCTAGCTATCCTACTAGCAAGCTAGCCTGCAAAGTGAATGAGGTTAACAGCAATTACTTGGTGGACTACCTGTTAGCATACTAATGAACGATTTAACTAGACTTGTAAACATACGCTGCAAACTAACTTCTCAGTTTACCAATGATGTCTGACCTGTTACCTCGCACGAGTTATATTTAATTAGGCGAGCTGTCGTTAGTTGAAGAGCTTGCTAACAAACTATATTAGCTAGCTAACAGTATCCTGCTAAATACTGATTTGCGTTTGTTTTTACGTACGCGCTGACGTTTTAAGGCTACGTTCAAATGTACACGGCGTTTGAAATGTAAGAAAAGAGAACTCAGATAACGGCACGTTTTTATTAACACGTAAGTTAAACAGAAATATTGGAAAGCAGGACAAAAATAGACAAAAGTCGACATTAGACTTTATGGTTTTAAAGTGTACTTTGTTTCGTCATATATAATTACATATTTAATTATTTTAAGAGGAAATCTTCAATTAAGTACTGCACCATTATTCTTCATTCTCCAAGAAGGAAAAATATATGTGACAATGTTGTCAGTCATTTTCCCACAGTGACTTAACGGTCAATATACATGGAATAACATGACATGGAGTAACATAACATGCAACCATGTCTTTGTTGATTTTGACATGTGCTTTGGGTCATTGTCTTTATGGAAGACCCAGACACAGCCCAGTATCAGCCTTCTGGTAGAGGCAACCAGATTTACAGTGAAAATGTTTTGGTATTGAATGGAATTCATTATGCCACTGACCTTAACAAGAGCCCCTGTATCACTGGCAGCAAAACCATGCCAAAGTATCAAAGAGCCACCACCATATTGGGTATGAGGTGTCTTTTTTTTTTTGTATTTTGTTTCCTTTTTTGGCAAACATGATGGTGTGCATGGCCAGATCGCTCAAATTTTGTCTCATCTGACTACAACACAGGATGTCAGTTGCAATTCCAGTGATTCCAGCAAAGTTCAGATGCTGGGATTTGTGTCTTAGCCTCAGGAAGGGATTCTTTCATGGAACACATCCAAAAAGCTTCTGGTCATGGTGATGGCAGCTCAGTGTTGATTTTGAAACAGTGAAACCCCAAGATGCAACAAAATTTTGCAATTGAGAAACTGAACTTTGGGCTTCTCTTTGCTACTCTTAGCATGCTCTTAGATGTGTGTGTGTGTGTGTGTGTGTGTGTGTGTGTGTGTGTGTGTGTGTGTGTGTGTGTGTGTGTGTGTGTGTGTGTGTGAGTGAGTTGGGGGGGGTGCGATATGATAATACATCCTCTTCTGGCAAATGTCCAACTGTTCCATGCCTTTGAAACTTCTTTACTATGGCCATGATTGTGCTTACTGTAAATTTTCAACCGTTGACCGATTTTATTGTAGACATTCTCCAATCTATGCAGCTAAACAGCTTTTTTGGCCATTTGAGCTGAGATCTTTCAGGTTTTACCCATGTTGATGGATGAAAAAGAAATTTTACCTCTGTGTTACCTCATATTTATACCCTGGTGAAACAGAAAATGTCATACACAACAATAAAGTTCCTTGACACTAAAAGCAATATCAAGAAACATTTTCCCCTACAACACATATTCCCTTGGTTTTATTTATAGTATTATTCAAGGGAGCCAACAAATTTTCTGTTTTTGACAGAATTAACTATTCCAAAAACAAAATAAGTTTTGCAGGAATTATTTTTATTGAATGAATAATTAGCAATTTCTCCAAACATTTGTGGAAAAATAGGAATCATTGGCTGTATTACTTATTTTTATTAATGTTTTTGCTCATTTTAACAAAGGGGGCCAGCATTTATTTAATTCCTGATGACAGAGAAAGCTTAAAAATTTCCTTTTTTTAAAACCATGCATGTTTATCAGAAATTTTGAACATAGGCTGTGTTCAAAGAAAGTTATCCATTCCTTTTAACTTACTTAACAGACCTGTCATGAGCACTTTATCTGACTCCTCTAGCTATTACAGATAAATATAAGTAAATAAGTATAAGTAAATATTACAGATAAATAAATATTAAATAATTGATTATGCTATTTGTGCCAATTGTGGGAAAAATCATAATTTGGTGTATAAGAAACTGTAAAAGTGCATTCCTCCAGATGCTATAACATAATTACTGAATAGTGTCTTGTTCAGCAGATGGTCATTCAATAAGTGTCACTTTCCTTTCACAAAACCTTTTTTAACCCTTTTGATTGAATAGGCCCCTGTAGTGTGGCATAAACATTATTCACTTTTCTGGATACCACTTGCTCGATATCAAGGTAAGTCAGAATAGCCCAATTTATTTACTATTCTTCAAAGATTAATCCTTGTTATTCCTTATTAACTTTGACATTAAGAGGCATAATTTCTGCACCGGAGTATCCAGGGAAAAGTGGGCCTATGGTTGGGGACCTATTATACTCATTTTCAATGTTCATAATTTAATTTTTGGGGTCTACTAAAATAGATTCACGTGCTTCAGTGCACAAAAAACATTTTCCTCATGCTGTACATCTCTCTTCAACCTCTGCCTGAAACTCTCTGTTAGAGCTCTTGTGTCTTTAACCCTTCTCCCAAGCCAAGGGTGACTATGGCAAGGAAAAACATCCTAGAGCATGAGGAAGAAACCTTGAAAGGAACCAAGACTCAAAGGGGGGCCCATCCTCCTTTGGCCAACAACAATCACCATAATAATAACAAATTTAAGAGAAAATATATATATATATATATATATATATATATATATATATATATATATATATATATATATATATATCTGTATATCTGTATATATATTTTTTTCTCTATGCACCCCTGGTTCTCTTCCTCAGTTTGGACAGAGCACTCTCCGCCATTTCACTGCGTGTTGTACTGTGTATGACTATGTATGTGACAAATAAACCAAACTTGAACTTGAACTTGAACTTGAAATTATAAGGGGCATATTATCATGTCACTAGAAAAATTACAATTTCATAGAAGTAAAACAAAACAAAGGGTATGTTTAAAAAACCCTTTAACTTCTGCTCTCCTTCTCTTCAGCTTATTGATACATTGGGATTCTCCCTATTTCTCAGGACTTGCCTTTCGATCTGACCTCTCTGCATCTCTATCAGTATTTGCAAAGCTCTGAAAAGCATGTTCCAGACCAGTGTTCAGCCTAGAGATAGTGACTAAGAACTCATCTGAAATTTGCACATTACCAACAACAATAAGTCATGTTTGCATAGCAGGTAAAACATGTTCTTATCTGTCAACGTTTGGTTATGATATGCAAAAATCTTTTATTAATAGTGCATTTTCATGTGTTCAGCCTATGTCAGGTGGTGTCAGCCTGAAAGCTGTCATGTTACTTCTCTGTGCTGGAGATCCTTGATCTTGGTCAGGATCCACTACTACCACTGAAAATCTTTTGTACTAGAAGCTTATTAGACACTGCAAGAAAGAACTGCTACTGCAGATCTGTGGCTGAGAGACACATGCAGTATACTATATGCTCAGTGGTCACTTACTCAGTACACCTACTTTTATAGAACTAAGCCTAGCAAACTGTCATAACTTTTATAGCTAGTTGTTCTAAAATATGTATAATATACTCAGTTTTGGGATCACTGTTGCACTTTACAATAATTTCTGTCTGCCTTTGTTGGGATTTCTCATAAGTGAATAGGTGTTGACCAAAGATCAGATGTTAGCTGGACATTTACTAATAACTAGAGGTGGGTAGAGTAGCCAAAAACTGTACTCAAGTAAAAGTAGTGTTACTTTAAAAATAATTATTCAAGTAGAAGCAAAAGTAGCCATTTAAATGATTACTTAAGTAAAAGTAATAATCTTACGAATATTTGGCCTCAGAAACACCTCTCTTCAGTGTCCAGTAATAGTCTGCCAACACAGAGGGGCTCCACTTTCCTTGGTACTGATTTTCCATAGGCCTACTATAGATTATATGTGAGTGTAATCGGTTCTAAAATATTTGTAGGCAGCTAAAAGCAATATGGAAAAGCACTGCTAAATGTCATACATGTATATGTAAATATAACGGGTAAAAAAAGAAAACATATTTGGATTCAGCGTCCAAAAATGCATAATAAACAGCTGTTTGGGTTTTTTTCTCTGGGTCTGTCCTAGTTATTTCTAAGTGTTATTTTTAAGATGAGGTTTTTCATATTGGCTAAATATTGTGCATATAACATAAGCCACAAGCATCGCATTGGACATGGCGATCACTTTGTGTTTAGTACAATCTGTGGGAATATTCAGAGCTTGCCTAATATTTAACTTGCAATTAGGTGACCAATTAGCTAGACTAGCTTGCTCCCTAGGTAGTTAGCCTAGCTAACTGCTCCTGCATGTGGTCGAAAGAAATATAAATGTATAAAATCAATAACAAACCTTAATTTTTATAACTTTAAAACTTTTATTATCTTGACAATTTGCTGCACGCAAAAAATACAACTTGCCTATTAACTGTGCACACAGTGTTTTGCTTGATCTGAGTGCAGCATTTGACATTATAGATCACAACATTTTAATAGATGGACTCAAAAATGTTGTTAGGATAAGTGGAATAGCCCTTTCCTGGTTTAAATCTTATCTATCTGGTCGCTACCAGTTTCTTAACATAAATGGAGACTTCTCAACATATAACAAGGTTAACTATGGTGTCCCACAAGGATCTGTTCTAGGGCCTTTGCTTGTTTCTTTATATATGCTACCTCTAGGTGACATTATACGTAAACACTGTGCTAGTTTCTACTGCTACGCTGATGATACTCAGTTATATGTCTCAGCCAAACCAGAGGACATATATCAGCTTAGTATTATTGAGGAATGCATAAAGAAACCTGACAAAACAGAGGTGCTTCTAGTACGCCCAGAGACAACTAGATCCCCACTCTCTAATTACTCAATGAACCTCAATGATGTACAAATCACATCTTCACTAACAGTTAAAGATCTTGGGGTAATTATGGATCCCAGTCTCTCATTTGAAGCTCATGTAAATAATATTTCTAGGACAGCTTTTCTCCATCTCAGGAACATTGCAAATATTAGGAACATACACTCCTCACATGATGCAGAAAAGCTAGTCAATGCACTTATCATTTCAATATTGGACTACTTAATGCCTTACTATCTGGCTGTACTAATAAGTGCCTAAACAGGCTCCAGCTAGTTCAAAATGCAGCAGCCAGAGTTCTTACTAGAACTAAAAAATTTGATCACATCACTCCTATCTTAGCTACTTTATATTGGCTCCCTGTAAAATTTCAGATTGATTATAAAATACTTCTAATGACATACAATGCAATTAATGGTCTTGCCCCAAAGTACCTTAGAGAACTGCTAGTGCATTACGACCCATCACATCTGCTTAGATCAAAAGATGCAGGCTCTTTACTAAGACCAAGAATAAGAAAATCTACCACAGGGGGCAGAGCCTCTTCCTATAAAGCTCCCACACGCTGGAATAACCTTCCTGCAAATGTTCATGACTCAGACACAGACTCAATATTTAAGGCTAGGCTGAATACCTATCTGTACAGTCAGGCATTTTATTAACTACTTCCCATCTTAGGTAAAGGTGTAGATCAGAGGGTCCATGGGCATTGAGAGTTATGGTAAACTGGAACATTATGATGTTGTCATTGCACCTCTCTTTTGTCACACAAGTTTGTTGACTGAGAGCGGTAGAGTGCTGATGTTCCAGGATGCCCTCATGCCTTTGGTTCCTTCTGGTTATATCCTTTTAGCTATGCTGCCATAGCTAGATCTGCCAGTGTCCACCTTTAACATTACAGTTCCCTAATTTACACACACTCGTACCTGGACAGACCTAATAATCTATTCTTTCTTTCTGCCAAGGTACACCTACCCCTGATGTCATGATGTTATTGAACCTCAACCCATCCCAGCTGCCATGGCTACTCCCACCACCCCCTGATGTCCCCAGTTGTAGGCCACCACTCCTCCACCCTAGCTAACTACTTCTCGGTTGCCATTGATGGACGTTCTTGTGTGGGATGGGTTTCGGACTTGCACACACCATCAGAACTGGACTATGACTTCTAAAATACCAGAAGAGTCATGAATTGCTTATTTTTTTCCATTTTATTATTATTTATTTATTTTTCTCTTAAAATTGTTACTATTGTGGTGACTGCTGTCGGCCAGAGGAGGATGGGCCCCCCTTTGAATCTTGGTTCCTCTCAAGGTTTCTTCCTTATGTTCTAGGGAGTATTTCCTTGGCTTGCTCACTGTGGGCTTGGACTCAGACATTTGTAAAGCTGCTTTGTGACAACATCTGCTGTAACACATGCTGTATAAATAAATTTGATTTGATCATTTGAGACCCATGCTGGAAAATATGCCTGTTCTCGGTACCTTTTGTTGGTCTACTGTCCAGCTGTATAACTTACTGAAGCAAAGGTGGCACTCAGTGATTTTTCAGCATTTCACTAACCCTTCCACACTTTGTGGCAAAATGTACAAAATGCAAGAATAATTTTTAAATGTAACGGGAGGAACGTTGATTAATATAACCTTGTAAAAGTACATTTTTGACCTCGCAAATGTACTCGAGTAAAAGTATAAAGTGCACTCTTTTAAACAAAAAAAAGTTACTTAAAAAGTTAAGTACAACTTAATTGACTGTAAAATCTATGGCAGAATATTATGCATAGCTGTAAAGTGGTTTACTTAGTAAAGTGTAAAAGAATGTTCCTTTATCAGCAGTTATTTTAACAAGACTGCAGCCGCTTCTAAAACTCTGTCTGGTTCCTAGGTCTGGCCACCAGGGGGCATACACAAACCAGAACATCAGTGCTTTCCTTTCAGTTTGCTAAAATTAGATTATTTTTTTAAAGCTAGGTTAACCATGTGATTTCAGTGAAATGATATTGGTTGATTAAAATTAATAGTAGTTATTAATTTTAATATTAGTACATTTTTAAGCTATATAGTAATGTGTTTTTATTCAACAGTTTCAAATCACACCATTTCTAGATAACAAATGTATATGTAATGCATTATTCGGGAGTCACTTTTGAGCTACTATGTGTCACATGTTCAAGTTTACAACTGAGTCAGTGCTAATTTGACTCCCAACAAATATGTGATTTGTCACAAAAGGATGAAGGCATTCACAGGGAAGCACTGTGTGGTGTAGCATCATAGTGGGCATGAGGTGCACTCTGTGTGTGTTTGAAGTTTTCTAACACACCTGTTGCACTTAATCAAGTCTTTCATAATATTAGTGCTAAGTGTGCTATATTACAGTTGGAATTAAACTCTGCAGGACTCTCCAGTACTGGAAATAAGCACCACTGCAATTCACTGAACCTTTAAAATAAGTAACATTGCATACTCTAGGCAAGTAGATTGCATAATATATTCTTGCATAATAAATCTTTATCTGTTTATTTTCATATGTCCATTAATAGAAACCCAAAAAACCTTACATATTTTTTCCTGATCCTGATGCGTTTCTGTAGTATATGAAGTTTCTGCTTTGAAAGCACATTCTTTAGAGTGGTTGAGGACAGCACAGTATTGAAGATGGACTGCTGGACGGCGCAGATACTTCCATATAATGAACAAAGGGGGATCCTGTGCCCAGTGACATCATAAACTATTTCTCTATTGGCATGGTATTTTTCACTGATACTTGTGCCAAACTTAGCTTTGAAATAACTGATTATCACTAATCTGATTTTTTTAACCATATGAATTAGCTTCTTAACACCAGTGAAATAGGCCTCAAAGATATTAGTTTCATCTGCCATAGTCAAAATGGCCATTTTCCCAAATGTAATTATATGCATTTCGCTTTTTTCTTAGATCATCTGCAATTTCAAGTTAAGCATCTTTAATGAAATTGCTAATGCAGATTTTTTGTAAAACATATTTTGTATGGTTACCAATTTTAAAACATGTTAGTTTACTTTAATAATCCTTTGAATTAATATGAAAACCATATCCTGTTTGAGCATTGTTAAAGAGCTAAGAACAAGCTTAGTTTGATGTTGTCATGTCTGAGATCATATCAGCTTTTTGCAAGTTGTTCAAGGACTGTTTCACCACTCAGGTAAAACAAGTAGTACACAGCATAAATAAGTAAACCCCCTCTGAATTTAAATATGTATTTCTATATGATTATCTACTTAATAACAATATGGAAAATATCTCAGACTAATATAAAATATAAAATACAGAAATTAGGCACTTTGCTTTAATCAAGGGTTGCAAATATTTACCAAGCAATATTTATTAATGATTTATTTTTTAAATGTTTTCCGTAAAGTGCAGCTCACATGAAGTGAATAATGAAATTGCTTCATAGAGTTCGAAGTATCCATGTTTAAAATAGATTTAGAACAGAATATCTGAAACATCCAGGCCATTAGGTGTCAGTATAATAGTTATTTTGTAATGTGAAAAACAATCATTAAAAAACTGACTTATTGCTCCAATAAATTCAACAAATAAATAACATACATGTACTTAGTATGTAAGTACTGCACTGACCCATCTTGGCATGTAGTGTGCAAGCTCATGACATATTGTCATGTCTTTGTTACACTCCTGAAGGATGACCTCCTTGACAGTTTTGATGCTTGGTGGGGTGTACTGTTGAACATGTCTTTTCAGAAGTAGGGTTGATATACTTGGCAAAAGTACTGTAAGTATTGCCTGTGTTCTTCCTTATAAAAGAAGTAGTAGACTTGGAAGAATGGTTGAGGTCTTTGTAAAGTTGAAAAACTGCTCACTAACCCAGGATGTGTAGCGAAGGGAGCATCTTCAAGATTTTACATGATTCCATGGATGAAGTACATTTTGCTCATACCTTTAATATTCATATATCCCCATATAAGAAATTTAGCACCACTGTACTTCTTTGTGGGGACAATGCACTTCCTCCCATCCTCCTCCCCCATGTGGTGCCTTATATTTACTATGCCATCAGATCCAAAAAGACTGACCTAGGTCTCATCAGATCAGAGTACAGTTTCTCAAAGGTCTTGCTCTTTATCAGTATGACCCTTGGGAAAATCTAAACAGCCTTTCTTGTGCTCTGACATTCCACTGCTATGTTGTGATGTGATGTGATGTGATGTGATGAGATGAAACAGTCATTCAAGTTTGGCTCACCTTTTGCCAGCTCTGAGCTGAGCAACTTGCTTGACGATTCTTCTTGTGACGCTTTCACTTAAAATGTAATTAACAAGCAATTATGTGCTAGGAGGAAACCATCAATTTTATTAAGATGTAAAAAAAATCTAAATTATAATAATTTAACATTATTTGATAACTAAATCATTTTTACCTTCACTAAGTTTTGCAAGATCTAATATCAAAGACATGTAAAGTGACGTTATATAATACAAATTGGTCTGGTGTTTCTCTCTTCTGTAGATATGAGTAACAACTGGAAGTCAATGGACTAGAGGAAGTCACAGAGATGGGTTAGATTTATTCAGGTATGAAGAGCAAAGGACATCAGCTTGCTCTGTTGATACAAATCACCATCAAGTATGTATGGAATAAGACTACTGACAATCAGTGAAATGTTAAATGTAAAAGCTTATATTTTATGCCACTCACCATTATCACTGCCATACAAATGTACTGAAAATGGCTGTTTTTGAGGAGGCTTTTAGAAACACAGTGTTGGGATAAAATTGACAGACACACTAATTATTTTGTATGCATTTTTATCCATTCTGTATGGTAAACAACTTTCTTCTCTTTTTTGTGCTTTACCTTGCAGATTCCCAATGGGGAACCTTGGTTGCAGCCACCCTGCACAGTAGGTATTTTGAATAGGTGTTTACAGGCTGTATATGTGTTGGTGGATGATAGTGATGTTTGCCTTAGTGTATCAGTCCAAACACTCCAGACACTCAGATTAAGTTATTTCTTCTTTACTGACTTGTTCAGTAACAGAAGAGCACAGTACTGGAACCTTTAAGGCATAAAGAGAAACCAAATATTATAGGAATTCAAATAACCAAATGTAATAAAGGAGGTACATCCCCCCCCCTGCAGGTAAGTGAGTTATATGAGTGGCTTGGAGGCCCCGGAACCACTAACAGGATGAGCACTGTAGTACTTCCCCATTGCTTTTGCTTTTAATGAAGTCACACACACTCACAAGGAAGCGTTAAAACATAGCAGTCCATGAATGCTCAACTTCATAGCCATGCGCTGGCAGTCAATACATTGGCCTGGATTACAGAAGTGCTGTCTTAAATGGGTCTGGTGCTGCAGAGCCACTCAGACCTCGCTGTCTTCAGGCATATATCTGAACTCCTCCTTGGTTGCCTCTGGCCCCTCTATATACTGGACGCCCCGTCATCATTAGAGCAGGGTCAAACCATGCCTTCACTTAGTGAGACATAAGGAACAAAGAAAGGAGAAGGACAAAACAGAACAAAACATCCCTGCCATGTCCTCCCCTTTCTCCAGTATCTCAGTGGGCCCTTCTGGATCTATAAAGGCATGGTGTTTGGAGTGCTGACATATTTCCCACATCCTCTGCATATGCCCTCTCACACTGGGGTTGTTTGTGCAGTGGCATTCCAACAGTAAACTATTCTCCAATCTTGAGTGTCCTGTATTTCCAGTAGTTCACTTTTCATCAGATTCCCCCGGTCCCCCAGCATCTGATGCAGACCTTGCTAACCCAGGCAACGTTCGAGCCAGTGTGACTCTCTTGTTTTTAACTCTCACTGACAGTGATGTAGGTGGGTAGTGTAAAGGACTTTGCGTAAGGGACCATATTGAAGACACTCTGGTCAGGATTTGATCCCCAACCTCCTGTATCAAATTCAGTGGTTAAATGTTTACAGGTTAAATGTTTGCTTATGCTGGTTAATCACAATGCTACTCAGACATTTCTGTATCTCTGTTTATAAGTTCATGTTTAGGTGACTTGCAGATTACAGGTGAAACAAGTGTAACACATTATTTGGAAAAAGATTTTTACTCCATTTATTTAGATCAGAAAGCATTGAAAATAGCTTGAACTATTAGACTGTGTCAAGCATTAGAATAAAACACTGAATTAGATTAAAACTTAAAATGTATTAAAGGGGACCTAATATGCTCATTTTCAATTTCATAATTTTTCATTTTTGGGGTCTGGTAGAATAGATTTATATGGTACATTGTTCCAAAATATTTTTTCTCATACTGTACTACATATGCTCATACTGTACTACATATGAGATGTACTACATATGAGATGTCTCATACTGTACATCTCTTTTCACTCTGTTTGAAACAGCTCCTGTGTCTTTATGCCACCCTGCCCCAATGAGCCTATTCTGCTCTGATTGGTCAGCTTGCTCAGTCTGTTCTGATAGGTCAACTGCCTGAGTGGTTCAGCCCCTACACTTTCTTACAGTCTGCAGACAGACCCTTCTCTCCTGAGCAGATGTAAACACTGGTGTGTTTGAAATGTTTGAAATCATTACAATATCTGGAAGTTTCCATGTTGTTGCAGTCCCTGATCAGACATGCAGTTCTCTGCAGGTGGGCAGAACTGAGCAAAGAAAATAACAAAATATCTTTTACAATGACAAAATATCTTTTTTCCCCTTGCCTATATTTCTCAAACCTAAACTCCTCTTTCATCAGCTCTTTCCTATGTCCAATAAATGCTATTTGTTCTGTATATATGTTGTAAATGTTCTGTATACTATGTTATTTTATATATCTATTAATGTCTTTTCTTTTACACTGACTATTGTAAGTGTCTTTGTGTCCTTGAGAAGCAATAAAATACAATGTATTATTATTATTATTATTATTATTATTATTATTGTTATTATTATTATTAAGTAGAAATTTAGCTAGCAGGTTAGCAGAAGTGCACTGCAACTGTCCAGATTGGACTGCAACTGTAACATTACAGCATATAGTAATAAATCCACTTCTAAACATCTTTGCACACAATGTTAAGTAAAGTGGACCTACAACTGATATGCAAAACCATTATAACACACTAAGATTAGTTGTCCAGGTAGCCTCATTAGTGGACAGCCACAGCTGAGCATAGGGTATGCGGAAATCAACCTGGAAATCATTACAGTTATCTAATACACCACAATACTACTAAAATCACCCCTAATATGTTTTAGCTGTGGACAAACAGGCCAAAAAGCTATATGTAACACCCCAACTCTTTACATCCACCCCAAACAGAATACCAACAGGGTGAGGGCCTAGGTTCAGACTTCTTTTGAGTGACAAAATCTAATTCCTGCTCTAACTTTCCCCATATGGTTAAGAATGTGTGGGTCTAGGTGTCTTTTGTTATACCCATATGTAACTAGATTCACTCCAAATCTTAATACCTCATGCATCTAACCAATATGCAAACTGGAAGATTATCACCGAATATCAATTGAATATAACAATGAATATCAACTGAATAAAGAATAGATTTACTGAGTACAAATGAGTACTTATAATTCTCTTACAATTCCAAACCCCACTGTATTTCCCCACAATTTGTATTTGTATTTATACAAATAAACCCAAACCCCAAAAATTCGTTGCTTGGGAACATTGAGACCAAAAACACTCTAAAGAGTAAAAATAAAATGAATCAGGATACCTTTCCATCAGCGGTCCTCGTAGAATGAATGGGAATCTCCTTTCACAGTCAGAAAACGGTGGGGTAGCTATAACCGGTGACCCCTCAGCCTGCTAAAGTTCGCTTCCCCACAGCTACCCAAGGTGCTATCTGAATTCCAACCTCAGCGACTATTTTCCACTCAAATAAGTGGAGTGCAGGGATAACTGTCCTTGTTGCTTCGAGAAAATTAATTACCTCCTTAACATCAGGACATTCAGAAAACTAGTTCGTAACCTAGCAGACTCCTGTCATAGCATGCTACTTAGCTATGCTAAATAGAAAATCAAACAAAACCTCATTTGAGGACTTGTATCAAAAACATTCATATGCATTTACTCCAGCACTTACAGAATTGAAGGATTCTCGATTAGACAACCCTAAATGACCAGTGTTTTACAAAAATGTCTGTTTACTGCATAAGGAAACTTATGTCTCCACTCTTCTCACACGTCTTCACTCCATCTGTTTTCTTTTCCCTCCCGCAAAAAACTTTTAAAGGGCAGTTACACAAACGTGTCACTAGATTACCATATGACATTTATAATACATCAAACTACTATTAAACATATTTTCAGCTGGGCTACATAAATACACACATACATATACATACATAAACCACTATTAAACATATATATTTTAGCTGGGCTACATATAAATTGCATTAAACAAAAATCAGGAACCCCACATTTATGTACCTATTGACAGTGGGGGTAATGGAGGAGACCCCTTACCTAGTTAGGCAGAGATGGGCTGGTACAGGTAGATCTACTGCAGAAATATGAAGGAGCAGTAGATGTCAGGGTTGTAACTAGGTCACAAACCATGGGACAAGGGCAACCAGACAACCACTTGGACACCTCACCGTCCCTGTCCTGAAGAAACCTCGACCCTCTGGCCTCAATGACTACCGCCCTGTTGCCCTCACATCAGTTGTGATGAAGCTAGTCAGCTAGTCAGAGATTTCATCACATCTTCACTGCCAGCCTCCATGGACCCACTGCAGTTTGCATACCACCACAACCGTTCCACTGATGATGCAATTGCACATCTGCTCCACACCACACTGACCCACCTGGACAAAGGGAGGGGTAATTATGTTAAAATGCTGTTTGTCGACTACAGTTCAGCATTTAAGACTATCATCCCCTCCCTACTTACTACTAAGTTGGAGGATCTAGGACTGCATACATCCCTGTGCGACTGGATCTCCAACTTCCTAATGGACAGACCACAATCAGTACGGGTGGGCAACTGTGTCTCATCCACCCTCACCCTCAGCACTGGAGCTCCTCAGGGTTGTGTCCTAAACCCCCTGCTCTACTCACTGTACACCTACAAGTGCACAGCCACTTCCAGGTCCACCATCATTGTCAAGTTTGCTGACGACACCATCGTCATGGGTCTGATCTCAGACAACGATGAGAGGGTCTACCTGGAGGAGATTAAACACCTGGAAAACTGGTGCCAGGAAAATAATCTCCTCCTAAATGTCAGCAAGACAAAGGAGCTGATCGTGGATTGCAGCAAGAAGCAGGAGCGGCACTACAAACCTGTGAGGATCAGTGGAACCAAGGTGGAGAGAGTAGATAGTTTCAGGTACCTTGGTGTTCACATGTTGCAGGACCTGTCCTGGTCCCGCCATACCAACTCCCTGGCAAAGAAGGCTCGTCAGCATCTTTACCACCTCAGACGCCTAAGAGACTTCAGACTGCCCTCCAAGGTACTGCGGAACTTCTACACCTGCACTATTGAGAGCATCCTCACAGGGAACAGCACAGTCTGGTTTGGGAACAGCACCAAGCAGGACAGACAAGCACTCCAAAGGGTGGTGCGTTCAGCAGAGCGCATCACTCATACGGAACTTCCTGACCTGCAGACCATCTATTACAAGTGGTGCCAGACCAAGGCCAGGAGGATTGTGAAGGACCCCACCCATCCCAAGAATAGGCTCTTCTCTCTGTTGAAGTTAGGGAAGCGCTTTCGCTCCCTGAAGACCAAGACAGAGAGACTGAAGAGGAGCTTCTTCCCACAGGCCATTCGGGCCCTAAATCAGGGAAACTGATAAACTGTGGGGACCACCACCACCATGTAACTGTAAATATGTCAATTGTAAGCTGGAACTGTACATTGTGTACATACATATATGCATATCCATATATACATTGTACATTGTGTATATTAACATATTGTACATACATTGTTAATATATTTTTGTATATATATAGATAGATATATATTTCCCTATACACCCATTTTTTTCCTCAGTTTGGACAGAGCACTCTCAAACCATTTCACTGCGAGTTATACTGTGTATGACTATGTATGTGACAAATAAACCAAACTTGAACTTGAACTTTTGCACAACACTGCAAGGAGAGAAAAAGAAAAAAAAGAATAAAAGACAGGAGAATGTGAGAGGCACTGGCATTAAGGAACAGTTAAAGGACCCCAGAAGTGCTGATAAAAATCCAATACCAGGCAATATAGCAGTTACAGAAGCAGGACGAGACATTAAAACCCTTTTTTAACAAAGTCATTAACCAGGCAGAAGTAAGTGGTATGTCAGATAAAGAACAGTTTTTCATCAGGGAGGATAGACTTTACAGACACACAGACATGGGTGACAAATTAGTAGCACCAAAAAGCTTAAGGGACAGTATCTTTGAGATGGGACACGCTAAACCATGGGCAGATCATGCAGAGGACAGTGGCAAGGATTGCTACCAAATCACAGCACCAGTCAAGAAAGGTGAGTGCCAACTCACAGCACCAGTCAAGAAAGGTGATAGGGCCCCTATGATTAGCCTAGCTAATTAAGAGGCTCTGGAATGCCTGGTTCCTTAGCATGTAGGATTTATGCAAGGGATACTGGAAAGTGGTACTATCAGAGTCTGAAAAGCATCTGACAGCATTCAGAGTCCATGTGGGCATGTACCAGTTCATGGTCATGCCGTTTGGACTCCATGAGGCTGCAGCAACTTTTCAATGTCTGTTGGACCAAATCTTGTAAGGAGCAGAAGGACATGCCACCTACACTGATGACATGGTGATATACAGCAATACATGGGAGGATCAACTGGAGCACCTCAAGGATGTGTCCAAGAGAATCCATGAGGCAGTACTAGTGGTCAATGCCAGTAAGTGCCACCTGGCAAGGGACAAAGATCCAGCCACAGGTAGACAAGGTCGATGCTATTAAGTACTCTCCAGCTCCAAGAACAAAATGGAAGGTACAGTCAATCCTGGGGTTGGTGGGATGGTACTGATGGTTCATATCCAACTCCTCTAGTTGAGTGGCGGTCTTGACTGATGCAGAAGGACAAACCTCAAAAGGTCAGGTGGACACAGAAACACAAACTACGTTCCAAGACCTGAAAGCCTGCCTCTGCCAAGAACCAGTCTCGCAGGACCCAAACTTTGAGCTAACATTTGTGGTACAGATGGATGCATAGGGAAATTTGCTAGATGCAGTTTTGCTCCAAGGACCCGGAGAGGACAGATGACCGGTGCAGTACATAAGCCGTAAGCTCTTCCCTAGAGAGGTTAGTTACTCTACTGTGGAAAAGGAGGCTCTGGAAGTTAAACAGGCACTTGACACACTACAGTACTACTTAATAGGGAACAAGTTCACATTGGTGACAGAGCACAGGGCCCTGCAATGGCTTCAGTGCATGAAAAAAAACAATGCAAGGATATTGTCATAACTGGACTCCTGTAATGCTTTATTTACATGCCTTAGTCAAAGATCTGTGTCATGAATTCAACTAGTCCAATAGGTAGCACCTTAAGTCCTTAGTAGGGTAGTGGTAGCTCAGTGGTTAAGGTACTTTACTTGTAATCAGAAGGTTGCTGCTTTAAGCCCCACTGTTGGTTCCCTCAGCAAGGTCTTTAACCCTCAGTTTGTACTCACTCATAATTGTAAGTCACTTTGGATAAAAGTGTCAGGTAAATGATAAAGAGAAGAGGTCATATTACAATGGCTGTCAATTGGTAAATTTCCAAATCTTAGGGTAAGATTTTACGCAAAATCTTATGGTAAATTTTACAATCTTGGTCTTAACATTCCACACAGTGCTTGGTGTTGGAAAAAATATATATTTCTGAGTTATTAGTCCCCTTTGTAATGCAGAGCGATTGAGAGGCAGAAGCATATGCTGAAAAGAGCTAAATTTATTGAGAGCAAATTCATAATCATGGTCAATAGTATGATCTAGGGTCAGACAACTAACACAAACACATCCAGAAGACATTACAACAAACAGCAATCTAAGTACAAAAACCAGGAAAATAAGTAAACAGGATATAAACACAAAACAGAACACAAGAAAGGCTTTAGCTCAATGAACACAGGCTGAGTGTTCATAACTAATGACAAGACTAGGGAAACACAGAGAATGTACACACAAGCTTTCAAGGAACAACTAGAAACAGGTGAGAACAGGCAGGGAAACCAAACAAAATGGTGGAACA
Source organism: Electrophorus electricus (assembly GCF_041902795.1). Taxonomy (NCBI): domain Eukaryota; kingdom Metazoa; phylum Chordata; class Actinopteri; order Gymnotiformes; family Gymnotidae; genus Electrophorus; species Electrophorus electricus. The sequence goes on from NC_137518.1 coordinate 6,998,384, forward strand.
CAAAAACCCAAACAAATAAGCACATGGAAAGAAAATTAGGAAGTAACAAACAGAGCATGACAAGGTTGCTAAGGTGACTGAGACACCAGGGAGGAGACAACTAAGACACTCTTATTCTAATGTTAGGACACTGAGCTCCTCTAGCCAAGGGCTCTTAGTAGTTCAAAGGGCTAAGCTAAAATGAATAAGTGTTTGTGCATTGTGGTTTGTGCTCCCAAGCTTTGGAATAGTTTGCCCTTAGACAATAGACTTACCTCTAAGGAGCTGTTCAAGAAAAGACTTAAGACACATCTTTATTTGCTTTAGCCTTTGGGATTGGACATTGCTAGTTTTGGCCTATAATGTTTGTGCGATAATTGTATGTTTTATGCTTTTATGTATTTAGTTTATTTTTTATTGCATTGTTCTTCATGTGAAGCATGTGTGAAGCACAGCTTGCTACATAAATAAAGGTTTACTTACTAACTATTGACTGATTATGTTCCTCAACCCATCTGGGGTTAATGCAGCTTTCTGAGAACATATACATATTCACATAAGTTGGACTGTACTGTAAGTGGACTGAGCCGTGTGTGTTTATCAACAAATAAATGATGATCTGAACAGCTAAATACCAATGAATGCAAGTTTATATACAGTAACACTAACAAGCCTAATGGTAGCAGTTAGATGCTAATTTTGATGCTAATATGCTAACTAGCTATAAAGTTAATTCAGAGTTAACATTGACTATGGTCCTAGTATATTGAAAATGAAAGCAAGGAATTGCAACAACTATTAAAGTGTTTAAGGTGACTCACCACTGGAAATTCTTTTTAATCTAGGGTAGGGTTAATCTGGATCTTTGGAAACTGTCTTTGTTTTTATACTTATTTACATATATTTTAAAGAAGGCTGTAATAATGTAAAACAAAAACACAATATTGTAAATTCCTATTTTATGTAAATACAAATATGAACTTATCAATATCAAGCTTGCTTCTCTATAAAGATAATTGATTATAAAATTTTGACTGACTTTGAGTTGTCTGAACAGTGTGTATGCAACTAAACAGCGCTCTGTGAGCCAGTAGGTTAGGGCAGCTGTGGATGGCATTACTATACTGTAACTCCGTTGCTCATCTTACTTGGCCCCCTTAGAAAAGTGCTGACAGATCAATGCAAACAAGGCCCACGTGGCAGTCACGCACAGATGAGATCAAATCCACAGGCACTGTTGTACATCTTCAGCGTAGTAGCTCCTCTGGGACCAAGCAGCTGACCATCTTGGTTTAGAACTTCACCTTAAACACCCCCTGTCAAGGAAACTTGTGTATGTGTGTTTGTAAGTGTTATTACATGGAATATCTCCTGGGCTTTCCCACCACACTTTAAAAATAAAATGATATCCCTTTCCTAGGGTTGAAATGCCCTCTGAAGAATTAAGGGCCAATTAGTAACTGGCTATAGTATCTGGGCACTTATATAAGAAGAACCCTCAAACATTTGGTCAAACATTTTACTCTCTGCTGACAAACTAAGTCCAACAGATGATGCCTGTGGTTTGATTAAGAACTCTAGTTCTGTTTTGTCCCTCAAATGAGACACAATATTCATATTACAAGAAGTCGTCAACATTTTCACCAAAATTACATTATACTATGCTGCTAGTGTAATGTGGAATAATTATTTACCTGCTCATGGGATTGGTGCCATATTTTTAAATACTGTGTTCTTGAACTATTAAGCTGTGAACTTGTCTTGTCATGTTTGTAGTCTATGATGAAATTGCATGTGATTGTGCATGGTAATCATAGTGCAAGTGTTCAAACTTGATTCAGACACATCCGTTGCATTTCTGAAGATGTTACGTAATTATATGAGGAAACGCACCAAAGACCAAATATGGAGGTTTATTAAAAAAAAAAAAAACATGAAGTAAGTCATGTTTGAACACATCAGTTCAGGAGGAAATTTGGATCATTAAAAATCCACGACGCTTATTTATTTATTTAGCTTTTTATTTTATTGAAAGGACAATGACAATACTGACACTAGTGTAGTGACGAACTAGTTAAACGTTTCGAATCAAGGTGCAATGCAAATTTGAGTTGTAGTTCATCCACAATGTACATGATTTGTTTCATTCAGACGAGTAATGAGAAACAGGGCAAAAAAACAAACAAAAAAAAAAAAACCCCACCAAAAAAACCCCGAAATTCATTTTAAAAAACAAACAAACGAAAAAACACTTGGCCAGCACACACCCACAGGGAAAAGAATCGTAACGCACGCCAAAATCAATAAATCAGTCTATATCAAAAAAGATTTTAAAAGCTCAAATCGATATGACTTCTTGCAGAACTGCGACTACAGCGGTACTTCCTCTTCCAAAGTAAGCTGGTCAACCGCACCACGCTACAAAGCATTTAGTAAGTGTTACATTTTCGTGCTGAGTATTCCGATGTACAATATCATCACTTGACGTCTATTTACAGTCTATCCAGGTAGTAACAGCTCAATGTGTCTTGCGCGTCGTCGTCGGAGTTCTATTTTTAGATCAGACAATTCCGCTGTCTTTTGCGTCAATGGAATCCCAGTTGTGTGTGCGTCAAGAACACGCATGGGATAAGTGCAGACAGATTCATTGGTTCATTACCCGGAAATCTCTTCTGTTAGCTTTCCATTTATGTCGATGTCACGCCTCTAGACGACGTAACGGCAAATATATTGCATGGGGCGTCATGTGTGGGTAGCTCAGTTTCTGGAGATGAGAGAACCTGTTGCTCATTGCATGTTTTCAACCCATTTGGAATTAAAGAAAAGTTTTGTCATTCTGATTTAACGGATATATTTACACAGGTAAGTTCGCGGTTATATTAATGATAATAATAATTTATCCACGCTGGCTTTATTTAGTTTTCCTGCAGACAGGGTCTTCTACACATCAGTGCTACTCTTTTAGTTGTAACGAAATAATTTTTTGTAGCCTGTAATATTATCTTATATTTGTCAGCGTTCTCTTTGGGATTCAAAAACATGTTTTAAGCACATCAGTTGTCACGTATGTCTTGCAGCGTAATTCTGTTTTTAGTTTTCTATGAATTTGCATTTGCAGTGAAATACACAGGTTGTTATTAGATAGCTTTTTAGTTTTGCTCTTATAAGAAATAACACATTTTAGTTATTGCGATAAGAGATGCAAGTGCTTAGATCACTTTTATAATTTGTATAACTAATTTAATGTGTAGGCATTCAGATTTACATTGGATCGTAATTCATAATTCTTAATTATAGTTGAGTGTTACGCCCCCTTCCTTGTGTAGTCATGGTGCTAAGCACATACTCAGTGATCTTAACCCTATAGATGGCAGTAAGGAGCGTCAGATGTCTGTGGCATGTCGGTCCTGTCCACAGTTTATTATGTGTTCAAGTATTTGACTGTGTGCTCCCGCCACACATGTTCACTGGTCTTGAAACAACCGAGTGGCACGAACGCCTTCCTCAGAGGTGAAAAAGCCACGGCCTTCACTTCACAGCAGAAGATGAATCGCTACTCTCTTTGTCACATAAAAGCCAGAGATGTCACTAAAAGGGAACAGACTATAGGTGTAATAAACTGGGATTTCAGAAATTATTAATACATTATATAATACACAGTAATGACAACTGGGTATGTCTTATTTCATTAATTAAATGTATGTACATGATCATATGTAATGTAAATCACATATATAGTTAGATATTCTCCTAGAGGTGTTCATTTAGTTAGAAGTACAGGATAATGCACTGATATCAATGTAAAATATTGTAAATATTGCTTACAAAGTTTATAAATAATATTCGAATGCCTGAGTGATAAATGCAACCACACCTCCCTGTGGATATTTGCCCTAGCTTAAACATGTTGGCCCACTCACTAACTCTCTTGGCACATAGCCTGTAGATGAAACATAACTCCATACCCTGATAAATGCCATCAGTCTTTCAGGACTGGAGGAGTGTGCATTAAGGGCTGGTAATATAATCTCCTTCAGCAAGAGTGACATTCCACCGATGGCAGGTTCTTTAAGCTTCTCATGGAATTTTAGTGAGGTCTGAAAATCACGGCAGTAATTAAATAGTTCAGTTCTATGCTAGTGGAGGGGGCTAATATGCTTTTGAAATGGCACTTCTGCCAGTTGTGGAGTTGTGCACCTACAAAGGTGTGATGTTGAAAGATAATTGTTTAATAATGATTAAAGCAACATTGCTATTATCGTTGTCAACCATAACTATTATTTTATATTTGCAGCTGCAGCAATGCCTTGTGTTGAGATGCAGTATGGAGCTCTCCCTTACGAAAACAACTACTTCTGCCCGGATTTCGTGAATTCAGGAGTGTCAACCAAACTGGGTATAGATATCAGTGACCAGAGGGAGCAGCCATCTCCACTTTCGCTGCCTAGCATCAACACTCTAGTGGGGAGCCATGCTGATGTGCTTGATACCTTCTCTTGCCAGTTCACTGCCTCGGTCTCCACTTCCACAAGCACAGGCATACCTGGTGATGTCCATGGTCCCTTAGTGGAAGGCTTGAGCCTACGTGGCCAACAGTCTCCCTTTAAGCTGGATGACATCCAGGTGTATGGCTGCTACCCGGGCACCTTTGCCCTCAGATATTTGGATGAAACAGTGTCCTCCAGCGGATCTGATTACTATGGAAGCCCCCTTTCTGCCACTGCCTCGCCCCCCACCTCAGGCTTGCAAACCCAGTCTACCTCTGCCTGGGACAGCCCCTTCAGCCCATTCTCTCCTGGCCCTAGTTGTTGGGCGTCAGACATCAGCACGCTACCCCAGCAGTCCTCATTCTTCACATTTAGCACCCCAGTGGGGCAGCAGGTGCCAATAGTGGATCACCAGCTGCAGCTCGGTGAGGAGGACACCTTTGGCCAGCCAACCCAGCTTCAGCATGCATCTCCGTTACACTTCCAGGCCCTGGAGCTTGACCATGGGCACTTGAGTAGTCCTGTGCTAAAAGAGGAGAGAGCTGAGTCACACTCATCTCCAAAAACACAAAGCCCCAATGAGGGACAGTGTGCTGTTTGTGGGGACAATGCATCCTGTCAGCACTATGGGGTGCGTACCTGTGAAGGGTGCAAAGGATTTTTCAAGGTGAGTTGTGTAAGCCTTAATAAATCACCAAAATGTAGTTTTAACAGCATTTGGGTTCATTACCTTTAGTGTGTATCTCTCAACATTTATTGTGGGTTTCTTTACAGCGTACTGTTCAGAAGAATGCTAAATATGTATGCCTCAGCAATAAAGAATGCCCAGTTGACAAGCGACGCCGGAACCGTTGCCAGTTTTGCCGTTTTCAGAAGTGCCTTGCAGTTGGAATGGTCAAAGAAGGTGAACATGAACTGCCTGTTAATCAGCTTGTCAATTAAATAGCTATTAACTTGGAATGTGTCAATAATAAGCATCTACTTATCTGCATTTTTAGTGGTGCGGACAGACAGTCTTAAAGGTCGAAGAGGACGTCTGCCTTCAAAGCCTAAGAATATTCTGGACAGTGCTCCACCAGTGAATATTACTGCGTCTCTTGTAAAAGCTCATATCGATTCCAGTCCTGCCATGGGAAAACTGGACTACTCCAAAGTAAGAACTGGATATCTCTCCTTAAATTATCGGACACTCATAAAATACCCTGACATAATTGTTGATGTAATTATTTCAAAAATAGATATCAGGGCATCCAATAGAACACTGGTTTTTCACAGGATCTTGAGAAACACCTTTAGATTAACTGATCAAAATTTAAAAAGCATTTAACCTCCATTCTGACTTTTCAGTATCACGAAGATGTGACAAGTGTGTCTGAAAAGGAAGATGCCAGTGACATCAAACAGTTCTATGATCTTCTCACTGGGACCATGGAAGTGATACAGAAATGGGCTGAGGCTATCCCAGGATTCAGTGCCTTCTGCCGGGAAGACCAGGAGCTCCTACTGGAGTCTGCCTTTGTGGAGCTTTTCATTCTGAGATTAGCTTACAGGTAAAAGAATTCCACCACTTTATCTGTAAAGATCCCTATGAATTAACAGTCATGTGTATGGCCTGTGACAGGATGTTTGAACTGCAAACGTATCTTTTTGCAGATCAAATCCGGAGGAGGACAAACTGATATTTTGTAATGGTGTGGTGCTGCACCGCTTGCAATGTGTGCGTGGCTTTGGTGACTGGATTGATTCAATCAGGGACTTCTCCCAGAGCCTCCATCGCATGAGCTTGGATGTACCAGCCTTCTCTTGCTTGGCAGCCCTTGTCATCATCACTGGTGAGAAAATGGTTTAAATTTTATAACAGCTCACTGTCACAGCTCTGCAGTATGTGTCAGATCAAAGCAGGGAACACTGATGCAGTGTTAAAAGATTTTATTTGCTCTCTCATGTCTTAGAGCACTCAAGGTCAGACCTATCCCTTTATCACCAATGAAATCCTTTGAATGATTGCCACTGCCAAGTTACCACTGTTGGGCCCCTGAGCAAGGCCCTTAACTCTCAATTGCTCAAGTTGTACTCAGTCATAATTGTAAGTCACTTTGGATAAAAGTGTCAGCAAAATGTAAGTGTAAGTGTAAGTAAATGATAGGTTTAACCCTTAGCTTTTTTATTCTTTCCAGACCGCCATGGACTAAAGGAACCAAAACGCATAGAAGAACTCCAAAACCGCTTAATCGCCTGCCTGAGAGATCATGTTGCCAGCAGCAGCACAGACCACAGCAGATCTACACCCAACCTATCTCGTTTGTTAGGCAAGCTTCCAGAACTGAGGACTTTGTGCACACAGGGATTGCAGCGTATCTTTTACCTGAAGCTGGAAGACCTGGTGCCTCCACCCCCTATTGTAGAGAAAATTTTCATGGATACTCTTCCATTCTGAGAAGCAAAAATGGAGATCACTTAACGGAAATATGTGTTATACAACACACATAGTGAAATTGGAGTAATGAGAAGATATAGTATGAAGAACAGACCACTGACTTGAATGGAGGGCAAGAGAGAAATATGTTTGCCAAATTATTGAGAAAGTCCCTTGATAGGAGATTTTCTAAGACACTGTTCTTTGCACCTAACCTTTAGAAACTGCTGTTCTTAGGAAAGTGATCAACATATTTGTGGACAATTGGTCACCATTTCGTATAAAAAATATACATCTTCATTTCCTCCTTTGTCTGAACCATTTTTATGTTGGAGCACAAAATCAGAGGGCATTTAATTTCTAAACTTTAATTTTAATTGATAGATGTGTGTTTTTGGTTTGACTTTATTGCTATGGAAATGTATTTATATATTCTGTGAATGCAATTGACTTAGATTTTCAGAATAACCAGGAATTTCTTTTGCAGTTTTTCTTTGTAAACATGTGTTGTTGATTTAATATTCCTATATTTCCAAAGGCAAAGTAAAAACCTTTTAAATAAGATCAAAAAGACCAAGGCAACTATGAAATCTCATTTGGTTTAAATGGCAGTGTTGATTAGTGACTCTTTGTACACCATTAGGGACTCTTTCAATACATCAAGTCCATAAGTCCAGTATAATGCAAATAATGGGACTTCACACATGACATACACATATACACCCTTCCCTGTCAGCAGCCCCAAATTAGCATTAGCAGAGGACATACTTTAACTTAAACCTTTTAAATTTAAAAGAGTACATTTCATATAGCAAGTGTAATATGTAGAACAGTCAGGACAATTGCATACATAGTTCCATAGTTCCAAACGCAAATAAATCCACCTAGACTGCTTATAACACTCCATAACACTTGTCTGAAATGTCTGTGATTTGTTAAGGTATTCATATACTCAGCAACACTGTTTTGAATAAGAATGTAACACAGGGAGTAGGCACACTACAAGATGGACCTCATTAATTGTGGTCTTTAACTGCAGAGGCGCAACATAACATGTATTAAGTATCTCAAATCTTTTTATTTGAAATATAATTAAAGTTGTTAAACTGCCCACACATTTAATAATAATTAAATTAAACAGATTAACTACATTAAAAGTAAGCCTTTAACAAAGTGTGAAGATTGTCTAAGTAGTGTCTTATATAGGTCATACATCTCATTTATATCCCTTCTTGAAGATATTAACATTTTTATTGTGAAATGTTCATCAGTATTTTTAAACATTCATTATTCACATTATTTGCTTATCGCAATGAAATTATTTTCACTGTTATGGATTCCAGTTTAGGGATACCTGTGGAAATTCTTTACATGACTTACAGTTGTGTAATTGGAAATCTGAATACTAATGTATTCAATTACTTCAATAATTAGCAAGTATTACAGATTATGTAATGCTGACTCCTATAATATATGTTTTATATTCAGGTTTGTACCAATTAATTATATTAATATTAAATACAACAAAGGGCAAGAAGTACTGTGGCCTGAATACATTAAAAAATAGTCATGCTCTAGTGGATGATGTCATAATCCTAAACTCTAAATACTGTAATAAAACACTAATTACATTTATGACATTTGTTCTCAAACATGAAAAGTGGAATTCTAGTACTGTTACTGAACTTCTGCTTGCTTTTTTTCTTTTGGATTTACTGATATCTGAACTGGATGTGTAATCAAATGACTAATAATGAGCAGCTATCAGCACTTGAGGCAGCATTTTTAAAAGGAATACTTGTTGCTTGAATTTGTACATTTGTTATACCAGTGTGTAAATTTGAGTTCTTTGTCCTTGTTAGTTTTATTGATGTATATTTCAGAAATGAAAAGCTATTTTATAAAACCCACTGATACAACATTGCACTTTTCCAGAAATGTTTTAAAGAATCACTAATTGAACTGACTTCACTGCTTTTAACACTAGAAATACTAGCAATATTCCATTGAACTGTTAAAGTCAAGATAACATTACTAAATAATTAGTTTCCTTCCTAGAAAAAAAAAAAATTTAGAAAACCCACAAAAGTCTAAATATGTTACTGGAAATCTCAGATTCTCACTGGCTTTAGGTATGCATATAGGCTATAATGTAAGATGGAAAAACTTCTTATTTAACGTCTCTTGGAGCAAGGTTTGAATAAAGTAGGCAATGACAAAGGGGTTCGGCTAACTCCTTAAATTGGCTTACTGAAAAAACAAAACCGGTAGACAGCAACAGGATCTAAACCAAGCGAGATGTCCTATTTTTTGGGGAACCAGAACCTTTTATTTTCTCTCCTGCACCTGTGCAGTGACTGGAATGTTAACCCCATTATGTTGTGGACAATAATAAAACAAAGTAGTAACACAGCACAAATCTCACAATAATATATACTAGATGAATGGGATGGATGAATTGATGCATGCTAATTTAGTCTACTGTCTAGACTAGCTAGATTCATTAGATCAAGTAACTGGGGGAGAAATAGGTTTTATACTGCATTCCACTCACACAGATATGTAGAGTTTGAATGTAATTTTAATGATTATCATCTATTAAAAAAGTCTTCATGAATATTTAGATTATATGAGTCCAACATAATTAAAATTTTAGTATCACAAGTTGCTGATGTAATTGCTAGAACTGCTAGGTGCTAGTACTGCAGTCTATCAGGTAGTGCCAGTTATCCATGTGATCATATACGAGTCATGCCCATTCCTTTTTTTGATCATTGGCAAGCACAATGGAAAACAAGAGTAAGGGGGTGAGCACAGAGTGTACAAAATGGGTATCTGAGATATGTAAGATCTGGGGTAGAATATCCCTTTGCGTGTGAATAATATGGAATCACTGGAAGCTCACCAAAAAACCTCAGACATCTTGACTAGCCAAGCATCTTTTAAATGCCTTGAGCCAAACCAGCTACTGAATAAGTATTTCAAGTCTGTTCCTGCAGAGTTGGGTTCCAGTGCTGGAGTCTGATTCATAGACTCATGGCAATTCTCATATCATGACAGTGGCTGATCACAGTGTTGCACCAGGAAGGATGGTATAGTTTGCTTGCTATACACAGATTAGTCAGTACAGTCCCCGAATACAAATGCATATGAATTCATAAAAGGTAAGTCATGAAAAGCTGTGAATGGTTATGGAGATTTAAAAAAATCATTCTTTAAATGAAATCCAATAAAAATTACTCTTGCTTGATGTAATTCCCACATTTTTATGAAATTATATTGGTAATAAGACAGCTAAATAATATTGAGAGAGAGATGAATTGTCAGCACTCTTCCCCAAGCTCATTCAGTTGTCCTACTGTACTGTGACTGTCTGGGGTTGGCCTGATAAGAAGATGATGCAATTTGAATATGTCATAAAGGAAGTGCAAGTTACAACTCACCCTCCAAGTCTGATAGCTATTAAATAATAGAAAAAATGACAGCAGCTTGAGAGCTGGATAACACTGAGAAAAAAAGTTAACCTTATTTCTCACAATTTCATGTTGTTTCAGTATTATAAATGAGCGATTAATTTATTTGATGCATACAAAAGTTCACATTTATCATTATGTGTTGAAAGAATATGTAAAGTTCTGTAGGTAACTTTTGGGGATTGGCAAATATAGAATAAGAGTTAGTAATAGATGCATGCTAGCTAGGTATACAGTAAGGAAAGATGGCTTCTATAAGGTTTTGTAGTATATATATATATATATATATATATATATATATATATATACACACTGCCTGGCCCAAAAAAAAGGTCACACACTCTAATATTTAGTTGGACCGCCTTTAGCTTTGATTACAGCACGCATTCGCTGTGGCACCATTTCCACAAGCTTCTGCAATGTCACAACATTTATTTCTGTCCGGAGTTGCATTAATTTTTCCCCAAGATCTTATATTGATGATGAGAGATTTGGACCACTGCGCAAAATCTTTGCGTTGGACAGTTGGACAGCAATTTCCTTAGATGTTTTCTCTGCTTGATGCATGCCAATAAATTGACCCTTCTGAAACAGATTAACATCTTTTCTACAACCACAGGATGTGTCTTTCGACATGGTTGTTTAACAAATGAGAAGCTACTCACTGCATCAGTTAGGGTTAAATAACTTGTTGCCCCCTGAAACATAATCACCCATGCAGTAATTATGCAATGGGAGGCTCTTACCTATTTACTTAGTTAAATCCAGGTGGTGACCTTTTTTTTTGGCCAGGCAGTGTATATGTGTGTATGTGTGTATGTGTGTTTGTGTGTGTGTGTGTGTGTTGTGTGGGGGGGGGGGGGGGGTAATAGATGACATGATAGATAGCGAGAGAAAGAGAGAGAGCATCAAAATTGTCATTGCAGTGAAGTACACAAGGTCTGAAACATCCTGTTTCTCTGGAAACCTTGTGTACACAGCAATTTTGACTAAATCTTTTACTAAAGTACATTGCCATTGCTCATCTGGACTCTTCATATGTATGTGTACTTCACTGCAATTCTGAATATATATATGGGCTCAATAACCTCCCGTGATCAAACTTGACTTACAGAAGTGGCTTCTAGGAAATACTGAATACTAAATAACATACATGAGGACTCCCTCCCAGCTATTTTGTATAGGATGATAGGTATTAAGTAAAGGACTAATGCTTGTGTCAAGACACAAGAGCACAGATACAGAATATGAGACATGTACTATCCAGAACATGTTATTGAGGGCAGTCACTCAGGGCCTTCTCACCAAGTACAATGATATCCTTGAGGAGCTTAAAATGCTTTTGTCTGACTGTGCTGGGTCTGATGGTGTGCTACTGAGGCAGATGAACCTGATATCTATTGAGAGACAATACATTACTGATTAGATTACTGCCCTCAACAAAAGATAACACATTCTTGCGGCACTGATTTGAAGTCATATGGTACATCTCAGTGCCTTGTGAGCTGCATTTCTCTGCACTGCCTATACAGGCAGGTATATAGGTGCACAGCATATTAAACAAAATAGAACACTATAAGTCAGGTTATTCAGACCCTCTAGTTAGATAGCTGTTATGTCCATCCTTTTATTTAATAAAGCTTGATTGTTGTTAAAACAATATATGAATGAATTTGGCCTTAGCTGGAGTAATGAAAACCCATCATTTAAAGAATACTCCTACTTTTCCCCCAGTACATCAATCTTGCTCAAGAACTGATCTCTTTTTATGCAGCTATTCACACACCCAATCATAATTAGCAATCATTGTCCAATGCCCCTGATTATATCATCCCTGGTTACTGAAGGTTGCAATTCTGCAAGAAACACACCAAATGATGGTGTTTCAACAATTAACTTCACTACCCTGATAAAAAAAAAAGAGTGAAAAATTTTGCAGCTTAAATATAAAAACTTTGAATACATCAACAAGGCAAACAAATTCCTTGCCAATCAGATACAAGATAAAAAAGAAGCAGGTTTTAGAAGCAGGAGTAAAACACAATTGCAAAATACAAAATGTATATTTGCAAAAAGCAATTGACCAAAAAACCCAGAATCAGCAAAACTGGCATGCAAAAATGAATGAGGAGCAGGTGAGGGTATTCAATAATAGGGTGATTTGGATCAGGCGAGTAGCTGAGTTCTCTGACTGGCATGTCTTTTGTGTGACTGTTGGTTGAATACTGGCCAGGGTGTGACAGACACAAGAATTCACAAGAAATTAAGATCATCTTCAGAGCATTTTGCAGTAAATTATACTCTTCTGAACACAATCCTCCTCAATCAGAAATATATTTTTAGAGAACGTAGACTCACCAGCATGATCCCAAGAAATATCTGATATTATTCACTGTCCACTGACTCCAAATTAGCTTCAAAAACACAATTAATCAAATGCTAAAAAATACACCACCTGACCGAATTTAGGATTAATCAAAAATAGACAATCATCAGACAATATCAGAAGACTATTTTATCTAATTAGCCACTCACCAATAAAGCCTCATTCCAAATTCTTAATATTATCACTAGATGCATAAAAAGCATTCAACAAAATATATTGGCTATTTTTATATAGTACTCGTCATGATCATCTTCTACAATCTGATAATGTGTGGGACTCTGCAGATCAGAATCCTTTGTTTAGTATTTATACCAGCAATAATACGTATTTAGACATTTACATTTCCCTCAAGCAGTCAAAGATATTCACCTTTAATTACATACCTTTATTAAAAACAATAGATGACTTCAAATGTTGGTAGAAATATGCCATTGAAAGTCATCAGTTTATTTAATAAGAATAACTGAAATCCATTACTAAATCCAAGATTAATAAACAATAACCCCCTTCATCCTTCTATATTGGTCGCATATATCTTAAACCTGCACTGACCAAAACAACTGAATACTAAACTTTATAGACTTCTGTTCAATCCTGACAACACAATAACAGCACCAATAATGAAATGGGGAATAACATGGAAATTTCTCCCAGTCATGATCTTTGGACGCAAACATTTTTTTTTCTTTCAACCAGCAATATAAATGTTCAGCTTCTTCAATACAAAGTTCACAGAACTCACATCACACAGCGTAAGGTTTTGCTTCAATTATGTTTTGACCATACTTCCTTGTTTTGGTTCCATTCTGTTCCAACCCATTGCTTGTATCTATGCCTGTTATGTTCACCTCTGTCCTGTTAGTCTTCATCAATCTCAATTATTTAAGCCCTGTGTTTTGTTTCCCAGGTTGTCGGATATTTTGGATGTGTGTAGATTTGGTGTTGGTTTCGTAGTTGCTGTCTGTGTTACTTACTGGTTTATTCCTGTATCCTACCTGCTTTTGTGTAGTTGACGTTTTGTTAATCAGCCTTTTGTCCTTTTTTCTGTCAATATATTTTCCTTCACTTTTGTTTAATTCATGTTTTAGTTTGCCTTAGTGTTTCCCTCATGCTATGCATCTGTTTTAGCCTCTATGTTAGCCTCCCATGTTGTTAGTTCTCTTGCTCTTATAAAGAACTCCTGCATCCTGCTTCTCACCTTGTCCCTGCTACACATTACAGATATAATGTAGAGCTGTAAAGTGAACAGAGTAAATATGAAGTGAAACTGTCAGTAAAAATATTAACAATAGGAGTCACAGTGTCAAAATTGCTTAGACTGAAGAGTAGAAATGAATTAGTAGCAGGACAAATAAAAGTAAAAGTGGAAATGAGTGCATCATAACAGTATAAATGAACTGCACATGCAAGAGTATGGTGTAGCTTAGCACAGTTCAGACAGCAGGAGATCAGTAGTGTCCCTGCAGTGAAGAGACTTGGAGAAAAGATCTCAAGTGGTGCTCCTTCACACAGCGCAGACATATCAGTCTACAGCGGAACGTGCTCCTTGTTGGTCCACTATAGTGTACAGGGCATGTAATGTATTGTCCATAATGGCCAACAGCTTATTAAGAGTCAATTTTTCTGCCACAATTTCCAGAGTGTCCAGTTTGACTCTTACAACAGAGCCTGCCTTCTTGATCAGCTTGTTTGTTGCATTTTTGTTGATGCTGTACCACACAACAGCACTAGCGACTAGACTGGTAGAACATCCAAAAGAGCCTAGTGCACAATCCAAAGGACCTCAGTCTCCTCAGACAGATCTGCCCTTTCTTGAACCCTGCACAGATGTTTTTGGTTTTCACAAATGTTGGTTTTCACAAAGTTTTCTGCTTCAGTTTTTACGGTGATAATTTAATTGCAAAGTCATTCCTTGCCATGAAAATTAACAATCACAAAAATTACTGCATTCTAGCCACTGCATTTCAGACCTGCCACAAAACTGCATTTAAGTGATCTTCTCGTTAGCTCAGGAGAAAATATTAATGAGGACAAAGCAGCTGATATCACTTTGTCATGCTGATTAGAAGAGCAGACTGGTTGCTGTAAAAGGATGGTGGTTCTTGACATTTTCTTCTGTTAACCATGGTTACTTCCAAGGAATCATGTGTAGTCATCATTGCATTGCTTAAAAAGGGATTTACAGGCAATGACATTGCTGCTTGTAAGATAGCACCTAAATCAACCATTTATCGAATCATCAAGAAATTCAAGGAGAGAGGTTCAATTGCAGTGAAGAAGGCTTCAGGTCACCCAAGAAAGTCAAGCAAGCGCTAGGACTGTCCCCTAAAGAGGATGCAGCTACGGGTTCGGGCCACCACCAGTGCCAAGCTTGAGCAGTAATGGCAGAAGGCAGGTGTGAGTGCAACTACTCACACAGTGAAGCGAAGGCTTTTGGAGGATGGCTTGGTGTCAAGAAGACTGCAGAGGACTTAGGTACAGTTATTTTTTCTGATGAAGCCCCCTTCAGACTGTTTGAGACATCTGGATAAATTATTGTCTGGAGAAGAAAAGGTGAGCACTACCATGAGTCCTGTGTTATGCCAACAGTGAGGCATCCTGAGACCATTCATGTGTGGGGTTGCTTCTCATCCAAGGGAGTGGGTTTGCTCAAAATTTTGACTAAGAACACTGCCATGAATAAGGAATTGTATGAAAACATCCTCCAAGAGCAACTTTTTCCAATGATTCAGTAGCAATTTGGTGATGAACAATACTTTTTCCAACATGAAGGAGCACCATGTCACAAGGCAAAAGTGATTAACCTCCCCTGTCACCAATCACCATTGATGGTTGTTTTCTAAAGTCCACCACCATCATCTCCTTTGTCTACTGATGTTGATCTGCAGTGGTTTCAGTTCCCACCAGTCAATAAAATCCTGCATTCAGCCTCCTGTTTCCTGATACACCCCACAATGGCCATGTCATCTGAGAATTTCTGCAGAGGGCATGTGCCAGAGTTGTAGCTGAAGTCAGAGGTGTAAATGTTGAAAAAGAAACAGTCCCCTGAAGAGCCCCTGTGCTGCACGTGGCTGTCTTCATCAGGTGGGAGGTCAGGGCAACAGAACAGTAGTCCTTTCAATGCCACTGGGTGGTTCTACTTGGGGATAGGATCCACACAAGAAGTTTTCCACTTTACTGGGACAATTTCTTGGCTGCAGCTCAGGTTGAAGTTATACTGGAGGATTCCACACAGCTGCTCAGCACAAAGTTTCAGGACTTAAGGCTCAATGCTATCTGGACCTGAGACTTTACACTGCTTGAGTTTCCTCAGCTCTTTCACCTGATCAGCACTAAATGTTGGTACTCTGCTGCTGGGCTGGTCCCGGGTAATATTCCAAAATTTGTATACTCATGCTTGCTCGGAGATCTAGCACAGCTTGACCTGCCCAGTAAACACAGAAATCTATTATTGACTTTTTAAATTTTCACCAAGAAAACTGTTATCCAAGTGTAAATCAAATCACCTACTAAATAGGGACAATGGACAAACAGAGAAACATATGCAATTAAATTTAAATGCTAGGAAACATCTTTATACCATTTGTATTATTTCTAACTAATGCTTTAGTTATTTGTCAAATTTTTTCCATGCTTTATACATTTTGGGTTTTTTTTTAAAGTATTTTATTCTGGCCTTTTTTCATAAGCTGTTGGGTCCTCCATCTTGAATGAATTATAATTATTAATAAAGTCCTAATAGTTTAAAAAAAAAAAATTTATATGAAGGTGCGACAAAGAAAATAAAAAGAGCTTGATGCATGATGAAAGAGGAAAAAATCTGTTTATTATCTGGTGTCTAAACTTGGTAGTAGAAACAAACACATTCAAACATTCTAGATAAAGTCTATAGATACTGTAAACATCTTAAACTGTAAACTGTCTTAGATAATCAAACTATGTTTGACAGTAGCCTAGTGTTAGTTAACTGAGCTAACAAAGTAGTTTACTAGCTGTTTATTTGAAACAATAGAATGCTAATCTACAAAGACCCTTGAAATATTAAAACAATAAATTCCTTGAAGTAAATGATAAACATATTCATGATTTTAAAATGAGTCTGGCAATATATGAGATCTTCATCATCCTCAAATGCAAGCTCACTGCTCTGTCTCTGATCCAGTTTATTGATCCAGTTTACAGAATGTTATGTTATTGTCTTTTCTTGTATCAGGATTCAGTTGATGTTTCACTGACAAAATACAGCAATTTCAGGGCTCAACATGTGAATTCAATCTATCTTTGAGACCACATTATACCCTGGATGTCACACTTGTCCCTCCAGAACACTAATCCAGAAGCACTTATCTCCAATCATACTTTCCTTTTCCTTCAGAGGGATCTGGCTCAGTGATTGTTATTTTGTTAAATCCTGTTTAAACCTGCTCATTTGCTTTCTCTTTGCAAATTCTTGCATGTACTTTTCTGTGAGTTACTGAGCTGTTGTTTATCTATTTTGCCTTACCATTTTTGACCTCTACCTCTTTTTGCATTTTCTGATCTCTGCGTTTCCCTTTCGATTTTTGTTGTTGTCTTCTGTTTTGCATTTAGTGTACCAATTTCTGCTTGTATTTCCTTTTGCCGGCCCTTTTTGATTGTCTGCTTCCTGACCTGTGTGCACCTCCATACTTGCTGTATACCCTGATGCTGGATTTTCATTGACTGACTTCTGCTGTGCTCATAGCCCATTTTTGCATTTCCCCTTAGGATCTTCACCTCCACATGCATTGTTAGTCCAAAAAACGGGTGTATGTCCAAGCTACTCAGTTTCAAAAATGGCACACTCTGACTGTACTAGTTACAGGCTGCTAAATCAGCAAGCCATCCTGCCCACCACATACCAAGTATTCTCCTATACTCTTAGCACCAGCTTAATCTTGGTAGATTAAGGGAAGGTATGCCATCACAGAAGGACTGCATCACTTCATTGTAATGGTCAGTCCTTGGGATATGGCAGCATATACCGTTTAGGGTGATCAATATGTCATTGAAGTTCAGAGTTTGTAAGAAATTCTTGTTTCATTGGGATTTGCATTTCATAATTGGATAAAATTCTGTTATCAATGTTGAGGTGCTCACGAAAGCCTTGAGAACCCACCTGTGTCATGGGGTCAAGCTTTTGAACAAAGTGTGAAATATTGAATTACAAAATGAGATATGTGGATTGTACAGTCTCTGTTGATGGTGTACTGATTGACCCTCTTTTTCACAAAGTTGCAAACGCTCTGTGAATTCAAATTCAGCAGAACAATCACAGGAATGGCCAGAGTGAAAAATGGAGGCTATTTATTTCAACATATTTATAATCAGAACTGTAAAGAGTAGTAGTGTTGCTAATAATTTCCTATTTATTTAAAGAGTTAGTTGATTTTTTGGTGTTATAAACAAATATAGTTAGTTCAACAAAAAGACTGGAAATACCACCTTTGGTGAAATTATTTCAGTGTGGATTAGTGATTTTAAAAACATTTTAAGTATATATTAACGCTACTGTGATAATGCTGAAAATTGTTTCGGTCAATGATATCATGATGGGAAATTTTCATAGTGTTAGTACCAGACTAGTGGTAGCTTTAGGCCCATTAGCTATTAGTCTGATTACCAAAAGGTAATGCAAAAAAGACCTCTAAAAATTCAGAAAGCACTAATTGACAATGGAGTGTATAAAGTGGTCTCAGAGACAAACAAGTCTGAGTCACATGTTCCACACTGAAATCTGTTGTATCTGGTCAGTCATACAGCAGCTTAATCAAATAATGAGAAAATAAGAAGATCTTTAAATTGGACTGAACATTGACTGAGCAGGCACATGGACTTTGAAAAGTATGAAAACCAACCCCATGTACTATGACTAATACCAAGAAATATACAACTATAGCAGGTGTTGTACTTGCCTGTGAACCTAGTAGTGATCCCACGGTGAGCCAAGCCACTGTTGAGCCTTGGGAAATAATTGTTTAACTGAAATCTCTGCAATGAACATGTGCCACTGTACAGCAAATCACCAAATTTGAAGAGGCTGCATATCAGGATAAAGAGTATTCAACATGGTGCAAGAAGACCACAAGGTGATACCTCTCTGATTTCCAGGAGCTTTATATACTAATCAAGTACCCAGTAAGACAGGACTCTAACAATGCTGCCTCTCCTGTGGAGGACTGGGGATCAAGCACCAACTGTTCAAGTGCTCTATGCTTGGGCAAGACTTATAACTACATTTGCCTACCTCTTTTATAACATGCTTTAAATTGTAAGTTGCTCTGGATAAGAGTCTGCCAAATGTAAAAAAATGTAAATGTGACCAATAAAGACCCACAGAGATGCTGGAGACTGTCATGCCTTCTGCTAGAACACTGTCTGCAGTGTACTATGTTTCCCATAAGCCTCCTGTGCATTCCCAGTCTCCTGATTATTAGCAGCACTTGTGTCTTGTTCTCCCTAATATGTTTCCTTATAATAAGGCCTCTTGTTTCTGTGTACCTTAGTGAAGTCTCGTTTGCCTGCTTTATGTACTGTGGTTTATTGGTGTCTGCTATAATGGATTATAGGATCATTGCCTTCTTGTTGGATTACTCTCTTGCCTGTTTCCCTTTGGACTTTGACCTGTGCCTCTTTTGGATATACCTCTGCCTGTTTACATTTTATAGCATTTAGCTGATGCTTTTATCCAAAAAACCCCCTTACAAATCTGACTGAATACAACTTGAGCAATTGAGGGTTAAGGGTCTTGCTCAGGGGCACAACAGTGACAAGCTGGTGGTGGGACACAAAATGGCAACCTTCTGATTACTAGTCCCGTATCTTAACCGCTAAGCTGCCACTGACCCATGTAGTTTATGGCTACATCATGGAATCCCCTTATTATACAGATTGTTTTGCGGCATTCGACTCCGTCTCTGTTCATGCAACTTGACAGAGACTTTCTCACAGTGCTAGAAGATTTGGGGAACAATTTGATATAGATAAACATCTGCATAAGATGCAGGAATAAAAGGCATCCTTCGGATCCAGATATAAACAGGCACATCATGTTGATCTTTGTCTACAAATGCCAAGGCATACATACACCCTATTTTGCACAATGCACATGAGAAAAAAAAACATTTTTGATCACAAAATGTGAATCATCTTATCTGAGAGAGGTGAATCTGAACAAGCAAGAGACTAGTCAGCCCTAACGAAAAGCACACAGTGATTAAAGCACACGATCCTTATATCACCCATAATATGCTTAACATTGAGCATACAGACTGTTTCACCTTTTCAAGAAGGTCAGAAAATGTGGGTGATGGTTATTTTTGTTTAGCGTCTCTCATGTAAAGAAGCCTAAAAAGAATTGTACTGTATTCAAATCCAATGCAACTTATCACAGAGTCTCCCTAAATGATGTCTTACTGGCAGGCTCAGTTTTAAATGAAGTGTTCTCATGAAATTTTGCAATGGGCCTATGGTCATTACTATTTATGTTCCACTGCTTCTTGCTGAAATGATTTGAGGCAATGACTTTGACACTAAAATTATGAACTTTGGAATACTATGTCTGTTACTGGCCACATTATTAGGAAATTGCAACAGAATCAGTGGTTTGAGGAAAGCTGCAGAAGGGTTATTGAGCAAAGGTTTTATACTGACATTGTCTTGAAGTCTTTTAATGAGGCCATCAGCATTCTTGGCTGTAGTCTTTTACTATATTGAGCTCAGTAAGAGCTTACAGGGTCTGTCCCTGAGTTACTAAATCCCTTCCACTGCAAGACTGTTTCAAGGACTTAAAAGATCTAGATCTTATCACTGGTGTCTCCCATTCAGTGATCCTTGGAGTGTCTTGAAATGTTACTAGAGATTCACTCACATTCTACACCTTGAATAATGATAAACTCTTCACCGGCAAAGCATGTTATCCACTGGCATGACCTCTTTTACACCCCCTTTCCCCACAGAAAGTCTAAGTTAGCACCACAGGTCATCTCTGCATTCTTTTGAGCTGCAGAGACATTTGATCTTGCCTCTGACCCTGAGGTCTGACCACAAGTGGCTATAAACTTAAATGCTGTCAGATCCTTAGATATTTGTTGTATTTTAATTTTACAGTTATTTTGCTTGTCAGTTTGTACAGGAATGATTGGTAAAAGGTAGATGATATTCTAAAGCAAATGTTCACAAAAGCATACTACATAGATGTGTTTTGTTTGAGTTTGATCTTATGAGTTTATATAGAACAACAAAGTGCTCCATGTACATTTATATATTTATGGATTGTTAAGTGAGTCTTAACTAATACAAGGGAAAATGCAGGAATCATTTATTGCATTACTTTAACTAATGTCTTGAGTTTTCTGGTCATTTGCGGAAAGAGAAGACATATTTAATCATATTTCAATATATATCACGTGATACATTGTTTCTGGTACAAAAACACTAAATACGAAAATACAATTAATGAAATGAGTAAATTAAATATTTGACAGATGACAGCCTGTTGAAAGAAATATGTATGGTATGCAATCTATGCTATGCATTTGTTTTATAAAGATTAACACAATGAACTGTTCCTGGGTACCTTATTCCTCACTACCTGTAACTTTAGTGGTAAACCTTTGTGGGTAAAATAAATCATGCATAATATTTTACAATACAGGTACCTCCCTGCAATCTTAAATTAAAATATTTTGGTAATGAAATTCCCAGTTTAAGCAAAGACTTAATATTTGCAGTCTTGACCCTTCTTTTTTAATACTCTTGCAGTTCGCCTTGGCATGCTGGATAACAGCTTTTGGGCAAAATCTTGACAGATGGCAACCCATTCTTGCCTGATTATTGCTTGGAGTGGATCACAGTTTCTGTGTTTTTGTTTCTTCTTTTGGCTTCTTTGCTACCTTTCTTGATTTTGATAACCAAGTGGCTCAGTGAACAAAACATTGAAATTTTGGGTACATGTCCAGGAAACTCCCCAGATCTCAATTCCATTGAGAACCTGTGGTCAATCCTCAAAAAGAGGCTGGACAAACACAAGCACAGAAACTGTGGTCAACTCCAAGCACTGATTAGACAAAAATGGGTTGCCATCAGTCAAGATCTTTCCCAGAATCTGATATCCAGCAAGCCAAGGCGAATTCCAGAAGTCTTCAAAAAGAAGGGTCAGCACTGTAAATATTACATCTTTGCTTAAACTGGATATATTTGTCAATAAAAAGTTACATTTATGAAATGCTTATAATTGTACTTCACTATACCATATAAACATCTGACAAAAGTATCTAAAAAAACAGAGGCAGTAAACTTTGAAAAACAAAATTTGTGTCAGTCTCAACCTTTGGCCACAACTGTAGTGTTGTAATTGCTGTCTGTCCATGAGGAGATTCCTACACTACTATGAAACAAATAAATGTAAACTCTTACATCTACTTTTCACAAGATTTTTGATTGTGTGGGAATTTGTGCCCATTCTGTCAAAATAGCATTTGTCAAGTCAGGCACTGGTGTTGGACAAGAAGGCCTGTCTTGCAATCTAGGTTCCAAGTCATCCCAAAGGTGTTCAGTGGGGTTAGGACAGGTAGTCCAGTAGGTAGTGCTTTCCTGGCATCTGCCAAACTCAGATTCGTCTATCAGACTGCTTAATAGTGAAGCATGATTCATCACTGCAGAAAACATGTTTCCATTATAACAAAGTAGCATTAGAGGGTCAAGGCACAATGAGATCAGCTACCCAAACATGTGGGATTATTTTTGTGTATTGAGCAATGAGCTCCAGGGCATTAATCTACAGTGACCAAAACACCTATGTATGCTGCCGTTCATTCTTATAGCTGTTCAGCTTTAAAACAATGCATTTCAGATATCAATTACAATATACAATATAAAATATACTGTGAATTCTATTTTTTGTAGTATAGAGTTTAACTTCAATAACTACATCTTTTATTGTACTCATAGCGATTGTTTAATTATCTTGTATTACTTGCTGATCCTTTTGCTGGTATTTATGGTTGCATTATTGTCTTGTTCTGTATGCACTGTGTGGCACAGGACACATTTAGAAATGTGTAAGGGTGCCATAACTCTAGGGACCCCAAGTTCTTGACACTCTCCAGTTCTTCCCTGCATGCATGTCATGTCCCAGAATAGTCGAACATCTTAGGAATTGAGGCACATAATCCCCAAAAAATAATTTCTGCCTTAGATGGTAACTGCAATAGTGGGGAAAGAGAAGACAACGGTTAGTTTTCATAGCATGGTGGGAATATATTATTTGATGACTTGACAAACCTCTGTTTTAGGCACGTTTCTTACTCTACTGCCAGCAACAAGAATGGTATTCCCAATGCATGTGACTCAGATGTTATTAGATGCTTTTGTTTTAGCCATGAGAGATCACGTTCTATAGTTGTCAGTATAGACTAAACTTTCTAACCACACTTTCTCCTCTGGATTGCAAATAGGTCTCCAAATATGTCTTCTATAGAGACTACTTCAAAATGTCTAAAAATGCCCATTTTAAAGAGAAAAAAATTGCTTTAGCTTTGTATACAGTGGCTGTCCTTCTCTGCAGATCTCTGTAATTATATTCTCCATATTCCATGCTGTTTTATATTATATTCTCCATCTTCCATACAGGTTGTATTTCTTTAAATTAATTATTTTTATGGTTCAATATCAGTCTGAAATGTCTATCAGTGATTGAATGAAGAGTTTTCTTTTTTCCTTTACAGTTCTGTAGCTATTGTGTACCTAAGCTCATGTTCAATGACAGAATGTAGACCATATCTCCAGATCAGCTTGGGTCCAGAAAACATACAAAATGCAGTCATAACATGCAACATTTTTCATGTACACACAGCAACCCAACACAACACCTTCTTATACAGCAAATTTGTAATCATGGTGGCCAGAGCATCCCAGACAGTTGAAACCTTCCTGCCATACAGTACTCTGGAGTTCAAAGAGCTGTGTCCAGCGGCATGCTAGTCAGAGAAGGTTGCATGCTCAGAGGCCTAAATTTAACATGCATGTCACATGTGATTTGCAATCCAAATGCCATTCATGTCCTGCTGGAAATGTTAGCCTCACTAAGGTTTCCCCCATAAGTGATCACACGTTCGAGCTTGCTGCTTTCTTTCCCATCTCATATTAGCCCTATATTTTTGTCTTCCATTCTTATTCAGACTTACTCACTTATTCAGATGGGTGTTTGCTGCTTTCTCTCCCGTCACATGTGTTGTTGGGACAGTGGTAGCTCAGTGGTTAAGGCATTCACCTCCTAGCCAGAAGGTTGCCAGTTTAAGCCTTATTAATGTCAAGTTACTACTATAGGGAACCTGAGCAAGGTGCTTAACCTGCAATTGCTCAAGTTGTATTCAGTCCTAACTATAAGATGCTTTGGATAAATGTATCAGGCAAATGTCTTTTTCCACTCTTACTCAGTCACTGAGGTTTTCAGGTCAATTACTTTTGGATGTTCGTTTTTGGCTGAAGCTCGATACATCAGCAACACAGCTGAAGCTGATAAATTTGTAAAAGCTCTCACACCCATGCCACTACCATTATTGTGTTAATGCTATGTTGAATATGATTCCCTATCCAAATCTAAAATGGCCAGCAGTAGTCAGTATGATTTTAAGTTAAAAAGAGGTGTTCATCCAGCATCCTTAGATGTAACTCACATATTAATGCAAATAGATTAATTATATATAGATTTTGGTGCGAATGTTTGTGGATGACAACCATGTGTTTATGTCTGTGTATAAGTGTTGATAATCCTTTATTTATATTTTTGGAAGCACATCGTGTTCCCGGCTGTAATTTGCTTAATCAGTCTTGATTTATGTGGGTGTATATTAGTACAGATCATGTACTGTTGTTGCTGTATTTTATTGTGGATGCCATGTACTTATGACCTCACAGGCTTGTATGTTTGGGTCTTCGCTTTAACAGCCTTTTCAAATGTGCATGCCTGCTTGATGTGTGCATGCTTGAGCATACAAGCATTTGCTACAGAAGCCCGACAAGAAGGCAAGTGGAAAACCCTCTGGCCGGATGGATATTTTTAGACCTGGCCATTGTCGCGGCCTGGAAACCTCTGTAATCTGACCAGCCCTCCCACAGACCCGTTGATAAATGAGTTGGCACACACCTGCCTCCATACCAGCTGCCTGACCCATAGATGCACTGTATGCCGAATAAGCTATCCATTTTCTTATGCTTTCTTAAGCCAGGGTAGTAAACTCGAAGTGGTGAGACATGCTCCTCAGGAGTCACCTTGTCGAAAACAATGAACAGTTGTGTTTAGTTAATGAGCTTCAGATGTATTGCATATAGATATATTGTGGGAGTAGCAATAAAATGAAATAATGCATTTAAAGCATAACTTTCTGTTTGTATGCATTTTGTGCTGCAAAAGCTATAGTGTTTTAATGCCTCTTAGACCATTCATTCAAGTCACATCACATGACATACAGCAGTTGTGTAATCTTCAAAGAGGTTATGTTACCCTCACCCACCCACTACACCCTTCCTCATGGAACTGTAATCTGTCTCTCTGAGACAGTGTGTGTGTGCGCACGCACGCATGTGAGTGTGTGTCTCACACACACTCACATACGCGCACACACACACACACACACACACACACACACACACACACACACACACACACACACACACACACACACACAAGCACATGCACATACACATGCATGCACACATGCACACAACACCCACCCCCAAGCACAAGCATCATTGTATTTGAAACTTCCCTCCCTTCCAGATAGAGAATTTGAGAATGTTACATTTATAAAACAAATGATCGGCTATCTTAGGTTTCACCAACCAGCCAGGCAGGCTCTAGCCACTGTCCCAGAAGTTCTCACTGGCTCCCACCCCTCTGGCTATGCACCAAGCTGAAGCTGAGCAATGAGTGGCAGAGGAAAATGCCATTTCATTTTTGGATTTAATTTCACAGGGCTTCAAAATGTCCTGTTTCTTTGCAAACCTTCTCTCTCTCTCTCTCTCTCTCTCTCTCTCTCTCTCTCTCTCTCTAAGGCAGTGCTGTTGCAAATATAGAGCTCTGTTTGTGTGTGTGTGTGTGTGTGTGTGTGTGTGTGTGTGTGTGTGCGCGCGTGTGTGTATAAGGCTTTTAAATTTATATTTAAAGGCTTTTCAATTACTTTCTCAAGTTGTCGAATAAGTAAACAGTCAGATTTTGAAGTTGCTGTGTTGGAAGCTGGAAAAATGTGCAAGCGTAAAGATCTGAAGAACTTTGTGAAGGGCCAAATCGTGATGGTTAAACAGTTGGTTCAGACAATCTAAAAAAACGCACGTCGTTTGTGGTGTTCGTGGTATGCAGTGGTTAGTAACCAAAAGTGGTCCAAGGAAGTAAAACTGGGGAACTGGTGACAGGGTCATGTGCGTTCCCTGACATATTGGGAGTGAAGGCCAGCCTGTCTGGTCCTTTCCTGCAGAGGAGTTACTGTAGCACAAATTAATGAAACAGTTTATGCTGCTGTTATACAAACGTGTAAGCAAAACATGCTGTATGTCAGGTTAAGTAGCTGCAGACTGGTCAGAGTATCAATGCTGACTTCTCTACACTGCCAAAAGGGCTCTCTAATGTACTCTCTAATGGCAGTGGCCTCTTTCAGTGGAATAATGCACCCTGCTACACTGCAAAAATTGTTCAGGAATGATTTGAGGAACATAACAAAGAGTTCAAGGTGTTTACTTCGCCTCCAAATTCCCTAGATCAAGCATCTGTGGGATGTACTGGAAAAATCAGTTTTGCTTCATGGAGCTCCCCCTTAAAACTTACAGGACATAACAAATATACTGTGATGGTTCCAGACACCACAGAACATGTTCTGAGATCTTTTGGAGTTCATAGCTTGACAAGTCAGAGCTCTTTTGGCAGTAACAGGGGATCTACACAATATTAGGCAGGTGGTTTTAATGTTATGGCCGACTGGAATAGCTCCTGTAACTGCTGTAAGATACTTGCATCTATCTTGAGAGAGATCCATTGTAACAAGCATGGTTTATGCTTATCATGTATTATTAGAACTGAACTATGAGGATATGAGGAACTATATATTTATGAATGCATACATGCATAGCCTTGATATCAGAACAAATGGAAAGAGTCCAAAATGTCTGTGTAAGCCAAGTAATATGAAACACACCCAGTCATAACACAGTTGTAAATCAGTCAATGGGCAGAGCAGTACACTAGGACACAGTGAGTGATAAACTGGTTAGATTCTGTGTTGTGGCTTTTTCTTTTGACCTAATGGGGATAGTTCCGTTGATAGCAGTTCAGATGACAACAGAAACAAGAATCACATATATGATAGGTCTATGGTCTCCCTTATGAAGCCATAAAATATTTATTGAAAAACACCTTTTAAAAAACAAAACAAAACTGAACAAATTCGTAAAGCCTTCAGAGGGTTTATGCCAAGACAGCTCAGTTGACAAGATCTTGAGAAGGACAGAAGGACTCCAGTGAAGGACCCTAGAATGTGTACACCCTGTTCCTTGGTGGGTTCATGTTTTATCTTCGCACACCAGGGGTGAGGCCCTGGGATAGAAGTGTGATTCCACTATTAGCCTCATCCAGCTTACAAAAATAGACCCTATCACATGAAATCAATAATGCCACTTAGAAGTGTTAGAGTGTGTGTCAGCAGAATGGACCATCCTTAGATTAGTACATAGCCTTAGGTTTGAGCACTACTTGTGGTGTCACTGATATTGTTTCACTCTCGTGACTTAAAATAATAATTGAGTGATGAGACTTTCAAGATGAGGCTCATACAGTATAAATGTGTCAACAGTGGCCACACAGTGACCATACCTATCAGTCTGTCTATTTTTTGCGAAATATGGATGACAAATTATCAGCTGACATCCAATAACATATTTTATGCAGTACTATGTGGAATTTACAGCTTCTGTGGGGTTGTATGTATGCATTTGTAATAAGAAGATGCCGAAAAGATCATTTTGTCACGTCTTTGCTCTTTTACTTCATCGCTCTTTGAAACATAAAGATTTATCTGAACTATGAAACTGTGAAACTGAAACTACCAAGTAGTTCCAGTGCAATTGTTGCCTAAGACTGCCATCTGTTGGATAATAGGCTAATTCACTGGGACTCAGATATTCTTATAGTAGTCCTGTTGTCACAAAGCAGCTTTACAAATGAATGGGTCAAGATTCCTAATGAGCAATCTGGAGGCATCAGTGGCAAGGAATAATTCCCTGAGCAGAATTAAGGAAGAAACTTTGGAAGGACTAAGAAAGAATTAATTCTAAGGAAGGAATTGATTCTCCATTGCACAGTCCAGCTAGTAACCAGTCCATACTTTATTACATTACTTTAAGTCCAAAGAGCCACTTCATTGTACATGTAGAAGCCTCAGTTACTCCAGCGGGTCTAGGGTGGGTGGGCTGTTTCTGACATGGCAGCATCTGTTTAGTTTCTATTTTAAGATTAAGATCTAGGCCAGATGGAATGTCTTTGTCATAAAACACATATACACTTGTACAGTACAATGAAATCTTTCTCTTCACACATGCCAGGTTCTTTGTGAGATGGGTTCAGAGCACAGGATCAGCCATTATACAGTGCTCCTGGAGCCACAGTCCTAAGGGCTCTCTGAGACATGGCATTCCATCATTGTTACAAACCTTATGGAACGCATGGCTGGACGAAGGTGTCACCACTCTGATTACCAGAAAACTCTATGACCACGGATTCATGGACCACAGGCTCTACACCTTTATATACAGAAGATGAACCAAAAGATAGACTAAATAAATAAATCTTAAATTTAAAAATTTGTGTGTGTTACTTGGCATGAGATTCTCAGTTGGTCATTTATATAGTGCCTTTTTGAAATGGACTGTGTCTGATTGTATACTTCCTTACTATACGTCACCATTTTTTAAATATGATGGCATTCATGCTTCAGAAATAATCTAGTGTACATAACAGAACCCGCCAAAAACTGTTAAGGAAACTGTCATAAGATATGACCATAACTGCATATTATATTCTTTTTAAACTCCTCACTAATCCAAGAAGGATGCGTGATTTAAAAATTACTTTATAAAATAGTTCACTTTTAGACTGCTCTAACACACTTTAAAGATACGATGCACTAAATTGGATGAATAGTGATTAAGGATTAAGGATTAAGATAACACTGATTGCAGTATTTTTACTTTGGCAAATGATCCATTTAATCAACCATTAATTGAATAATAGTCTTAGAGCTCTAGCCAGGACTGATGACACAAATGTACATTCTTTCAACAGGCCTACTAGCAGAAGCTGGAAAATTCCATATCATGTTAGTTTCTAAATAAATCAGAAAAATCTAGATGTAATCTTCCATAGAAAAGTAGTGAAACACTAGATCACAATTACGTTATTGTTTATCAGCAAGAAGGAGATACGGATCTGCAAAGGCAGTTCTTATTAAATCATAGGGTTAATAGATTTTTCTTGATCAAAGAACAAGAGTACAACAATAAAGTACATCAAAGAGTGCAACAGCAATGTACATCAAAGCATCATAGTCCAATGCTATTTTTACTTCAAATGTGTCATGGGTTGATTAAAAAGGATATTGTCATAAAAATGTCTCTCCCCCATCACTTTCATGGGAAAGATATACACTTTGGGAATTTATGTAAATGCAAATGTTATGCTACCTTTTCTATCTCGTGGTGACTGCTGGTGAGCATCAAGGACTGGAGGTTATAACTCCCCTGTCTCATCTATCTCCTTTCATTAGGATCAATACAGGCTCTTCTTCATTGCCAAATTGGGGGAATCTCTGTTCTAACACCATTTTTACATTTTGCCTTTTTAGTGTTCCTTTGAGCCAGACTTTTCAAGAACTTTTGATTTTGTTAAATAAGCAGTACCATTGCACAGTAGTGTAAAATGCAGAAATGTTCACTTTAGAAATATGTTTTTAAGCACAAGCTAACATTTTAGGATTTAAAATGTTTGTTGACTAAAATAGGTCATAAAAGAATTCTGAAAAATATGTAAATGTATTTAAAATGCAATTTCTGAAGTTTGAGCAGCAAACTTATATATGTATATATGTACATTTCCTGATACCATTAACACAAACTGAAAATTCTGTAGCAGACTAGTTTATATAGAATCTTTCAAAGTTTGTGAACTATGATGTCGAAGGTACGCGAGCATTTTGCCATCTGAAGTATAGAATTATTCCATCTACAGAGGGGATATCCAAGTTTCTCATTAACCGTAATAGTGATTTTGCTGTAATATGCCCATAGACAACAATTATTTGCTTATGACCTCACAGAGAACAGGGTCCATATCCCTAATGAGCAAACCGAGTGTAACAGAGGCAGGGGATAACTCCCTAGACGGGGATTAGAAAGAAACCTTGGAAGGACCAAGACTCAAGAGAGAACCTATGCTCCATTGGGTGACCCAGCTAGTACTAGTCCATACTTTATTATGATATTTTTACTCCAAGTAGCCACTTCATGGTAGATGTGGAGCATCATTTACTCCTGAGGGTCATCACACGAACAGTCCATATACAGTGCATGAGCCAATAATTATCATTTGGCTGTAGCAGGATTATCTATAGCAGCACAACTAAAAGCGAGGGCATGAGGGTGACCACTGTCCTGCGGGCTCACTAAGATATTGCATTCTATGCAGGTCATCAAACTTGAGTGAACACATGAGATGGCTGGACGACAACATCAATATCTCACATTACCAGAAAACTCTATGACGAGGTGCTCCAGGCACTTCACCTTTATATGCAGAAGGCTAACAGAAAGCTTGAGAAAATAAGAGACTTAAGCCAAGATTTAAAAATTGGGAGTGTGTCTGAGTCTTGGCTTGAACCTGGAAGGTTGTTCCATACTTGAGGGGCTTTATAGCAGAAGGCTCTACCTCTGGCTGTAGTCTTACTAATTTTAGGGACTACCAGAAAACCTGCATTTTGAGAGCACAGTAGATGAGGTGGGTTATATGCAATGATTTCACTCCTGTGGGGGAGACCATTATATGTATATAGCGCTTTAGATGTCAACAGAAGAATCTTAAAATCGATCCAAAATTTAACTGGGAGTTAATCCACAGAAGAGTTCATTATTGTGAGCAAAGGTTCTATACCATTACACAGTAATTCTTTGAGTAAACAAGGTGGGACTGAATCAAGTACACATGAGGAGGGTTTGAAAGAATTCATCAGAGAAATTAGCTCCTCAAGACAGATTTGGGAAAAGACTGCAAACACATTTTGGCAGCTGACTGATTAGCTCAGATAAACATTTAGAATGAACATAGTCTAAGAAAGCACAAGTAATTTTTTCTTTTATGTTTTCTATTTTGTCATTAAAAAAAAAACTTCATACATCTATTACTGCTGCATTCCTGTGGGATTAAGGATTCAATTTCAGCATGATTCCTAGTTAGTTTTGATACAGTATTAAATAGGACTCTTGGATTGTTTTTATGTTTTTAGATTAGAGCTGATAAGTATAGTGATTTTGCTACAATGAAGGCATGATTATATTCAGTATGGCTATGTCAAAGTAGAGTTTTTCAGTTCTGCTTTTTTCTTCCTTTTTAGTGAGATAAATGTAACTTAATTTGCTTAATTCTATAAATGAAAGTTATACCTAACTCCCAGGGAATGTTCCATGAGCAACAACAACCACTGGTTACTTTTTGTTTTGCCTACCCACGCGTGCAACTTGCTCTGACTTGTCTTCAACAAATCATACCTGTTGGCACACCAAGATGCCATTACGGAAGCCTTATTTGTCAAACTTGCTTAAACGCCTAGTTGTCCTGTACATATGACAAATTTACTATAACATATGGTGCTGTACCTGTATGAAGTTTTATCAAAACTTAACTTAAGTGAAAAGCTTGAAGAAAATCAATTATTCTCATTCCCTGTATTGTAGCCCTTTTAATATTCCCATCTTTACTGTTAAGAAAGTAGACCAAGATGAGTGGAGCTTTGGTCAAGACAGTGCAGACAGCTGAGAGAAATGAGCCTGGGCAGATGACAACTGTATGTTTGAGTCCTGATGGAGTGGTGACACTGGGGTGATTACCCAGTAACACCAACACCTTTAACTGCATAACTTTTTTGCTCCCATGTACCATGCAGTGGTCCAAAAACAGTGTTGAATTACTCCTACATGATGACACATTTGAACACTTTCTGCAGCACTTTGTTTTGTTTGCAAAAATCTATACACCTATTTTCAGATACATTATTTTGGAATGGTAAAAAAATAAGGAAATTGAAAAGCAAAACCAAGGACCATTAATGTACCGATGTGACGCTGGCAGCACAGAGGAAGTGAGAGGTGAAGATAAAGCAAAAGAGTCTTTATTCTCCATGTTTTAAATGACACAAAAGAACAAGCTGCAATGCAGTGGTAAAAAGAAAACAGAAATAGTTTAGGGTGCAGGCTTGCACTGAGGAAGAGCAGAAGTTCAGTCATCTGACAATGTACAGTGCAGATGTAAGGAATCTGTGGACTTAAACAGTGACAAAGAAAACAAGGAACAGGTGAGTAACATTAATATGCTTGTGATTGGGACCAGGACAGGTGCTGTGAGGGGAAAACCAAAAACTCACTACATGCATAAAAACAATAATCCCAGATCATGAATATTAAGGATACCCCCACTGGACAATTTACATCTTGGAGTCTAGATGGGTGGCTGCGCATATATTCACTCACTGCAAGTCTCAGGCCATACAGACACGTCACTGCAGTGAAGTGTGGCAGTCTAGTGGATAGACTAGTTCATACACTCATTGCAATCAGGCCTCCCCACCCTCGAAAATGAAACCACTGAATCTTACTACCAGTGAATAATTAAGACTTTGTGGGAATATATGCCAGTGAGTGAAGTTATAGTAATAGATGTTATGGTAACCTCTCTTCACCCTCTCCTCTGCTGCTTTACCTTGATCCAAAGTTGTTTCAAAATACAGCAAGAAAGAAGACCAACATTCAAAGAACCAAAGAAAAATATTTTTAAAAACTGGTTGTCTTTTCATATACTCACTTTAACGACTAATCAGCTAAGATGTTGTCCTGATGATTGTTTCCACGTTCTTTGCTTAATGTCACTAAATCCAATTACGAAGACAAGTAAGTACACCTTTGGCAAAAACTTGTGTGTGAAAGGTAAATCGATTTTTTGGTAGTCGGAGCCATTTCTTGTAGCATTCCTTCCTCCTCCATTCTTCAAGTTCACCCTGTAATTTTGAATCTTTTACCTTCTAGCGATACAGAGCTTCCTTATGAAGGGAGATGAGCTTGGGCATTGCTAAGAAATTCTGTCGTATTTTGAACATAAAAGTACCCTCTTTTCCTTGGATACTCAAAGAAAATTGATCCGATAACACTTGCATGAACGCTTGTGTTTGAATTGTTATTAGGCCAGTTACCACAATACATAACTAATTTGTAGAGAAGGTTTGTTATGAAAAGTCTCTCATAAGGTCTTTGGTATTACGTGTCTGTAATAAATGAGTACATGACGATGGTATTTGCAAGATGTTTGCAGAAGGAGCCGGTCACATTTTGTTTAAACTTGCTAATGCACGAGAAGTAAACCTGCTGCAAATTTTGCAGTGACATCAGCACTGCTGATTCTCCACACCGCTTCGTATTTCCAGTCGAGTGTCAGAATCCATCTCCTGTGGGTTACGGTAGATAACAATCCCTATGATTTGTAATAAGGATGTCCAGGCTTGTTTGTTCATGTTTTGAATTCGCATTAGGAACTCGTCGTTTCCAACAAGATATATCAAAGGATTAATTGCACTGTTCATGCAGACAAGGCCTCTACTCACTTGATGAGCGACGTAGATGTTATCAAAGCTCTCGTGACAAGTCCCCTGCATCTTTAGAATCCTCGTCTTTAAATTTAAATTTCTGAAAATGTGGTAAGGGATAAAACAAATCGAAAACAAAATTGTCAGCATAATTACCAGTTTTAAGCAGCGTTGCTTCAACAGAGCGTTGACATTCGTTTTTGTAGATAGGACAACAACTATGTGGCCGTAACATAGCAAAATGATGAGGAGGGGAACAACAAATCCGGTGAAAGTCCACCCTAAGCTATATGACAGGTAATCGGTTATCCACTGGTCTGTTGTAGTATCGAAACATTCGTCCGATGAATTTTGCTTGGACTTGTCAAAGAACATGTCCGGCAGAATCTGTATGAAAACCAAGATCCACACAAGTGCGCTTATAATCGCAGACATCCTGGTATTTATTTTTCCCATCACTTTCATAGTATGGACTATGCCTAGGTATCTGTATATGCTTATGCATGTGAGGAAACCGATGCTGCCATAAAGATTCAAATTGAAGCAGAATCGTGTTATTTTGCAAAACGTTTGCCCAAAAATCCACGTGCTGTTCGCGGCGTAATACGTGACCAGAAACGGCAACGTGAAAACATATAGGAAGTCTGCAATACCGAGGTTTAAAATAAAAACGTTAATATTTCCAAGTTTCTTCCAGCCATTGTAGACCGATTTCAGTCCAAGCACATTTGCTGAAAATCCGATTGCGAAGACAAGTATGTACACCGTTGGCAAAAACCTGTGTGTGAAAGGTAAATCGATTTGTTGGCAGTCGGAGTCATTTCTTGTAGCATTACTTCCCCCCTCCATTCTTTCAAGTTCACGCTGCAATCTTGAGTCTTTTGCCTTCTAGCGATACAGAGCTTCCTTATGAAGGGAGAGGAGCTTGGGGATTTGTACGAAATTCTGTCGTGTTTTGAACACAATATTACGCCCTCTTCCTCGGGTACTCAAAGAAAATTAATCCGATCGTTTATTTGATGCAGAAATTGAGTATTGGTAGTGTACAACCCGTAACACTTGCATCAACAACTGTATTTGAATTGTTATTCAATTTTTTATTCTTTCCGAAAAGAGTTTGGTTTAGAAAAATAGCCACATTACCTCTAACCCACCCCTCATTACACACACACACGCACGCACGCACACACGCACGTGCAGAAATAAAGAAAGAAAATAGCCATTCCAAAATAATAGAAAACAGCCATCCCAGAAAAAAATATATCTGGAGGTAACAAGAAATAGAAATTTGAAACATTTGGAAGCACCATGTAGGCAAAGTGAAACCCCAACGAAAACCAAATTCACACACATTTCCTGCCTTAAACTGATCATGCAGTTCAAAACCTCTTTCTTGTATTTTGTATGCTTGAAAATGTTGCAAGAAAGACAGAAATTTTAACAAAATTAAGATGTGTCCTAAAATATGAACAATGTTGAATTGTAATATCAGAATACTTTGACTGCCTTATGGATGCCTTCTATATTTTAAGAAAGTATTAATATTTCTCTTGCTCTTTGGGTTGGGGTTGGTATGTGTGAATTAACTTCTTTTTTTGCCTGTCTGCCTAAGGAATGCTGTGCTGATGTGTGAACACCTGCTTGTTTCTACTGTACCCTCAAACATTTTACTGAGGACTGGGCATACATATGGAAATGAATAGATTAGATGCATCAGGAAATCACTGATACAAAATTGAAAAATTATGCATATGTATAACTATACTCATGCATATTATTCAAGCATCAGCTTAGTGGATGTAAATCAAGTAAAATAAGTGCTACTTTATACAATTATTCTAATGCATGATATAGAATGTAGAAAAATTTTATATTCTAAATATGTTATCTTTAAATCTGAAAGACTGATTTATGTTTATCATGCACATTTTGTTGTCTATTACTTTTGAGTCCTTTATGTTAAAAGCACAAAGCATTATGTTCCTCATAACGACACCAAAGTAAACTTACCCTGTTCACCCCCAAAGGTTTATGTAAAAAAAGCAATACATTTCCAGAATGGAACAGATTTATCAGGAAATGATTGATAAAACCATGCTTTAATAATGCACTGATCAATTTATTAAGAATGTTACTTAGTTTTTGCTAATTTAAAAATTGTATTGCATAATAAAACCATCCCAGTTCACAACCAACTCAGATGTACTGGATTCTTCTGTAAGGAGCACCATTCCTCTCATGAAAGGTTTGTACTTACTGTGTGCAAAATAATTTAAAGAAGAATTTCACAAAAAGAACTGACACTTACCTGGTACCTTCTTGGTAGGAGGTACTTGGCAGGCACATGCAATCACAAATGCACACACACACACATTTAGTACAATATTACAACTGTGTTATATTATTTTAAATATGTGTCTATAATAAGCTCTTGATATTT
Organism: Electrophorus electricus; assembly: GCF_041902795.1. Taxonomy (NCBI): domain Eukaryota; kingdom Metazoa; phylum Chordata; class Actinopteri; order Gymnotiformes; family Gymnotidae; genus Electrophorus; species Electrophorus electricus. The sequence continues at coordinate 7,034,471 of NC_137518.1, forward strand.
GTACACTAATATTCAAGTTTTGTCTTTAAATCATAGTCTCAGCCTTTTCCTTATTTTATCGCCTTATGAACCTGGGTCTATATTCTGCAGAAATCTCACACCAATTGACCATATCAATGTAAAGCCATACTGACAGCGTCCTGCTAAAGCATCTATGTCAAAAAATAACACATGAGGCAGAGATAAGGAGCACAACATCAGTTGAGTGGTTTTTCCTCCACAATTATTTTCTGATAACAGGATATTTATGCAGGAGTTATCACACTTAAAATGTGGCTTTGTGCTTAAAATATAGAAGTTTTGTTTTTCTTACTCATAATGAATGATATGACAATGTAAATCTCATTGTCATCTCATTTATCTTAAAAACCCCACATTTCAATAGGTTAGCATTATATGGTTGTTATTATGTTTATGTCTCAGAGGGCATACTTTAAATAATAGGGGCCAGTTATGTTTGGACGCAGTTAGTAGTGTATACTTTACCAGCAGAGCAATGCACTGATATACACTAGATGGAGATTTAAACCAGTTTCCCAGAAATGGGAATGTCAAATCAATCTGTTCTTAATCCATCTTGAGCCAAGATCTTTTCCTTCTTCTGGAGCTGGCCAGTGGCATTTGAGGGCAGTGGTAGTGGCAAACACATGACTCGATCATCATGAACCAGTGCACAACAATGTCTCCCTGTGGACAACGGAAGTCCATCCCGACAGTTCTGGTCCGATGGGGTGTGCAGCAGCGACTGTCAGAGCATGTGCCACAGAACAAAGGCCTGTGGGAGAGCACGCTGTAGCATCCCCGGTGCTTGAGATGAACAGGGAGGGGAGGCCAGTAGCTGCTATCACACACACCCATTCCCTGGAATACAGGCCTCAAATAAACACTGTCGGGCAAACACTGCTCAGAGTATGTGCAGGCTCAATGCTAATCAATCACACTAGATTCAAACCATTTGTGGTAAGCTTGTTTTACTGCCCTATTAAAGGTATAGGTTGACTGAAAGAAAACTATGAGAGCCAGTTAGCTGTTATAACTGGGAAGTCATTTACATTTATTCAGTCTACTTTACATAAGCACAGATTGGAGGATTTCTATAGTCTTTAAACTACCGCAAATTTAACTTGAGCCATAATCTGTTTCCTATTTCCTCCTACTGAAGATATTTTGGATTTTTACTTTGATATTAAATTAATAACAAAACTTTTACTTGGATGTTTTTCCATTAATTGATCTTTATCTGACAATCTACCTCCTACTTGCTTTCACTCAGTGTTTTTGAGTGAAATATCCCTTTACTGCCACATTCTCATTTCATATGAACTTTGTTCACTCACCAGCTGGATTCTGCTGGTTGGCTCAGAAGTGTCTGGGTGGCATGGCCTAACTTGGCACAGGCGTGTCTGTGTTTGTAGATGGCAGGCCCCGTTCCTGTTGGATATGCGGGTGGAGACACCTGGTCCACAGCTGCGTGAGCATGCACTCCACTCTGTGTTCTGGTCAATGCAGTTGGACCACGGGATCCCGTGGACGCCAGGGTATCCTGCTGGCGTAGACGCCAGGGTATCCTGCTGTGACCCCACGGCTCGGTCAGCTGCGATGACTCATAGAGCAAATGCATAAACATCCTCAGTATTTGACTCACCACTTGGCCCAATCCTACTTCTTCAACACCATTTTGTATAGCAATAAAAGAAAGGACTTTGGATTATATTTGGTGTCTTTGCTATGCGGTAGATGGAGGACTGTATGCTATTCTCAAAGGATTAATGACTCATGTAAAACCCCCCACATTGTCCTACAACAACATAACAAACCAAAGTTCTTGTATATCATTTGGACCTCTTTCATTTGGACCACCCTAAAGCATAGCAGCTCACATTAACACCAGTAGGAGGTTTACCACAGAAGTTATTTAAAGCACAAAGTATGGATGCCTGATGCATTGACATGGCCTTACGAGACACTACCTGCAGTATGATCTAGGAGGATGCTGTTTTCCATGCCCTCGCAAACCCATTCTCTGCAGCACCTGCCTGGCACCTGCACTAGCCTTGGGTTTGGGCAGTGGGTGATGGGCAAGCTTAGGTCTTCATTGCAGAGTGGAACACATGTGATGCCACCCCCGGAACAGTGGCACAGCTGCATGCAGGTGGGTTGGAAAGACTGGCCTTCCTCATACCTCACACCAGCCAGCTCACAGCCAAGCTTGTTCTGCCCTGGGGTGGTCCGGTGGTGGACAGTTCATTTCAGATTTGGGGGAAGAGAAACAAAGCAGAAGGGTTCCTGAGGACTACAAGGTTGGTCTGAGCTCACATAAAGTGAGATTACAGCTACAAAGTTAACACATAAACTCAGACTCATGAACTCAGTATTTGTTTAATGTCAAAGATACTGAATGTATATGTTTATTTCTAGCAATAAAATCAAGTTAGCAAAAAGTCAATGCAACAGGAAATAGTACTTTCAATGCAAATCCATTTTCATAGCTTGTGCAAAGAATCATAACAAATGCCTGCCAAACACCATGTTCTCTGAGCTTTGAAGCTCAGGAACTTTGAAGAACCTCCTAGAACTTCGTTATTAGTGCTTAACAGCGTAGCACTTACGGACACATTCTCCTGGCCCCCCTGGGAAGCTCGCGCTATAGTCGCACTGCAGACCACCCTGAGTGTTGCAGACGTGTCTCTCTGAGCAAGGCTCACCCTCCTGTCTTGCACACATCTGGCAGCACTGACATCCATCCAGAACCATGGGAACGCCAACCGGACATGCAGGTGGGGACCAGTGGCACTGGCATGTTCCTCCACAGAGTTGGCATGCCACCTGAAAACCACAGGGTGGGTGTTTTTTTATTTATTTAACCCACGTCAGCACACATTAATATATAAATGTACACCGACTTGCCACTTGCTAGTACTAGTCATATCATGTGTGTATTCTCTTATCCCTATCTTATACCTCTCTGATATTAATAAGTGTATAATTACATACTGTAGCTCATTTGATGACATATGCTATTCATTGTTGTCAGTCTTGAGCTGGTATAGGTTTTCAGTTACATGATTACATGTTACAGCATTGCTGCTTGGTTGATGGTGGTTCACCATCCAAGAAGATCCAGCCAAAAGCAGTTCTGTTGTCAGAGTCTGCCTAAAGGGCTAGAGGATATCTAACACAAATTGTGAGCTGTGAATCAGAGGACCTATATACTATATACTTACTTTAACTGGCTACATAATTTAAAGGTATTTCTAATAATGTGTTTCTTTAAAAGTGGTGTTTCTAATGCACCCATCAGATCACCAAAAAACAGAAGCATAAAATTAACTTTTATTGCATATTCCAAGTTAGTGACGATTTGGTATTATGTCTGGTGCAGTATTTCTCAACCCAGTCCTTGGGACCCACCCATAGTTTTGCTATGTCCCAGCTCCCAGAGGCTTTCAGGTGTACACATCCATACGGGGATCTTAGACCAAAAATCTAACTTGTGCTTGGTCCACTGTTGAACCCAGAATGACTGGGTTGAGGAAGACTCACCCAAGGCTTAGTTTTATAGCAGAACAAGTAGTTAGCAGGGCCATAACTTGGTTGCTTAGAAACCATGTGCACCTTTAATCTTTGAACCACATTATATAGCTTTAATTTCTTGGGTTTGACATGATTGACTATGAAGCTTCCATACATCTAGAGAACAAAGCAGAGAATTCTGACCTGTGTGAGTATGCAGAAGAGGAGAGAGCCAGTAAATACAGCTACTCTGGTTTCTATCTTCATCCTTTGAGTCCAAATGTTCCTTCTCTGTTGAGACAGCTGCAGTTCCATTAAGTGCCGGTTTTAGCAAACTGGCCGACCTCAGGGCCATTCCTTTATAGAGTAAGGGCTCTGATGTCAGAGATGGACAGTGCAAATAGAATCTGGATGGGGATAAAAAAATAGTTTCAATTTCAGCAGAGTGTCAATTTTTTCCACATTCTGAGGCAGGTCTTTTTTAGCAACTGTGTATTTAAGCAACATTATAAAACAATGGCAGTTTGCTAAAATGGCCAGGTTGTCAATTTAGACAGAATGTCTCTCTGTTTAAGTACAAAAATATATTGTGTAAGTAAACAACAAATCAATACTGTACATACAGTATGTATATGTGATTTATGTACAAAGAAAATCTTTCAGTTTTTCCCTTCGCAAGGAGGAGACAGACACCTAGATCAAATTTTTACCCATCACACACATCTCTCGAGCTTTCCATTGTAAATCTGAAGACCTCACAGAATAAGGCCAAGAATTGTTTTCCAGCCATTAAAGTACAGCCGAGGTGCACCTATTTGACTGAACAATTGAAACAGAACCTAAAAATGTTACAGAATAGAACGTAACACAGACCCAACCTTCTGCATAATCCAAGACAAATGCATGCTACTTGTTTCCTGTTCTATTAGTTACAATATACTATAGGTAATATGTATAAAAGACATGTTATTTGAATTGGGATGCATATACTGACTAAGGCACTAAAAATCTAATCCTAATTTGTGCTGAGGATGTATCTTATGATCTTACTGTTGTGTACCTGTTTGCTATTTTCACTGGACTTGTGCTTGAAAATTTCAATCTCTTTAGCTTTTAGTTAAAATTGATTTTACGGAATCTTGCAGAAATGTGCTTTTTGTATGAGCACCATGGATTTCCACAGTGCATAGAAAAATGCTGCCTCAATAACACACTACCAAAAGAGCCAGGCATGGCACAGAATACACACTGTGAAGCCTCTTTCTTGGCATGTTATGGAACATTCAGGCATTTAGAAGGACAAAACCTGTCTATCTGTTTCCCGATCCTATTTGTGGATTATACATTTTAGAAATAATCGTAACCTATAAGACTAAGACCACCTAAACACAAGCATAAGAATCTATAAATATCATTTAGTGTAAACATAAGCTAATATTTTTCTGCCACTATGGAGCTTGTAGTGGGCCCCTTAGCTGATGCCACTCTTTCAGTGTAGAAAAGTACTTTTGGGATGCATATACAGACTAAAGCACCATTAATCAAAATCTTACTAGTTTAGCCTTTTAGAAAAATGGGCAGCTACTGGTAACATGCTGGACCTTTTGAAAGACCTTCAGAAGAAGAATAACTTGCTCTGTTATTTTTGTCTATTGTTCCAGTGGACCTCCAGATACTTTCAGAAGATGGCATAACTTGAACGACCTTGAAAATTGTTGTGTAAGCGTTGAACAGAAAGGAAACCAGAACTGTTCCATGAGGTGCCTCACAATGTCTGGCCACCATCTCTAATATGTAGTCCATTTCCAAAGCACGCATCGAATGTGAAATCCATTTTTTAATTGCGTTAATCAAATGCACATACATTGATTCATGTTATGAAAGAATGTAATATTAAAAACATTAGAGAAATTATTTTCCTACTTTTTTATGTTTAAACTTTAAAGTTTATACCATCTACATGGTATTAATTATATTTCTTAGAATTGTTTTGCAATTTTGCCTTACAAATCAAAGTCATGTAATTTCATATTTATATAAAATACTCCTAATAACCTACAAACCACTGAATGGCCTTGTCCCACAGTACCTTAGAGAACCTCTAGGGCATTACGACCCACCATGTCTGCTTAAATCAAAAGGGGCAGGTGCTTTACTAGTACCAAGAATAAGAAAATCTACTGCAGGGGGCAGAGCCTTTTCCTATAAAGCTCCCACATTATAGAATAACCTTCTTGTAAATGTTTGAGACTCAAACACAGTCTCAATATTTAAGGTAAGGCTGAAAACTTATCTGTACAGTCAGGCCTTTTATTAACTACTTCCCATCTTAGGTAAAGGTGTAGTTCTAGGTGTCCATGGGTATTGAGAGTTTTGGTAAACTAGGATGTTATGATGCGGTCACTTCACCTCTCCTTTGTCACTCAACTTTCTTGACTGAGAGCGGCAGAGTGCTGATGTTCCTGTACTTAAGGTGTATGATTGATGTGTCACTTGTGCCAAAACGGTGTGTTTGCACCTTCATGTGGTCTCAGGATGAACAGGAACGAGAGGAGTTACAGATGGAGGCGACTGCTACTGAAACCAAACCTGAAAGGGAAGGGTGGTCTCAAGAGTCTATGTCGCCACCTTCTGTTGGACTAAGGAATTTCTCACCAACCTGCCTCCCACCTTCTACTTTCCTCCTAAGGTAGACATTAAAGGACATTGAAACAGGACACAGGTGAAAACATTGGGGATAATAAAACATGAGACAGGGAAGACCCCAGATGGAAAAAAACATAAACAAAACTATATGGCATTAGTGCCATGAGAACAGTGACACCTGATGAGGAAACCACGACACTCCTTTGCCAAAAGTCCCCATGCCTCCATGTCCTCATGCCTCAAGTTACTGGTCTGAACATATACAGAAGTGCTCCCTCTTCTGAATTGGAATTAAGCAGGATATCTCCCATAGTAGTGGCATCTTCTGAAGGCTCAAGTATAGGGTGAAAAGAGATTTAAGAACAGCAAAATTGCAATTGCATCAACTGAAAATGCACTTGATAGTGTATCACTCACATGTTTACAAAGAAAAATGAAACAGGAATAAGATAACAAATCTAAAATATCAGTGATGTAACTGCATAATCTAAGCAATATAAGTACAAAGCAAAAAATATAAAGTACAACTTGCTGTAAAGTGTGGTGTGACAGATATGGAGGACAGTGTATTGGCCTTGAATAAGATTGAATGATATGAGGTTGGTTTAGAAATATTGCATATATTCAGTGACTTGAAATGAGATGTAAACATTGCACATACACCAATGATAGCAACACATCAGTCTTCTCATACTGAGGACAACTCAGAGTTCAGTAGTGCTACAGACTGTAGGAAGGGGCTGTTTTTAAATCTATTTGTGTATGTGCTGATTGATCTGAAGCACATTCCTGATGTGAGGAGCTTAAAGAGATGATGTCCAGTGTGTCTAATGTCTTTTATGATGTTCTTGGCTGTCCTCACATAGCGAGTGCTGTGAAGCTGATACTGCCAGTGATAGCAGCTCTATGCTATCAATCTCCTGTGCTATTTTCACAATGGGAGGGATTTTTTGTCAACATCAGTGCAGCTGCTGTACCAGGCTGTCCTGCAGTATGTTAGGATGCTCTCTGTGGTGCATCTATAAAAGTTGACAGATTTTTGGTAAGGCTGGTTCCTTTTAGCCTCAAAAGGCTTTGTTGTGCCTAGAACTGTTGTATTTTTTGGTAGTGCTAAAATCCATGATAATCCCCTTGGTCTTTGTGGTGTTTAAGACCAGGTTATTGTTGGTGCACCATGTTGTCAGGTTGTACAGCTCTTCCCTGTATGTGCCTTCACTTAAGACGTGTTTGAGTTTTCGATGGGTTGGCAGTGATGTGTGAAGAGTGCATAAAAGAAGAGTCTCAGCACAGATCCGTGGGGGATGCCAATGCTCATGGTAAAGGTCAAGTATGTGTGGCTGCTCAGTCTCATAGCCTAGGGCTGGCTGATTAGGAAGTCCAGTATCCAGTTGTATATAGAAGGAGTTAGTCCTAGTGCATAGAGTTTGTCAGCCATCTTGTACAGTAAGACAGTATTAAATGCCGAGCTTTAGTCAGTGAAGATCATCCTGATGTAAGTGTTGTGTCTTTCTAAGTTGAGAGAAGGCTGTATGCAGAGTCACACAAATGGTATCCACAGTTGATCTCTTTGCCTGGTGCTGGTTTAGATCAGCTGGGTCAGTGTCTTTGATGTAGGTGAGTACCAGGTGTTCAAAGTATGTAGAATAAATAATGGGTGAGAGTGACTGGCTGATAGGCACTTGGACAAGTTACCATAGGTGTTTTTGGAACAGGCCTATGTGGTGAATGTATGTAAGGCTAGAGAGAGGTTGAAAATATGTGAATACCTCTGCTAGCTGGTTAGCATAGGCCTGGATTACATTCCCTTGTACCATCCTGAATTACGCAACCCATACACCATCAGCCCCAGCACCGTCCTGGGGTTTCCACCATGTACACCTAGTTGCTTCCCATGTATTGATGTTGTGGAGGTCCTGCTGCACCTCACGAGGGTGTAGAACAAGAGTCTGTGACTCTCCAAATAGGTAGAGACTGTTATATTTGTGAAACTGAGCTAAGATGTTAAGTTCCTCTGCTAAGCTGGCAGTACTGTTGGCTGGTGTATGCTGTTATTTCTCCTTTTGTAATCTGTGATGGACTGGATGTCTTGCCACATCCATCGTGGGTCCTCCTCTATCTGTATTTTGTAGTTGATTTTTGCAGTCCATCATGTGTTTTGCAGTGTTTTGCAGTGTGTTTGTGCAGTGGCTTTTACTTGTATTCAGTGGGAGAGCAGGGTTTACGCTGGACAGAAAGAGATGTGTTTGTAGTGTTATCAGACCACCTGCTTTTTAAAAATCAGATTGCAGGTAGTAATTCCTACTAGTGTTCATCTTTGATTAGTAAACTGTCAGTAGCTGTAATAATGTTTTAGTGTAATAATAATGTTTAGCTGTAATAATGTTTTAGTTTTTTTTCCAGGATTCGCCAGAGTAATTGGTGCCACTGGTTGCACCCACATTCCCAGGAGCTGGTGTCCTGTGGTGGTTGGTTAGTCTGTAACGTTTCTGCTGGCCCGAGTGCTGAAGGGTGTGGAGCAGGACGCACAGACTCCCTAGATAAAATTAACATAACATACGAATAACGAGGGCACTCACACACAACATTAACGACAGACATCATGTACACATTTAACTAAACAAAAACTACAATAACCAATAACATTTAACAATGACTACATACGTGTTTTGACATACAACAGCAGACTAACAATAACCAACACAATACACACACTAAAAGAGGTAAATAGACAAAGAAACACAAGATGTTAAACCCTGTGCAGGTGTGTGCAATTATGGAGGGCATGGTTACAGATGGGGTGAAACCCCCTGCGCGCAGCCGGCTGTGCCACATGACTTGGGGGGGGGGGGGGGGTTGTCCTGTGACAGTTACAAAGTATTTAATTACAGTATTTAAAGTTTTACATTTTATTCTTACAATCTAACTAAATTATTTGTATGCAATACTCTTCATTTCATTTTTTTAGCCCTGTTTATTTGATTACACTAAACCAAAAACCAGCTGCATATAAGAATAGTGTCATGAGTTTATTGACTTCCAGCAGTCTTGTTGTGTCTGTGGAGACAAGAAACAACTACTGTGAGTATTACATGTAGATAATGTGAAATGCAATATAGTGCAATACCACCTTTTATTGTATTCATCTTCCTCTATGTTCAGCTTTATATTTTTTGCAGTGTCTTTAACTTCAAACGTCAAGTTCAAGTGTTCTTTTGTAAAGTCTTTGGATGCTGTCTGCTGAGGGAATGCACCACAGTGTACTGTCTTTGTGGGAACAGTTCTGATGTGTAGCAGTGATTTAGCTTAGTTTTTCGAAATAATGCCATGCTAACCATGTGCACCACTTTGAAAGTGCAGTGGCAATGTATTAATGATGGGCTACAAAAATAAGCGAAGTACAACCCAATTGCAGAAGACTTCCTCTGAAGAAATTATTTTTGAGTTTATAATTTTGGTGCTCTGCCTGTTTAAAATAGGTTGAATGCTATGTTCATCAGTTTATATATTCATTTTACTTATATTCATTTTTTCAATAATGTGAAGTCTACTGCGAGATACTCAATGTCATGCTTTCTTTATTTTGATTTATGCTAGGTCTTCTCATAATAATGAGTCATAATGAACTCTATATAGATTCTATGCCTTATAGTGAAAGAAAGAAAGAAAGAAAGAAAGAAAGAAAGAAAGAAAGAAAGAAAGAAAAAGAAAGAAAGAAAAAGAAAGAAAGAAAGAAAGAAACACTCTGAGAAAAGAAAGGGCTCAACCTCTTCCATGCTGTACAAATATTGCCCATGACCCACAGGTTAAAAAACACTGACCTAAATGCCTCCATACAAAGCTCAAATCTAGTGTTGCATTATCATGTCAAACATTGTTGTCATAACTAATCTCAGGTCAATAACCCTAACCTTAGCTACTCTACTGAAGTCATTCCAATTAACCAAGAGATACAGCTGCATATTATTTGCCTAAAAATGAAAACAAGAATTAAAACACCTAATCAAAACTCCAAGCTATAGCATGTAAAGTGAAAATAAAATAGGGCCCAGAATAGAAACCTGGGGTATCCCACATGTAAGGTCAGCCATATCATATTTCCAACAGACACTGAAAAAAAAAAACAATCTAGTGCAGTTTTTCATATGCCTGTTTTTCAATATATTGTTTTCCACTATATCAAAGGCTGCACTAACATCAAGCAGTGCCAAAAGAGTTACTTCCCCAGAATCAAAGTATATGAATTGCTACTTCTAATAAGCTTGTTAGGCTTCCTCTGATTACAGAGCGGAGCATTTATCTTTGACATTTATCTTTGACATCCTTGATGAAATGAATGCAGCGATGAATCCAACCAAGTATAAACCTACAAGCCCCAGAGAAGCCTGCACTTCTTGTACACATCACAGTACACACCACACCTATCTATTCTGGGTCAGCAGCTATGCCATCTTTACCCATCACATCCTGGGTACTTGACTTACCTCTGGAATAATTTGCACTTCTGAGGCTGCATCTTCAAACAATGTCATTGCAGCTGCTCTAGCTCCCTAGTGGCTCTCAAGTCTGTGGAGTAGATAATCACATTTTCAAGGTAAATTAATTGGGACTTGTTCACCAGAACACCAAGCTGTATCATCAGCCTTTGGAAAATGGCTGGGGTACTGCAGAAAACAAAGGGCAATCTATCGTTCAAGGCCATTGGAGTAGTGAATGCCATATTCTCCCAGTCCAGCTAATATACCACAACTTGCAAGCTCAGCCTTTGCTTCCTCTTCCACTAAATGTCTTACCTCTGCATTGGTGAAGGTCAATTTTGGCATAAAAGTAACAGTCCTCATTATTTGGTCTAATAATAGCTCAACTCCCTCTTACATAATGCTCCTGTGTGTATTCTTCCATATTGAATATGCTTCATGGGGTGAGAGGATATAACCTCCCACTACTTCACTGTAACTTTGATGGTACGTAAAGCTCTCACATGGGCTTAGAGGGTATGCACTGATGTGAGTTTTCCTTCAGAATACACCCCCTCAGTCAGACTGAGTGGCAAAACCTACTGCAGCAAGGCTGCTTTTATTAGAGGAAATGGCAAAACCAGGAATGAAGCAAGAGATTATCTATTTAAATTAAAGGCAGTCAGACTTGACAGTGGTCCCTCAAAATGACCAAAGAACTAGTGGATCATGGACATCAACATGTTTCCAGGAATCAGGATTCAGTTCCAGGGAATTACACTAAACAAAGCTTACAAAAGGCGTACTTTGTTTGTAGCTAACACTGTTTCTCAGTAACATGCATTTCTGCAAGTAAACAAGCTTTTCTCTGATTTTACCATTAAAGCTAACATTTAAAATATAAATTCTTGTGGTCATTGTAATCTTTAATTTGTCAGGGAATGCTCTCCTTTCCCACTGTTCAAGTGTTACAGCCCGCCACATGCAGTGAGATCACAGACTTTCTTGTTTTTAACTATGCCTATGTAGCACACACCTGCACCCGGGTTATTGTGGTAATGTCTGTGTGTATTTAAAATGCTGTGGGAGTGTGCCTCTTTGTCAGTCTTTGTTAGATGTTAGGTGTCACGTTATGTCATGCCTTTAGTCACACACAAAGTTTGTTTCTTCCTGTATGTTATACGCGAGTGCTGTTATGTTTACCACCTGTGTTATATCAAAAAACGTTCATCCACGTCGAGGGAGTCTGTGCATCCTGCTCCTTGCCCTACAGCACTCGGGCCATTACAGAAAGACCAACTGCCAAGGGATGCAGCAAGAATCCTAGTCTGTTCGAGGTCTGCTAGTGGGAAAAGTACCTGGCATTGCTCCCAAAGGATACCGAGCAAGTGCGTGAGGACAAGAGACATGCAGCTCATTTGTTTGCCGATATGATGGGTAAATTACTCAAGCGGAACATGGCTAGTATGGGGGATGAATGGGTTCACCTATCTTAGCAAGGACTTGGATAGGCTCTTCCAAGAAAGGGAGAAGGTGAGGCTCCATTAAGAGCCCCCCCACCCCCCATGTCCCGGAGATTGCTGCTAGCACCTCTCTCGATAGCCCTAAGAGGGAAAGTATTGACTCCCTCACACCTTCAAAGAAAAAAAAGAAGGGAAAGAAGAGAGATGGTGCTTCTCCAGACTCCTCCTTTATAGCAGAGCCATTGAGCCCAGAGTAGTCATTGTGTCTCTGCTTATAAAGGGAGCTGGTACATCATAGCGGTTTGCTCCACCCTTACGTAGGGGAGAGGGAGCATCCTGAGGGGTTTACGGACAATCCAGAGGATTCAGGATCAGACACAATGGTTGTCGACCAGCCCTCCATGGACCATGATAAGAGCTATGCTGAGGGACAGGAGTTCTACTGCGACGTGCGCTCGGAGGCAGGATCCGAGTACACCCTCGCCACTCAGTCACTAAGGGGTGGTAAAATTGTTAATAAAAAAAATGTAGTTATTTATACCTGTCAGGACAACTCTTGTTGCTGTGGTCTGAAACTGCATCACTTCACATAGAATCAAAACCATGTGCTAACTAGCCAACCAACCTACCGGGTCTTGCCAACAGAGAAAACTAGACAAGATTAACATTTTATAAATTTATAGTCAAGGTAAAATGACCAATTACACATAGTCAAATAAGTCAATGTCATACCTTAGTGTCATTTAGACAACTTTTCAAACAAAATACCTAGCTAACTAGCTAGATTCAGGGATAACGGTAAAAGCAGCTCTAGATTCTCAGGTTTCAACCAAATATTAGATATTTATAAAATTAATTAATAAAATAACATTAATTTGACAAATTAATAATAAAAATAAATACATTAATAAAATTAAGTTAGTCTGATGGATAAGGATTTAAAATGGGAGGATTATACGATTATACGAATGATATTGGAGAAAAGGATTTGTAACACGGTAACACACTCAAGAGACAAGATAAAACATCTTTGAATTAGTGGAATTATGCTTTTATTTTGGTGTTATTTTACACTGAATTTTGAGGGGTATTCAAATGATGTGTTGTCTGTATGCCTGAGCATGTTCGCCTCAGTGATACCAAAACATATGAAAAGACAACAGCTCACTTTTTCTCCAGAGAAGAATTTGAGAATTTGAGGTTTGGACTTGGACATTTGTAAAGCTGCTTTGTGACAACATCTGTTGTAAAAAAGTGCTATATAAATACATTTTGATTTTGATTTTGATTTGAGGTAAGAAAGTCATTAAATTGTTAATTACGAAAAGAGGTTTTAAAAGCCTGTTCATTTATTAATGATTCTTTATTTTTCTTCACTGTCACGGAACGCTTCTCTTCCCACTGTTCACATGGTACGCCACCTGCAGTGGGAATTCAGACTGTCTTGTTTGTAAACACGCCCCTGTTAGAACACACCTGCACCTGGTTTATTGTGATTACGTTTGTATGTATTTAAACCCCTGTTGGCTTGCCTCTTTATCGGTCTTTGGTTCTGTTTGTGTCTGACATTGCTCGTGTTCATCCTGCTTATACCATGTGAGTGTCACTGTGTTCATCGTATCGTGCCTAATAAATGCTTGTCTATGTTGAAGGAGTCCTGGTCCTTGCCGTGCGGCACTCAAGCTGTTAGATTTACTCTGAATGTCACAGAACGCTCCCCTTGCCACTGGTCACGTGGTTTTAGTGGTCTGTTCAGTATCTATTTAGTCGCTGACGGTTTTTGGGCAAACACTGCAAAGCACCTGATTTGTGACCTAAAATGATTGGTGCTCTGCAGAAGACAAAAATAAAGATAAAAGGAGACAACATACATAAGGCTTTCAGTTGTTCTTGAGATGGCTCCTTTGTTGTATACCTTTTAATGGCGTTAAATAAAGATTTTCTCTATTGCCCCTGGATGCTGACTCTATTTACCTGCCTGGTGCCTGCTTTTTCGCACACCATCCGCTCTACTTCGGTGACTTCAACCTCATAAACCATCAGTGGTCACCTAATAGGATGCAGCAAGCGAAACAGCAGTCACCACAATTTCAGTTTACCTGGTAAAAACTATTCTCAATCCTATTAATAGCCTTTACCACTTTCTTTATCGTTCACAAAAAACTCTATCATTTAATACTGTAGTATGTTCCCACACAAATTCATCATATCCTCCTAACTACCAGGGGGAAAAAAGGTCTCCCAATTCATTTTTTTTTTAAACTTCCCCAATTGTTTGGAAGGCAATGAGCATACTGAGAACATTTTTATTTTTAAAAATGTTTCTATTTTAAAAATGTGTCCACTACAGTTGACATCTGAACATGCCACCTATGAAACTGAATCATAATCACAGTAAATCAATCCCAAAGAAAATACCAAGTTTTCATAATATTTATGATGAAAACTACCAATAGCTAAGCTAATCTATATGTAACTCTTTTCTAGTGTATGTCTAGTGTTTGTATTTTCATGTTATGTTATGTCAGCTATGTTTATGGAGTATGCCATTTCAAAAAGCAATTCCCTTTCTTTAAAACAGAGAGGAAAATCTTGCACTTTGTACACATCACATATGTTTTGCTGTTGCAACCAGACCTGTGACACCTTGATGCATGTGTTTCATCCACCATCTTTGGGAGATGGATGGCCCCATAGTGTCTCAGAGCTGCATTTGGCTGAGGATTCCACTTTTGACATGTAGTCATCTTCACTCTCAGCAGAGATTCCTGCTTGGACTTGAGTAATCATCTGCTCACCAAGGAACAATTTGAATTCAAGGAACTTCAGTGGTTTCTTTCCCAGAACTTGGCAGTCAGTCTTATACTGAAGCCATGCATTGGTGATTGCCAAATCAAAAAAGTGGAAAATTGTACGCACTGTCCATTTCTGAGTGAGTGGCCATTCTATAGAAACTTAGCATCCTGTCCACACCACTCATGTTTTTGTTGTACTCAGCAATTGCCACTGGTCTTGACACCTGCACATACCTTTTCTCTTTCTTAGACCATCTATTGCATGTGTCCTGTGACTCAATGTCATAGGCAGAGGATGCCATGACCACTGCTTTATTGTCAAACCAATTGATGACAGCAAGTTCAGGATCTCGCCTGATCCCCATCTCAGATGCTCCTCTTCCTTTCTTTTTGATGGCCTGATCCCCTATAAATATATAACATCCTTTGGATTTCTGTTCTTCATGAGAGTTCCTGTACCTCCCAAACCTTTCTCCATCATGGTGTCCATGAGATTGACAGTTGTGACAGCGCTGTGACTCTAAAGGTGGTCTTACCTTGGTAAACCACAAAATCTAAGACCATACCACTTGGTGTGGCCAAGACAAACACCTTCAATCCAGTCGGGTTTGGTTTGCCCGGTACAGACTGGTGAATTTGGAAGTGACCAGTAAATGAAATCATTTGATCATAAATGGACAATTTTCCTGTTCTAAGCTGATTTAGACATCCTTACCTCACTTTGTTCAGAAGGGGCCCGACTTTCCACAAGAGGTCTCTGCTTTTGTCCTCATCTGAAATATCAAGGTCAATGACAATCCCTTCCTTCTCAGTTGAAAATACAGAGAACAAAATGCTGGTGATAAGTACAAATGTCCACTGTGGAGGACATTTTTAAATACTCTCCTATCATTGTAATATACTGTTATATTACTTTAGAAAAATGGTTTAAAGTGTTCTTAGGAGATTCGTATAAAACATGACAACATTTCAAGACAAAATTTGCTCAAAGATAATAAGCACTTACTTTTCTTCTTTCCATAGCAGCTTGCGTTGATGGACGCCATTTTCTTTGAAGAGAAACTTGCCAAAACCCCACCCACATAAAATTGGTATCATTTAAAATTTCTAAATGTCCTCTTTAAAGAACAAAAGGAGTAGTATGTTTGGTGTGAGACATATTTAAGTCTAAATATGTACTCTAGAGGACAAAATTGAACTGCTGCTAGTCAGGAGAATATATAGTAACATGACAATAGATGTGGTACTACAATGTTTAAAAAAGGTTGTTTACCTTATAGAATGAGTCTATTTTGAAACGCGTGTGGTTTTTAACATGCGATAGGCTGGTAGGCTATTGTACAATATGCTAACACTTAATTACAAGCCTATTTCATGTTGGCATGACTGCACTGATCAATACAAACGTTCAAACAGAATAGAAACCAGAACTGATTTGATATTGGATAATTTTACAAACTATGCAGATACAACGACATTACACATCATCTTTACGCATGTAGCCCATAACTATACATTTTAAACAAGCTTGGCCGAAAGGGTTTAGTTACCCCACGTTTGCGGTGTACTGATTTGTGCTTGTGCCAGTTGCCGGCTTCCCATTGATTTAATAGTTTGCATATGCTCCGGTAAGAATTCAGCCTTTGCCTTTGATTTCGAATTGATTTTACGTCCTCAAACAAAACCGACGAAATTTCCGTAATATCAATTTCGTTTCTCTCCTTACCCGTCACAGAAACTACCACTTCCGTATGTCAACCGTAGAGATCTTACCGCCTCTTGAACTGTGAGGATAAGTGAAGTCTCGTGACAGCCTAGTCCATAATACAGCCAATTACAGAAAGCGAGGCAATTACGTTAGATCAGTGGGGGCAGGTATTCGATGGTTTAGAGAGTGAGAAATTGTTCGAGTTCATAGACCTTAAGGGAGAGCTTGGACAGTGTTGTATCTTTGCAAAAAGTCGCAGTAAATCCTGTACAAGGGGACTGTGAGTTGCTCGGAACTGTAGCTGGAATATGGGAGTTACCTTCGGAACACTTTTCGTGGCTCACTGGGTAGGTAATTTCGATTTCAGAAGTTTTGTTTTTTCAGTACCTCTTTCCAAAGACCTCTATATGACCATGCGTTTTATTATATACTTATATACTAAATATACTTGTGTGTGTGTGTGTGTGTGTGTGTGTGTGTGTGTGTGTGTGTGTGTGTGTGTGTGTGTATATATATATATATATATATATATATATGTGTATATATATATGTATATGTGTATGTATTTGTATTTCTATTTTGTTGCAAACGTTTAGAAAGCCTAAATAATGCAACTATATTGTTCAACAAAGCGATGGCATAAATGAACGGTAACTGGTACTACTGAATCCATCTATTTTAAGTGTGTCACGGATATGTTTTGTGTGTGCGCGTGAAGAACACGTTAATACGGTTTTACTTAGTTATTATAGCCTACTATATTACCAGCGTTATGAATGAACAGTAAAACAAAGTGGACATAAGGAAAGATGTATACAAATATTTAGATGCTATATTTAAACACATGAAAGGTCAATCACTTCGAATTATCCGTCACTCTAGATCATTCTTAACTGGATTAGTGACATGTTTCCTGTGGCAGGTTGCATGCTAGTAAGTGGCGAATGATGGCCAGCAGCTAATATTACCGTGTTGTGTAAAGTAGGCTATAATTTGTATTTAGCAACTTGTTATATATATTTTCTAGCACTGCAGGAATGGGGAACTCCTGTCTGGGTACTCTCCAATAAAGTGTTTTATTCCAAGACTCATATGCGCCATATTTGCGAAAGCTGGTGAAGACAGTCTTTAACGGGTACGGAAAATTAAATTGAATAACAGAAACTAAATGACATTCATTCACTCATTTATTCAAAAGGACAGACTGTCGCTATCTTCCTGGACCTCGAAACGTAAGGTCATTTCTTTACTCCAAACCTTTCCACTTAAAGATGTTATTAAATTGTTTAGGCTACAACTGGTGTTCTTTTTCAATTTCAAAGCCACAGTGGATAAAGGGTGGAGAGACTAGACAAATTTTCAATATCTAGACTGTAAATATTAACCAGTAAAGAAGGAAACTTGTGAATCTATTCCTGAACAGCACCACATTTTCAAACATATTTATTATGTGCCGTACATCAATAGATATTGACAAACTGAATGGACTTCATACAAGTATCTTGAGCTTCCCGCAGGGTCTATTACATGGCTGCTGTAAGCCCAATAGATTAGCGACTCCGTTGCTTAACTGAAAGAAGGAATCTGAGCATTCTCAGGGTAAAGAAAACAAGTGGACTCAGATCAAAAGGGGTCTACATCAGATCTAGATCAGCTCATACATTACAAAAACTCACTGATCATACACAATCCTGTACACATTTTTCTTTTTTTTCTTTTTTTAGGTGCATAACAAGTGAGAACTTCACTTTCATTTTAGTAAAACTGGAACTGCAGGGATTCTGAGTTCAGATTTTGATCTGAATTATTGAACATTTCATTTTACAACAAATATTTCATACGCAAATATATTTATGCAGAAAATTCCACATTTAAGTTAAGATCATGTTGGCCAGTATTAAAATGCAGGATTATTTGTGTATATTTTATAAAGTGCTGTGTTCTTTAGACATTTTAACGTTTTTACAACAATATAGCTTCACTGTATGAGGTATTTTAGTAATGGAATCCATCACTTTAAACATGCTCTGTTTCATGCTATATTCCTTATGCAGTTCATGAAAGCTGAAACATAAACACATGCATAGCATGTGACTGTGACTGTCCACTAAAAATGGAGAAATGCAGTTGGCTAGTCTGTTTTTGCTCTTTCATTAATGAACAGTAGTACTTGAATTTTTTCAACATTTCCGCATTAGTTCCATGCAATTAAAAGTAATTAGTAATACCATTTGAGTTTTTAAATGCTTTTTAAGGTGAAAATCTGTAGTGTATGTAGCATATTTTCCTTATCTTTAATTCTGTTATCTTTAATTCTCTGTTTTTTGAAGGCTCAGTGCCTGTGTGGCAGCGGACCATGCCTGGCTTGCAGATGCTGCCCACACATTAAGAACTCCATCGTGACACGTGTCATATATGCCTTCATTATGTTGGTGGGCACCATCGTTGCCTGTGTCATGTTGTCACCTGCCATTGAACATCAACTCAGAAGGGTACAGCAGTGGACCCTTTCAATTCATTTGTTGGTTTGCTTTAAAATATTTCAATGATTCATGTAAAAACAACATGATTGATGTCTGTAAACAAAACAACAAAAAGATATATATACAGCATTATTAAATCTAACCAAGATCACAAGTTGAATAGCAAGATTGTGTAAATTTAACTGCAAAATTGTCAGCTGTTCTATAATTCTATAAAGTTCTATCAAACCTTGACAACTCAGTTGAAGATTACATTGTAAATTAAATTTTAAACCCACACATTTACCAGATCCCAGGGTTTTGTGATGCTGGAGCTTGGCCCAATCTCCAAGCCATTCAAGCCAGTACTGCCTGTGATATATTTGTGGGCTACAAGGCTGTATATCGGGTCTGCTTTGGTATGGGTATGTGCTACATACCCTTGTCGCTGCTCATGATAAATGTGAAGAACAGCAGAGACCCCCGGGCTGCAATCCACAATGGGTAAATAACATTCCTTCAGTCCGACTGCAAAAGTTATTGGGTTTTTACAATGGCTGTGATGTTCAAAATAAAAACTGAAAAATATTTGTACATCCCAAAAAGCTATTTATTTGATTTATTAATAAGCCATACAAGTATTTTACCATTCTCTGTTACCACTTCTGTTAAGAGGACCTTACTTCCTATACCAGAACATATATGCTATCTAAATACCAGAAAGGGGTGCTACTTATTATTCACCTTGGGTTATTTGCTACTGAATAATTGTATACAACTATGGGTCATTGAAAATACCTAAAAAGCTTTGGGGTATATTTGAACTGTGTTCTTGCAAAAAAAGGTTTTTATATTGGCCTTTAATCTGACATTTTCACAATATCAACTCTCTTTCAGCTTCTGGTTTTTCAAAATTGCTGCCATTATTGCTGTCACAGTTGGTGCTTTTTACATTCCAGAGGGGCCTTTTACCCAAAGTATGAACATCTTTTAGTGAAATAGTTTTTTTTCCCCATGCATTTAATATTAGATAATGTTACTGTTCATGAGAAAAATGTCTAGAATATGGACATAATCCAGATTTTGATATATTTGAGAGATCTACACTTAAAAAAAACAAAACAATAAGTTAACAAAAAAGTATGTGTAAGGAAACAAAAGCTGAATTTACACCAGGAAATATAAAATTATGTGCACGGAAAATGTAGTTGCATGGTGCAAGACATGATCTTGATATGATCTTATTTTTTTTGGCCCTGCACAGCTTGGTTTATTGTTGGCATATGTGGAGCATTTTGTTTCATTCTAATCCAGCTGGTTCTTCTTGTGGACTTTGCACACTCATGGAACGAGTCTTGGTATTATAAGATGGCGAATGAGAGCTCAAGACGCTGGTGTTGTGGTAAGTATACCTTGTTGTAGGAATAAAACCAAGTTTTAATTTTTTCCAAATATGAAATTTGCTTTGGTTGCTGAGTGTATTGCTCAAATGTAACAATTTCAACATTTTAAAACTTAAAGAAAATGTACAGTTAAATGACTAGATTTGTAAATAAGATCAATAATTTTTAGATGTTTCTCTGTTTTCCTAGCCTTGCTGGCTGTAACAGGACTAAACTACACCCTGTCTTTTGCTGCCATTGTCCTCATGTTCCTTATCTACACTCAGCCAAAAGAATGTGCTCTCAACAGGTTCTTCATCAGCTTCAACATGTTACTGTGCATCATAGCTTCAGTTGTCTCTGTGCTGCCCAAAGTACAGGTGTGTACTTTTATTGGCTAAACTGATTGCTCAGTATACGTTACAGTACCTTACAAATATAGTAAGTCTGCTATGGACAAATAATATTAAAGCGTTTAGTAGTTTTTGTAGTATAATTTGTTATGATCCACAGTTTACAATTTGTTTC
Organism: Electrophorus electricus; assembly: GCF_041902795.1. NCBI lineage: Eukaryota > Metazoa > Chordata > Actinopteri > Gymnotiformes > Gymnotidae > Electrophorus > Electrophorus electricus. The sequence continues at coordinate 7,055,422 of NC_137518.1, forward strand.
ACCACAGTTTGCATGACATTTTTAATTCTGATATGTAGGAACATCATGAAACATCTGGGCTTCTCCAGTCCTCACTCATAACCTTGTATACCATGTATCTGACCTGGTCAGCTGTGACCAATGAACCAGGTATTGCAATGAACACCTTCACCAAGCTCAAGCTTATCTTGTCTTTATAAGGCTTTGAATGACATTGTTTTTGTTTCAACTGCTTGACCCAAACTCGCCTCAGACCACATGTGCAACCCCAGCCTTCTTAGCATCTTCCAGCAGATCACCATCCCTACATCCAGCCCACTGGAGAACCAGACTGCTGTGACCATCAATAAAGCAGAAGAGCTTGAGCTCTCATCCTTGTACTTGCAGTGGTGGGATGTACAGAAAATTGTTGGACTGGCCATATCTGTCTTGTGCATTTTATACTCAAGGTATGGTGTAGACATCATCACATTCCTAATTGTAGCCTACAATATGGGAGTATATGTGAAAACATCTCTCTGTTTCATTAGTAATCGTTCCTCGGAAAATTTTGCAGTGTCCCATTGTCCAAAAAGATCCAGTGTCTGGTTCTCAAGTTCAGTAGTAAATTCCCTAGAGAATTTTTCTTTTTTTCCATTGACAAGGAGAATGTCCCATCAACAAAATAATTTCAGTACGAAGTATGTTTCCTCACTAAAAATTCCCAAAATGCACCATAAAAATCAGGATAAAAGGCATCATGGTTCCCTACTGGAAACAGCTGCAAGTTTGTGTTTATTATTCACTATGGCTGAATTTTAAACTTATGTTTAATTCTGGGCTTTATTATTTACATATCTGAGCCTTCTTGGCTAACTCTTAAAAAAAAAAAAAAAAAAAAAAAAAAAAAAATGTTATAACAGCCTTCATAGGTAGCTAGCCAGCTACGTAGTGTTACTAGTCATCATGTAATTTAAAGGTTTAAGACAGCACACTCTACGTGTCACAATAGTCCTTTGTATCGGAGACCTAGCCCACATTCATATTCACTATGAACCTAATTACTACATATAGAAATAGTGAGTAAATAAAGACACAGCCATGTTTACCTTTCAAACAGAAACTTAGGGACTTAGCCTTGAAAAATGTGGACAATGCAATTTTCCTTGCCTGGGAGAAAGTAACTGAAATATTTGAAATCATCTGAGTGGAACTACTCGATTACAAGAATGTAGAGTTGGTATAAAAACGCATTGGTCATAACAGTGACACAGCTGACATGCTGTATGTTTATCTTCCTGGCAGTATACGCACATCTAGCACCAGTCAGGTAAATAAACTAATGCTGGCATCTACAAATACTGTCACCCTGGGCGACAGTAATGTAGGAAGTACGATGGAGATGGAGGAAGCCTCCACGACAAAGTATGTGCAAGACAATGAAAGAGACAGTGTCCAGTATAACTACTCCTTCTATCACTTCATGCTCTTCCTTGCTTCATTGTACATCATGATGACGCTCACAAATTGGCACAGGTAAGTGACTGCTCAGTGTGATCACAGGACCTTTCACAAAAAACGTACTAGAATCCTAATTTGACTGCATTTCATGATCTTGGTTTTTAAAATTGTGCGTAGAACTGTTTTTAACGCACAGAATTTTAAATGAACTCAGTTCTCTAAGCTATCTTTACTAATCACTAAAATACCTCTGTTAATGTATATACATCTGTATGTATCTTTAACTAGCTGAAGGTAAAAAAAAACCACACAAAAAAAAACAGACACTATTTGCATTATGTCAACATGTCAGCATAATAGCAAAATAGTATATTAAAAGTACGACAGAACACAAGAACGAGTCAATTCAATTTAATATGAGCATATGACTGGCTTTAATTTACAAAGAAAACTCTCCTTATGTTACTAATGCTTTGGCTATGATACTTAGTATTTTGTGCAGATACAATTATCTGCACTCCGTCTGTGGCTGAATATGCAATTACCCCAGTTAATACAGATGTGATTAATTTGCATTCTATTTTTAAACATCATGTTTAATCACGTTATTTTTGATACAGGCCTGATGCTGTGTATGATGCCACAACCAGCAAATGGCCAGCCGTGTGGGTAAAAATCTCATCCAGCTGGGTCTGTCTCACAATCTATGTCTGGACCCTAATTGCTCCCATGATATATACCAACAGGGATTTTACCTAAGATTGATTTCCTGGTCTAGAACCTTGCTTTGTTCTCACACACTCCTTTTTGACTTTACACTGGAAATATGTTATTAAACATAAAAATAAAGCTACTGTTGCTATTAGTAGAAACAAAAAATATTTAGTATATTTTTTGTACAATGTTTTATAGCACTGATACTATGGGATTGTGCATTTATTTTTAGTACACAGCACTCCATCAGTCTCACTGCCTAGCTACAAATTGGTGCCATCTCTGCACACAATTGTAAATGTAACAAAAATAAATCCTATATAAAAATTGGACTAAAAGAAAAATAACACAAATTCTCAGAATGGAAAGTGTATCTTGAGGTTTTTAGCGTTTTGCATCCAGAACTTACCTAAAAATGACATCCAATTTTAGAATTTTAAAGACTGTTGATTTCCCTTGCTTTTTGGTTACTTTGATAAATCACATCATTTCATACTTTGTGTACAAGTATTTGCAGCTTTTTATAATTAATAATCTGTTATATTTTAGTAATGTTCACTGAACTAAAATAGATTGAAAAATATATTTGATGACTTAGTTACATATTATACTTGATTATAATTTACAATATAATTGTAACAGATGTCTGCACTTGAAAAATGTAATCCAAGAAACTTTCTTTGTCTTATGTTCACATAAAAGTATATACTTATATATAAACAAAACATTGCAAAAAATTTATTTATTTAATTATTTTATTAAGTTGTAGAACTTGGCAACAACCATATGGATAATATTTATGACAGCCTTGTGTTACCTATTTAATTTGTGAATATGTTCTATTTTATGAAAGACAGTATTATTCCAGTTGTATTTGTATTTTCACAATTGCTGTGAAAGCCATTTTGTTACTTCATTTGTAAATCTATTTACTCTTCGGTAATGCATAACTGCTTCCATTCTTCATTGGTTCTCAACATATTTTTAACATTAGCAATAATTACTTGTTCTTCTGCACTTCTTATTGGTGTTCTGCTGTTGTGTGCCATGTGCAATAAACACCATTAAAAAAATAGCCAAGTTTTCATTTGTGTAAATACTTTTGACTGACAAAGTATCTAGACCAAATATTTAAATCTTTAAGGTTTATCCTATAGCAGGGTGAGGCATATTGACTTAGCTACTTGTATGATAAAAGCAGAGCCTGACAACGGCTCCCACCTAATACATGGGGGGAAAAAAAAAAACCTATCGCAGGACCACACAAGCCTGCCACCACATGCTACACATGCTCGCATAGCTACAAACAATATGTGACTACATATCAGCCATATTAAATTATATTGCAAGGCACTGTATGTAATGAGTGACATAGTGCCTCAGAATGGATAACTATTTATCTTTTGCGTATTTGAATAAGGAGAATTCAGTACATGGAACTGTCATACTCATACTGTCACCTTCAAATGTAAATTCCACATAAGCAAAGCAGTGTCAAAGCACAGATCAATTCCAAAAATCATAAAATGTTTGTCTCAAATGAATAAAAAAAATATTCGCATACTCATACATATATAGTTGGATGCCTAAACACTCATCTCTCAGGTTGATTCTATGTGAGCCATTGCGATGCCTCACTAAACAAGCCAATCAGAGCAGAACTCATCAATTATTCTTGAGTCCACAAAAACAAAAACAACAACAACAAAAACAGCTCACTTAATTCGAGACCCAAATCATTGGTTTTTAAATAGGTGTGTTGAACTGCATTAGGGCTTTTCTCCACCACCAAAGACACAGACATCAGACAGTATTTTAAAATACTGAATAAATGCATTCTGTGGCACCTTTAATTACAGACTTTAAGGATGCCATAGATTCATAAACCAGGTGTTTACTTTTGCTGTAGACAAAATCTGGTTACATCTTAATCTCACATGATGAAATTATTTGTTTGCATGAATAAATATCAAAATTATAATCTTAAATCAAAATAACCTAAAACAAACCTTAAAAAAAAAAAAGTCTGTCTGATTTTTTTTTTGGTAGAGTGATGAATGTTTTCAATGCCAAATTAAGTTACACGGCAAAACTAAGAGAGTAAAGCACAGTTACAGAAATAACAATACCTCCTTAACTTAAAGGCAGGGAGTCAGGCTACTCTGAAAACCCCTTCCACCTACTTAATATGTTGGCTACTTGCCTCTAGAATTTTTTGTATGCATTTTTGCATCATCCCAAAAGTGAATGCTTGTCCTGAAACACTTGTCCTGTCTACATGTCCTGAAGCACTAAATAAGGTAGAAGGAGAAAGATGCAGAATGTCCCTCACTACAACCAATGATATCTGATAGATCATATCCACAACTTAACATTCAGAAATCCTTTATTTACAAAAACCAATCCAAATGTTGGTATCAGAATCAACTGAAAATACTGGTTAAAACTGGTATTCAGGAACACAAATGTGCATTCACATATTTCCTTTTACCCCACCATAGACCTCTTTCGTCCTCTTAGCCTAACTTCATCCAGTTTCTTAATGACACTTGGAGCTTTTCTGGATGAAGCAGTATAGCTCTTTAGAAGTCTTTCAAACAGAGCCTCTGTATTAGGGTGTGTGCTGAGGAAAGCCTTCTCCAGGACATACATGTCAACTCCTTTGTCCTCAGACAAGGCAGAAATATAACTCAAGCCAAAGTCAATTAAAACCAATTTGACATCTTTGGCATCTTTTACCAGCAGCATATTGGAGGTGGTGAGGTCTCCATGGATCACATCTTCGTCGTGCATCTGTGCCAAGACTTGGCCAATCTTGTCAGCTAGGGCACAGAGTGATTTGATGTGATGTCCAGATGCCTGAGCTGATACAATGTGCTCCTTCACAGTTTTAGAGCCAGTGATGTCCTCCAAGAAAATGCAATGGGTGGTATAGTCAACAAAGTAAACGACCGGAGTATTGATACCTACAGCAAGGAAGATAAAGGAAATCATTGGCAATACAGCATATGTTCAACAAAACCTAAAAATGTCTACATTAAACGTATGGCTGCAAAATGTCACTGCTATTATGTAACGGCACACCTCCTGTAATGATGGGTAAGGTAAAACTGAAAAAGGCAATAAAGGATGAATGCTGGGTGCCATTTAGGATATGAAAGCTTGGCAGTACATCTGAAAACATAAAATCAAGAGGTTCTTCATTAGCTGTACAAAGTGCTTCTCTCTCTCTCTCTCTCTCTCTCATTATATATATATATATATATATATATATATATATATATATATATATATATATATATATATATATAAAATTTACATGTAAATGACCTAACATTTTTATCTTTTCTGTTTGCCAAGATGGAACAGATACAATACACTAGCATAACCATAAAACCAAGAAAAAATTAATAATGCGCATTAACGGATGTCTCAAGATTTTGACACAAAATTTGTGCCTACGCCTATAGCAGATGCTTCTCTTACATACCATCACCCTCGCATGATCCAGTGTCAAAGGCCAAGCATATTTCAGTTATCCTTAAACATACATTTAACCACTAGCCATTCCACATAAACTATACTCACATCTTTCCAGTAAAACTATTAGTACTGCCTTTGATGTTTTGGTTTTTAATCACTAGTTCTAACATTTATTATCATTTACAGCGTACTTAAACTGTTTGCATAAGTCATACCAACAGCGACTGCCACATTCAAAAACGGAAACGATACTAGGCAACCTCTTGCTTTTGCCACGATTAAATGCAGTTTTTGCTGTTATTATTGTATACGTTTGTATATCGTGATACTTGGGCATATCCTTAACGACGCTGTCGTCATTTCGAGCAAGGTACAGCCATACTAGTGGAACCAAGCTAGCTTGTTAGCTCAACTGACCTGCTTTTCTACAGCGCAGTATTGACCGCACCTCCTGCGTGGTTCGGCGGCGCCTCAGTTTCTCATCTACCGCAGGGTGCCGGTACAACTTATGGAATCTTTCCTTGATGATTGCAGACTTCCCTAAAAACGTACCACGATATACGCGCGCTTCTGCACCCTGCTTAATCATGAGCGCTTTATGTAAATATTCGGAAAGATATCTGTTTTTAGCGGAGTCCATGTCGGCCATATCTTATTCTCTTCGTGGTTGCCCACAAACACGGTGAAGGTAACAGCACAGTAACAACAACAATTGTTTTCAACATAAAAGTCTCACATTAAAGGCATGTGTGAAAATCTCGTGGAAAATGTGATTTCGCTACGGTAATACTCTTTGCTCTAGTCTGACATTCACCCTAATTTTTAGTCCGTAACTGTGTTGATATGAGTTTAACTGTTCATGTGACAAAACGGAGTTTTTGTCTTTGCTGTGTGTGTATATATATATATATATATATATATATATATATATATATATATATATATATATATATATATATATATATAAAATGTCCAAATTAAAAATGGCAAAAGGCCTAGATACTTTATAAATAAGCCTACCAAATAAATAATTGATTGTTCAATTTATGCGCAATCAACATTTTCCAAAACGGTGCATGCCAAAGTCTGGTAGCCTAATTCACCTGAGCGCTTGTTGAAGCAAAACTAACTGAAAACGCTGTTTCAATGTGGATATGTATCTACTCAATGTAGTAACCGCAGCCTGATCGCGTTTAAAAACTAAATTATCTACACATGAACAAAAATCAATAACAGCAGGCGTTGTGGTACTTTAGCGGACTAAAATGACGTATGCATAGCGAGTCCCCCAGTCCGCCCGGATTCCCCGCCGCCCCAGAAAAAAACTGTGAGAAGGCATTACTATGCAAAAAATCCTTTTGAAAGAAAATGTTAATTGAATGCATTTTCATTTAGTGCATGGCTATGCGCTTGTGTCGGCGCTTTTGTGATTGTAAAGCAGAAGTCTATTTCCTTGTTGCTGTTATTTGTTTATGAGGACCTCTGTATTTTGAGAATATTCTGCCACGTCGTTTGTAACTTCCTCGTCGCGAATTAAGATCCCGGTGTAATAACATTCCGTTCTGCGCAATGAGGGATGTCTAAAATGACGAAAAGATAAATGCTGGTGGAGAAGGACATTTTATAAGAACTCTTCTATAGTGTTGGGATTCTTCAAATGGTAAGAATATAACCTTAGCAGTTTTTTGGGGGAAGATACGGAATTTTGCTTAATAAAACGTTGTCTTCTACAGTAGGAATTTTGGTTTCAAATTATGGCGCTCTAAAAGAATTTGCTGAGTTGATCAGTGTAGCTCTTACGATCGACAAAGAAGTTAAACTAGTACGAAACTGCCTCGCAGACCTCGCAGCTAATCCGACAAATATTTGCCCATCAGACCTTTGAAATAAGATTACTACGACAAACCTGCGAAGTTCAGTAGATATATACAACTGTCAATTAGTGTTACTCCGACAGATTTAGAAGAACTCAGAATCGGAATCTGCTGTTTGTTTATGCTTAATTAGGCCAGGTACTGGCAACCTCAAATTGTTTTATCTAAAACCATTGAGAGTTGTCATGGTTACACGGTTGCATCAATGAACAGAGGGACTGGGAGGACGTCTGACACGGCTTTAAAGAAGTTTTAGGATTACGTTTTGCAAACATTATTAGCAGAGACTACGACGATTTTAGTTTTTGGTAAACCTGATATATTTTCGTTTGTTGCTTTTTGCAGGAATCATTTTCTCGGGTGAGAAAAACCCGTAGCCTTTTTAACCCAGCTTTGAAGATACAGAAAATAAAACAAAATGGGTAAGTCCTTTCAGCTTGATCTACAATTCAGTTTTTTTTTCTTTTCACACGTTGTAATGTCATTTTGTGCCCTTTGCTATATAAAATGAAATGAACATTAACTGTAATCCCAACCAGTTCAATAAAAGACAAACTGCATGGTAACCAATTTCCAGAAACAGTGCTTGATGGCCCTGCTTTTTATGTAAACTCAATTCCAAACAGAGGTTTAAATTTTCAGTTCACTGTTTGTAGACACAAATAATTGGAGGCGATTAATTGGACAATGTTCTTGTTAAAAAGATTGCAGTAACATAAATTTTTCATACAGATTAAATGTTGTGTTTGTTTGTGTTTTCAAAGTAGATAAATTGCCAGTAAAAAACAGAGTGATGACATCTGAGTTGTTTTGGAAAGAAGTATTAGATGTGTGAGGTAATACCAAACAACTCTTGACATCCTTTTCCCTCTAGGCCCTGCGCTGGTGCTTGCTACTGCTGTGTCCACACTTGGTGGCCTGGTCTTCGGCTATGAACTTGGAATAATCTCTGGTGCTTTGTTGCAGCTCCAAGCCTGGTTCCACTTGAGCTGTGTCCAGCAGGAGAGTGTGGTTGGTGCTCTTCTCATTGGAGCCATCTGTTCTTCTGTGATTGGTGGCTGGCTGATCGACCGCCGTGGCAGGAGAGCATCCATCTTGCTTAGTAACCTTCTGATCCTCGGAGGCAGCCTGGTCCTCAGCATGGGCAACTCCTTTGCAATGTTGGTTGCTGGCCGGACCGTGGTGGGCTTTGCCATATGCCTGTCTTCCATGTCCAGCTGCATTTTTGTCTCAGAGATGGTGGAGCCAAAACGCAGAGGTCTGATGGTCACACTGTATGAAGCTGGTGTTACAGCTGGGATCTTGCTGGCTTATGCAATCAACTATGTCTTTTCTGCTGCCCAAGAAGGATGGAGATACATGTTTGGGTTAGCTATTATCCCTTCTCTTGCTCAGCTGGTGTCTGTTTGGGTTTTGCGATCTCACCATGGCACAGTAGACAGACTTATAACAGAAACTCAAAGCCCAAGAGAGCAGTGTGACAGTGTTGAAGAAGGGACTTTGAACCAAGCTCAACTAGGCAAAAAACATTACACTGTCCTTCAGCTCTTTCACCACAAAGATAACATGTGCACTAGGACCATAATTGGCATTGGATTAGTGCTCTTCCAACAGTTCACAGGTCAGCCAAACATCCTCTTCTATACCTCCACCATCTTTCAGTCAGTGGGCTTTAAAAGCGATGCATCAGCTGCATTGGCCTCAGTTGGTCTTGGGATCGTTAAAGTAATAGCAACCACAGTTGCAATGCTCTGCGCAGATAAGGTTGGCCGAAGGCCACTTCTCATCAATGGTTGCCTAGTGATGGCTGTTGGTTTAATGCTTACTGGATTCCTAAACAGACACTCTCTATTTGATGCAGCAAGACAGTGTAGTTCTTCTGAGCTTCACCCAAATGGCACCATACTAGCTGTAAAATCCATGGAACTGCTGAAGATTAGGAACAATACCACCGATGCTGGACATTTAGATACTTCAACAGCTTCTCATGCTCTGGGGAAGTTTAACTGGCTTATTTTGATCAGCATGATGTCAGTTGTCAGTGCTTTCTCTGTGGGGTTTGGACCAAGTAAGTGGAATTTTGTTTGTACTGAATCCTTAAACAACACACATGGTTGTTATTTCTCTGAGTAAAACTTGTATTATGACTTACAGTGACCTGGCTTGTGCTAAGTGAAATTTTCCCAGCAGAAGTGAGAGGACGAGCATTTGCATTCACCAGCTGCTTCAACTGGATGGCCAACCTGATAGTAACCTTCTCTTTCTTGAATGTAATAGGTATTGGAAAAGTTTTGCATCAGGCTGTACTTGTAATATACCAGGCATGAATATATTGTTTTTTGTAGTTTGTGAGATTACTCATGTGTTCTCACTCAGATGTGATGGGCCTTTCTGGAACATTCTTTATCAATGGCATGATTGCACTGGCAGCTGCTGTTTTCATCCATGTCCTGCTACCAGAGACCAAGGGCAAATCTCTACAGGACATTAACAAGGAACTCTGTGAAAGACGGTTAGTTGAGATTACCATTTTTGAAAATATCATGGAAAACAGAGCCTTTCCTTTCAATAAGACAACTGCTAAACTAAAAAAAAACAAAACAACTAATATATAGTTATAGTATAGAGCCAACACAAGTTATATAAAAAAAACTGTTGAAAGAAGTAAATATGTCATGTTGAAAAGATAAATCATGATTGATCTGTGAATGTGTAAGGCTACAAAATTACCACTAGAGGGAAAAGTTGTCAGGTTGATTCAATTTGTTGGACCCTGCACTACAGCATGCATGTTAAATATAAATCAGGAAGGAGCAGATGCCATACTTTTTGAAATTAATTTTGGGACCTGTAGAGTTAACACTTTCACAAATTCGATCACACTGGTGTGATTACATCTGATCAGTTCCTGTGGAGGAGAAATCACACTAGTGTAATTAGAATGTTTAGAAATCTAAAATTTCAATATTGACAGTTCTGTTCAGTGATTTTTAAGAGGAAAAAAATTGTCATGGCATTATAGTAGTTACTTCTGAAAGGGTCAGTCTGGTTTAAGGTACTGTCACTTGTATAGTTACTTAAACATACGACAAAGCATCAACTACTTTTTATCATTTCTGATTTGTTTCTTTTTCTAGATTTCCTTGTAGGGAGGAATTCTACAGCAATTTCCAGAGAAGACACTTATCATCAGGATATCAAAGAGTGTCTTTGAGAAATTCATCAGTATGACATTTAAAGTCATCAGTGTTACAAGTCAATTAGTTCATTAGCAAATACCTGATTTATTACTGTAATAATTATTTTGTTGTAATGATGATCACTTATATTGCCCAATTTTTCAGATGGCTTTTGTTAGGAAAAAATGGCTTTTTACCATGTTGTGTATTGCATATGTACAAATAGCATTAGACACAGGATCAAAGAATTTTTAATTCATGGTTGAGTTCTAAGTGCCATGCTCTCTGTTTAAAATAACAGGAACATTCTTCCACCATTTAAAATTCTGATGTAACTGAACAGTAAGTATTCCAAGGAATACTGTGAGATCATCTTGTATTTCTGTGTACAGCAAGTGAATTTCTGAATGAAATAATGAGAAACAGTACAAGGACTGACTACCACAAAACACGTGGAATCCTCCATTCTGGATTTCCAAACCCAGGACCTGTCATATACAAAATATTTAAATGAACTTCCTTAGCCATGTAGTCCTAGATTATGATGATCTGCATCTGGAAAAGTAGCCTAGTCACAAATATAGCACTAATTTTTAATCATGATATTTAAATCAACACCCTTAATATTCACTGGACCAACCTGGCACAGGCTGTGATTAAACAAGCAAAAAAAAAAAAAAAAAAAAAAAAAAAATAGACATTGTGAAATTTACTCTTGCAATAAATAAAACATTTATTTACACAAATATCCTGAAATACTACTCATCCATTTTAGAACATACACATATGTACAATGACAATTGAGAGTGGTATTTTCATTTTCACGTCTTGTGTATTCCTTTAGGTTGAAAGCTTGTGGTGGGTATTTTTTTTTATACATATTCATAATATGGATATACACTGCGATCATATTCACTATTCCAATTCCAAAAATATTATTCATCTTTCATAAAACCACATAAGATGGTGCACCAATGAATGTGAGGGGTCTGAGCATGTCTATATATATATATATATATATATATATATAAATAAAATGACACTTGGCGCAGGTCCCATCGGATACTGCTTGATATTAACCAGAAGCATGCCTGGTCTCTTGAGATGAAAATGCAACAGAGGCATCTCAGTGTTACAGCTCTTTTCTGGTCCCCCTTTCCAGTTCAACTCTGTCAAGTCTGTAGTATGCTGACTGGTGTAGGTAATTCAGTGGTGAGAGTTTAGAGGCACATTCGCCTCCCAGCTATGAAGCCTGCTAAGTAAGCAGCCTTGAGCAGCAATTATGCAGAAGTTCCTCAACACAAGGCACCATGCAGAGGCCTGAATGTCTGCTACGTGGCTTAGCAGTGGGAGAGAGACCCTTCTCATCCAATGAGAATGCCACCAGTTCCCTAGGCCTCTAAATTGTAGACACGAGGCATCAGTTCATTGGTAAGTGGCACATTTACTGTTTGTAGAGCCATAGGTTAAACTGTAAGCACAACACTCAAACTGACAGTGGTGGAAAGAGTACTGACAAAACTACCCAATATAAAGACTACTGTGGCTTCAGAACATACTTGAACAGAAGCTTACTCATCCAAGGATCCAATATCTTGATGGCCAACATAAAATGCTAACCTATGCAGAAATGAAAAATACACAGTGAAATGTGTGCAGCATATAACTAGTTGGCCAGTTGACTAAAAGTAGTGGATTAAAAAAGTAATTTGTTCAAATACTATCCATATGAAAGTAATACCTGCTTTAAAACTATTTTGTGTAGAAAATAAAAGAAAAACCTAACAAAACTGGCTTGGTTTAACTGAAGTGATCAGTTACTTTCCACCACTGGTCAGTGAGGTCACTATCTCCCCTCGCCCCATTTTGCTTTAGAATCACCTGAAATATTGAAAGTAGTATGAATGAGAATGTTTACAGTTAACTAGATTTTATTCTTGAGTCAGAGACACTACATAAGCAGCCATATGCAAAAAATAATATATAGCTGGGTTGTTCTTGGTTTGTATGGATGTATCTGAATACTGTTTACAAAAATGTGGAAGCTTGAAATGAAAAAAAAAAAAAAATTTCACATACACATCCTTAAACGCACAAACATTTTCATATGACACTCCAGAGCACGGCCTAACTGGCATTCCTGAATACTCAGAGAAGGAGAGAAAAAAAAACACCAAAAAAACCCCCACCGCACACCACCTTAGGGCTTTCTTGTGAATTAACTATACTGAAGTATAATTAGTGCTACTTTTTTTTTTGAAGTCTAAACAGTAGATGCAAATAGAGATGCCACACGTGTAAAGGTAAATCTTGTGTGCCAGACATGCAGTTTGCACCCTTCGACCACACCATCTATGAATCATCTTGCAATATCTTTTGTACTACATCACTAGCCTTGATGTTCTAAAACAGTGTTTCTCAACCCAGTCCTCAGGGGTCACACTGGACCACATTCTTTGCACTTTTTTGTTTTAAACCAAGCCCTTAAGAACAGTGACTACCTGCTGTAGTGCCATTAGCCATGTTAGAGCAAAAACATGGAGAGGGGTAAGAAACATTTCTAGATTATTATTATTCTTATTCAGTGGTTTTTAACTTACAAAACCCTTCACCAATATTCCAAAATCCAATATTCCAAACATCAGATTGAACTTCTGATCAGAAGTTCAATCACAAAAACTTCAATGGGATTTTTCCACAACCATACAATGGAAATTTCAAAACTATAAATATGTAATAGTTTAAAGAAAAGCAAAAAAAAAAAAAAAAAAAAAATTAATTAGAGAGCGTATTGCCATATTAAACAGATTTCCACAGTGGGCACTCAAGTACTCCAAATGATAATGTTGAAATAGCAGAATCAAAATATATGCTTTACACTTAAAATACTGCTCTGTAAGTTCATGAGTACAAATTGAGTGTTGTAACAACAAAAACTGCAGCAATACAGCACCAGTACATTTAAAACTCTATGGCCACAGTTGTTAAAAGGTGGTATGAATTTCACACTAAAGTGGAGTATGAATGCTGACCTAGGATCGTTTTTTATCATCTTGCCTAGTGAATGCAATTAGTCAATCCTAAATCAGCATTTGTACTGAAGAGACAGTTCATACTTGTGGGCCCAGGTCACATTATGTGTGCTCCTCAGTTTGGTCCAAAGTGTTCCATCCCTTTTAAAAGTAAAAGCTAAGCTTGTTCATGTTTTGTGGTCTGTAGATCATGGTGGGAAAATGTGCTTAACATCATTGTCACTCATGCGTGTTAAACGCTTTTTGAACAACGAGCAAACTTTTACACTTGCACTCCAGGACACACCTGCCACAAGAACCTGTCGGCAACACACGCACACACGCATTCTCTCAGACACAAAGTAGTTCATACAGTCCATGTTTTCAGGTAAACTGTCCAACGAGTACAGAGTTTGTTTAAGTTCAGGTGAAGCTTAGGAGACCCAGGGTTGGGGGGTGGGGTTGGGTGGGGGTGTCATCCCAGAGGCTCCCCGCACCCTGAACCAAGAGGTGGTGGGTGTGCCCTGGCAAACTGGCAAGTGACTCATCACCTGATCACAGGGGCCATGGGAAGTCAAGTAAGCAGGCACAAGCGGCATTACTGGGGGGCACCCGCAGTGGCTGGCACGGGAGTGCTCAGGTTGTTGGCAGCTGTGAGGATTGGTGAACCCGCCAGGGGGCCGAGGGCCGTGGAAGCTGGGAGTGCAGCTATTCCTGTTCGGACAAAAGGTGTGGGTTACAAACAAAAATGAAGCACTCGACCAAGTTCGCTCACCAACTCTTCATGAGATCAGAGGGAAAGAGGGAAACAGATCTGGAAGTGAGGACTGTGTCTGGGGCATGGCACCTCACCTGTGATCATGCTGGCTGTGCTCACTGCACTGTTAGCTGCTGGCACGTTGGTGGAGCCTACCATCCGAGACTGGTCCGTTACAACAGGATCTGCAAGGACAGCAGACCCAAGAGAAGCAGCTTTACTGAGATGTTCTCCAATACAGAGGAGGTTTTAATAGGCATAAAACTATAATGCTTGATTTAGCATACAACTTTAAATTTGCAACAATTTCGAAAAACTCAAATTTAGCAAGCAATTCAAACATTTTAGCTAAATGAATAAATTCATTTAAATGAGAATTTAAATGATTGCCAAAACTAATGGCTGCACCAGAACTAACTGCAACTTTATTAAAAAAAAACCCCCAAAAAAACAACCACCTTTCATATTGTGCGGTTTAGCTAATATGGCCTGGCATATCCACTAACTCAAAACATGACCAAGAGTTTACTGTTAAAATACTGCCATTTTCAGAGGACAAGAAACTAGTCTAATAGTTACAGCAGTACCTGATTTGGGATTTCACAGAATGCAGTGAACTAATTTACCTCAGTAGAACTAAGCAAGCACAATAAGAGATTGTGGAGCATAATCAAAGAGGTACACTTAGCTGTCAAATGTACTCTTCAGACAGCAGGTTTCAAAGTATTTTGGAGTAATCAATTCAATATAAAGAATATATCGAGAAGGAATGTATGCCGTCTTTCATAATTCTTAGAAAGAAAGAAAATCGGAACTGGCCAAAATCAGAATCAGTCAGTCATTCATTCAAATGTTAAAAAAATTGAAAATTAGATTTGGCCAAGAAAAAGGCATTCCTCCACCCAAAACAAATGCTTTCCTAAATTGTAATAACTAAAACAAGATTTATCTTTATTTTTGGCTGTTAATCTGAGTATTAAGTTTACACAAGTTTAAAATGCAGCCGAATCATTATATATACACACACAAAAGGAGCAATGGAACAAGTTCTCTCTCGTACTCTCATTGGCTGCTGCTCATTGCTGCTCTTATTACTTGTCTCACAGGTACACAGACACACACAGATTTTATAAGACCCATTACCAAAAACATTCAAAAACATGTTTTAAAATGTTGTATCTGACAGTTTGCAGAGTGGGAAAATTTCATCACTGAACTGCTCACTTTATATGATTGAGGTGGCATATTTCACCAAACTCTCATAGAGAACATATCTACAATTAATGTCTGATAATTGTAAAGGCAAAAACGAGCCCATAACTAAAGTGTGCTTGACACACATCTCCTTTGAGATTACCAAGATTACATGGAAGTCCCAGCTACCGCACAATAAAACTGCACTCACAGAAGTAAGGGTGTTCCATGGCCTCTCGTGCAGTTAGCCTGGCCTGATGGTCGTACCGCAGCAGCTTGTCCAGGAAATCCAGGGCCTCAGGACTCACCAAGTGCTGGTTCTCACTGTGGACAAAGCGTTCCCATCGCTTGCGAGAATGCCTGGAGTGAAGGATGGAGGCAAGGAAGGCTGAAAAATCTTCAAGCACAACACCTTCCATGTTTCCACGGCCTCAAACACAAGAGGTCTTCAAACAAGTCAACACTCTTTAGTTCAAAAACTGTCTTTAACTGTTCTCTTCCTTCCTTCTGACACTTCAGAAGAGCACCAACCTTCCGAGGATGTCGTTGAAGCGGGGTTCAAGTTCTATGTTGTATTTGTCAATGTAATCATAGAGGTCTTCAGTTCCAAGGACTTTGGCTATTCTTACCAGCTACAAAGAGATAAGAACCAAGTGGTATTTATCAGATATTTTTTTTTAAATTGAGCATGTATTCACACTAAAATGTCTACCATAATGCAGGCTAGCAAGAAGACATTTTTTCCCCATCTATTTGGTGCTAGGACTTCCAAGATATTTCAGATATATACCTGATCATAGTTATCATGTCCATGGAAGAAGGGCTCCTTCCTGAAGATCATGCTGGCCAGCATGCAACCAAGACTCCACATGTCAAGACTGTAGTCATACATCTGAAATATATAAATGCAATACATGACATTTTTGCAATGTAAAAAGCATGAAGATTATGTCCCAGATTTAATTTCTTTGGTGGTGGTGCTATAGGCAATGTACAGAATTCAGAAGGCTGACCTGATAGTCCACAAGGAGCTCTGGTCCTTTGAAGTAGCGAGAAGCAACTCTGACATTGTATTCCTGCCCTGGATGGTAGAACTCAGCCAGACCCCAGTCAATAAGACGCAACTAGGAATAGTGAATATAGTAAAAACAAGAACTGTGAAAGGTGCATGTTGTAAAATTACTAAAATATGTAATGACAAACATGTCTTCTTATAATACACTATTACCTTCCTGTGTTCATGGTCAATCATGACATTATGTGGTTTCACGTCCCTGTGCATAATGCCCATACTATGGCAGTAATCAAGAGCCTATGAAATAGCAATAACAAGTACGAGACCAATTTAAAATTAAGTTGAATTAGAGAGTATTCTGAAAGTGTCAAAGTCAAAATGACAAATCATTCGTTTTCACCTTTAGGATCTCATACATGTAGAACCGAATGTCATAGTCTGTCAGTGTCTGATACAATTGCTGAGGAGAGAAAAAGATAAATAAATCATGCCATACAATAAAATGGGAGGGTAAGGACTTTTACATTATCGGGGTACAGGAACAGAATTTCTCTAAAACCATTTATTTTATCCCCAATTTGGTCCAATCAGAGCACTGAATGTTCTCCCATGTTGCACTACAAAAACCACAGTATAACTACATGCTCAGAGGGTAATGACCTCATGTGTCCAGGCAAGAACAACTAAATGGAATTACTGGCTGTCCAAGACTGAAGAACACAGTTACAAGAAAAACGGCAAAAAAACCTGAAGCCTTTATCACGCGCACCTTCTAAGTTAATAGAATTTAATTTAAAAGAAGAACATCAATAAAATGTAAAGACATGTTTTGTGAGCATACCTTAAAGTCTGTGTTGTTTACATGTTCAAAAACCAAGGCAGGTGTTCGGGACTGCAGAACATGACAATTATTTAATCAGCAATTGTTAGCCGTTTAAAAGACATTTAATATGAGGAAATACATTTGATTTTTTTTTTATTATGAACATCATAGACATCACAAATCTGATCCACACTTAATAGCTCTCAGGATCTACTAATATTAACTCAATATGCTTCAAATGACCAAAGGCTTCCTTACTGCATAAATAAAACCCGTACTCACCACTGGATCTTTGACAATATCTATAAGGGAGATGATGTTAGGGCCCCCACGCAGGTTCTCAAGAATCTTTATCTCACGCTTTATTTTCTTCTTCTTCACAGGCTGATGGAGATAATTCATAACATTTGCAAACTCCTCATGCCTTTTTTTGCACATTATAACAAACTGGATCATGCTGGACATACCTTGAGTATTTTTACCACAACTTTCTCATTGTTTGTTATGTTGATTGCCTCAAACACCTCACTGTACTTTCCTCGCCCCAGTTTGCGGACCAGTTGGAAATCATCTTGGTTTCTATAAAACAAATTTACTGATAAGAATTTTAGCCACAAACAACCCCAATCTGAAAGAAAATCTCAAACTGTGTGCCATTTTAAAAAAAAGCACCTTAGTAATAAATACATCCCCAAGAGCCATCTTGTAAAGAAACTATTTGACCTAAAATTATCTGGGTAACGTACCCCCACTCAACAACATGGGACTCATAATCCCAGTACTCTCTGGGACGGTGCGTGTTCACTTCTGTGTAAACGCGGGCCCGACTCGGCACAGGTCCTGACATGTCCGACAGCTTGGCAGAGGTGAGTAGGGTTTATTGCCACGAAGAGGAAACAATACAGCACACCGGCAGCGGGCCACAGACTGAGGTGGCACCTCTGAACAACTGTAGGAATGGAAACAGCAGTACTACTCAGTTTACTGTTAACAGTGCTCTTGTGAAACAGTTAAGCCACACTCATTTGAGGACATTGGGCACCAGATGTAGGATTTATTATATATAAAAAAATATATAGATTAATATGCATCAAGTGAAGTAAAACTATTTATTGCTAAACTGTCAATGTTCTTATTGCTCATCATACACTAAAAGACTAAAGTTTGACAACCTTTCACATATAAAGACAATGTGTCATTATCGACAGACTGATTTTGCAAAGACTGGGCATATTGCAGGGTCACTATTTGCAAGAATGCAACTAGATTTCTTTTGAGATCATTTCCCATCATGCTGCTGTTGGAAATTTACAGGAAGAAAAACTGTTGAACAATGGAGCAAAAACAGAAGCAGCTTTTGGCCACAAATGCCCTTGTGTGCAGTGGATTGGTCGTGCCTCCCCAGAGTCTCCTCCATGTCTCAGGTATCATCTACCCACATGGGTTGTTCTTGTACCCACTTTTGCTGCTTCCTGTTTGGTGCCAGAAGGAGCTCACCAAATGGTTGTTAATATCCATGTTACTATGTGCCCGAGCTAAGACTTAAAACTTATGGCAATTTTAAACATGGTTGATTTTAACCGAAAAAGACAAGAAAAGGATAGAATCAAGATAAGAAAAAGACATACTTAAGGCAGCTCTCCTGATCACCTTACACCAAACAATCAAGATGAAGGAATAAAACCATGAGTTTTGCTAGACTTGTGGCATGACCTCAACATTGAAAATTTCTCTAACAGTGAAATCAAATTGGAAAGTCAGTAGGTATGAAGCCGATTTAGATTCATAAAAACCATTCTTAAACAAAAGTGAGCATTTTGTCTTCATTTATAGTTTCAGACTGAATTCCCTGCCCATTATCCCGTGTGTTTGGCAATATTTATTCACCAGGATCAACTACGAAAAGCATCAAAAAGCCTACAGTGCAGATATCTGATCTTTTAATGCTGTTACATCAATTCAAACCTTAAATCTTGATACCTCACACGATGTATGCACACCCACCCAACTGATTGAGAGAGAGAGAGCGATTGTGGAGGGAAAGTCTTTCCATGTTAAATCTGAAACTGCGAAACCAAAATCTAGGATGCAGCCAACTTCCTTTTAGTAACCCAAGATCACTTACTCCATTTGCTATGTAGTATCTTATAAAGTTAAGTGCTGGTTGCATTTAACTGAAAGGCACAACAAATTTTAAACAGGCTCCACAACAAAACTTAAGCATGACGAATTGAAGATTCCACACAATCTGTTACATCTAAGAACGTCACTACGAAGTGGCAGGGACATTTCAGTAAGAAGATTCCAGCCGCTTAGGAAAGGACGCATATATGATTTATTCTTAAACTATTAAAATCAAATGTATTCAAGAAGAGCATTCTATGATTCCAACTGTGGTTGGTTAAAGTTTCACGTAGTACCCTTGCCAAATCTCAAGTAAAAGAAATAGCAGTTTCTTGTATTAACATAGTTTTATCCAACACGCTTGTCCTGTGGCTTAAATATTGTATCGGTCACTGCATGCCAGTGTGACGTGAAAGGGTCTATATTTTGGTGAAATCCGAACAAACGAATGTATTACACTATGCTACGAAAGATACATTACGTTTAAGCCATTCAGTTCGGTAGCGAGTTACCTAGCTAGCTATTTTTCTTAGACAATCCTGCTCCTGCACATTCCCTACCATCAGATCAGCTAGCTATGTCACGCAAAAGATAAAACTAAAAAAACAAGAGTTATTCACCGAGGCTTGGAAAATATAGCGTTAGGCAGGTTTAGGCCATGCAGTACATTAACTTACGTTGGCTAATGCCAACTATCTATCTAAAAGCCATCTGAGTAGCACGTTATGCATTTTTTTTCTACATACGGTACACACATAGCTAGTTATATACCTAGCAAACTAACTGTTTGACGATATAGGTCGTACAACTCCGTTTAAAATTTCTATGATAATCTGTAGGAGAGTCAGGTCAGGGAGCTAGGGGTAAGGATCGAAGCCTAAGAGTGCTATGGTTTCTGCCAACACTAGCCAGCTAAGCTACGATAGCTAGCAGTTTTGTAGAGCAGAAGTTAACCGGCATCTTGTTACTAGTTATGGAAGACTGACCAAAGTCCCGACTAACGTTACTGCTGTTAACCGTATGAACAGAGCATAAAGTAGGCTGGCTACCTGTCTAGCTAACCGCTTATTAGCTCTCGAACTATTACATAAATGGACCTAGGTTAGCTAGTTATTGGTGCCTGTTAGTTAATCACCATTAGCCAAGTTACCTTGCTAACACTCAAAGAAAATAACTTGTTGACTGGTTTAAAAAGGAAATTGGTTCGAAACACTGGCAGCCAGTTTCCCATGAATGGAAATGTCATGCAGACATCGAGGAAATGCCATCTAGATAGCTAACTAATATGCTCTGCATGCACAGCTAGCTAGTCAGCTCAAGTGCCTAGCAAGCTAACAATTGCTGCCTTATATTGGCGGGTAGCCATCCACGCTACTTCGCCGCTGCTATCAAACTCTTGCTCTGATTTAGCTAGCTAGTTAGCCGCATAGCTTAGCCGTCAGTAGTAATCGCCTTTAGAGAAGTTTCACAGAAGATGCCTTGCCGTATTCAGAAGTGCTTTTACCTTTTAGATGAAACTAGCTGGTGGGGAATCTTCTTCGCCGGCGTGGTGTCAGTTTCTTTCTTTTCTAAGATATGATAACGAATATTTTTGCTGTCTCAGAGACAATATGGCACACAAGGCAGACTGTGTTCAGCTGATGAGAGTCCGTAGTGCAAAATTGTACTAGCTAAGGTCTGCGCATGCGCGAGCAATGTAAGCGAGAAATTGCAATTGCATCCTTTCACGTTGGTTTCAAACAAAATTCTTCACTTTCGGGTTATCTTTTTAAAAATGTAATTCCCATAAAAGTTTAGATCCGAAGCATGCTTTATTAACACTACCACTGCATATATATATATATATATATATATATATATATATATATATAAACAAAGAACTTCTGTATTCATATCTGATAAAACTGGCTTTGTTTCACCGTAAGCATGTTCCGAACGATATGCTGAAACATGCTGGAATCAAAGGACGTTCAGCATTTAGTCACTCATTAAGAGAAATCTTATAACAATTATACTAAATATAGGAAATTACGTTAAACTAAAACGCTAATGAACTAGAAATGTTGTGCTATTATTTACAAGGCATGGGGCATGCTGTTATAACTTTCACTTTGAATAATTAATTTATCATTAATCTATACATTTTAATGACCTATAGGCCTGGGAGCTGCAACCTGCAAAACTGTAATGGGAAAAGTTGACTACTACTATAAAATATCAGACTATACAATAAATTGCTAAAACAAAGTAAATTACCCACCAGTGTGAACTCATAATAAGCGTATTTTGAAATGAATACATACAAAAGAAGATACTAAAAGCTGACCAAGCTAACTCATTGGCCATGTGCAGCAGCATGTCAATAAGGCACACTGCACGTCTTCAGTCATAACATGAAGAATTACTAGGGAAAGTAGTCATACAATCGTTCATGATGATGAGGCATCACAAAAACATCCCACCTAGCAATTAAAATGCTTGCATCCCTTCCCATCTGATGTATAATAAAGGTAAACAGGGGAGAAGACAACTAATGAACCTGTTGCCACAGCCCAGTTCATCTTAAAGTATAATATTGTTTTTTACAGACAGCAAGACTAGAAAATTGCTGTTTCATAAAGCATTATCATAAATAGCTAAACAATCCCAATCAAAAATACCCAAAGAGGACTGCCAAGAGTTGCTAAATATCCATCCCTTCCAACATCAATTTTAATCTCCATAACAGATGATAAATGTAAACATTTTCATAACCTAATGGCCCTGAATACAATAATTAAGTTAATTCTGTGACCAAATCCATACAGGAACGAGGAGCTGCCAGTAGCTTTAACTTTAAAATGGTGTTTATAAAGGAAAACATTAAATCAAAAATTATCAGTGGCAACCTTCTACACCCAACATGCATTGCCTAATTTTAATTGTAACAAAAATTGGTGGCACTGAGCATTTGAAGAACACAGAACAGAGACTTACACTTAATATCATTTATGTTATTTTTACAATCTGCATGTATAACAAATAAAGACTTAAAAAAGATTAGTAAGATGTACAGTATTTTGTATTGTAATGTCTGGTCTGCATGGTGGCCTGGGCACACCGGTGCATCCACATTTTCTGTGCAATGGGAGCACCCGGCAGCGGAGTGCTCATTGGCAGCTGCAGCGAAGGAACAAGGACATGGCATTTAAGAGAAAGGGCTGATAAAGTCTGAAAAGTCTTGGAAAAGAACAGGAATAATCTGCAAATGTGTTTGCGTGTGTGTGTGTGTGCGTGTGTGTGTGTGTGTGTGTGTGTGTGTACGCGCGTGCGTTTTGAATAGAGAATTTAGAGGTGAAAGGGAGATGAAGGAGTAGCCTCTGTGCTCAGTTGCTATAGATTTGTCCCTCGGGAGGCTGGGGCAGTTTCATGTTCTCCTTGCACATCATGAGTCGCCGGAGCTCCTGCAGGACTACACGGATGCTGTAGGAATTCTGCCACTTTGCCAGGGAGGACACTGCCCGCATGTCAACCTAAGAGAATCCAACAGTCACCAGGAGTGAGGTATTACATGGAGTCATAGCTAACAGGGGCTATCAGCTTTCTCTGGTACTTGCCAAAAACAATGAAAACATTTCAGTGACACAAATGACGAACAAGGAGGTGACTTCGTGCTTAATTTAAATGTTTACTCCAATACAAGTGTATAAAAGTCCTGTTTTAAATGTATTGTGTCTACAGTGAATGCCCTCTGTCAACATGGCTCCAATGGACACAATGATTTGCTCAGTATGAAAACAATGTAAATTATGCGTCATTGCCCTCATTACAACACATCTGAGGCAGAGGCCAATGGGCAAAATGAAGGCAAAATGGGAGGTTCATGGGGTAATTCAGACTGGTCAATGAGAAAGCACTTACCAAAATTACAAAAACAGAATAGCAGAGGCAAGTTTTCAGACCTCTACTAGACACTACTCTTGACAAAACCCTATGGCCACAAGACATTTCATCTTTAATTGTTTTGTGAATCCTTTCTTTCAGTCATTACTTTAGCAGTTACTATGCATTATATGATAGAGATAAAAGCTGACTATTGTATGTCTCATTATACACAGTCTCATGCTGCAAATCGGCTTCTGACATTAAAACATGCACATCTTCGTAGAACCTGCCATCTCTGTAGCGTTGAAAGTTAAAGGCAAATTGTCTCTGAAAACACATTTTCTCCATATTCCAGAGTTCTAACAATATACCTCCTCATTTACTTCCATAGGGCATACACCTAGATGGTAAAATAAAAACAGCAAGAGCCAAAATAAATGTTTATGGGTATTCATACACTGCTTATGCATTTTAATAATAATGCAATACTTACCACACCATTTGAGTTATGCACACCGTTTAAGTTGATCTTGGTCACAAATCGGACAAAAGGAGGAGTCTCTGGGTACTTCGGTCCACATTCCACCCTCAGGCTGTACATCCTGTTCTCATAGATTGTCTGGACATGTATGCAAGAAAAGGTTAATGAAATATGAAAATACTCATAAAAAGGACCCATTAACATAAAATGTGTCAGACAGAACAGAAGCAGCAGTTACCCATGCTTAAAATTAGATGGCCTTATGAAGATATCAAATACTGTTAAAAAGGTCAAGTCATGAACCTGTGTTAACTGACTTCAATCCATAATCAGATGTTAAGATATTCATATACTGAAATAAAAAATATTTCAGCAGTTAAAATTTCACAGGATAGAAACACTTTACAGCTTAACGAATTTTGATGCTTAAAACAAAGCATCAAGTGGGGGGCGGGGTGTCAAAGTGCTGCTCAGCATTACTGATTCAGGATCCTGACAACAGTCCCAACTGGCCCTCATGCTGTCAATGTCTGGTCACTGAAGATGCAACAGCATCTCCCCTATCAAGTCATTATTCAACGCATCATCTGGTCAGGCATGTGGACTGTTACATGATACAGTTCAGTGCTTTGCATTCACGTTCCATGGTGCCATCGTGCCTGGCACTGATGCATTACCTAGGAGGTGTACAAAAACAGGCCTTGTTTGCCTACTCAGAATGGCAGCACTATAAACTATACAGTATAACAATTCAATTTAGCTTTTGTAGTCTGAGAGATGGAAGAAATGAATAAAATATCCATCAAGAAAAAAGGAACATTACATTTGAGACAATTTTACAAACTAAACGATGTGTCCTAAAATCATGACAATGTGACAAAAAAAGGAAAAAAAAAACAAGGTGAGATTATTGGCAGGGGTCCAATAAAACTCACCCTTGGAGGTCCAATTATCATGCCTCTCCAGCGTGTGAGTGTCATGTCCTCATCATCCTCTAGACCCCAACTCACCGTTCCATCACCAACACCTTTCTGGCCCTCCTCCAGCTCTTCCAACAGCCGGAAGTTACGAGGGACTTTGACGCCTAAAACAAATGTATGCAGACTGATGGAACCAAGGACCCAGGATTGTGAAATGGACCGCTGACACTTTAAATGATCTGTGTGCCTAATGATGACAGAAATGATGACCATAAAACTTTGAATCTTTGTTGTTGCTGACAGTAAATAAATATAGAGGAAAATGATTATTACTACATTTAATAGCTATTCACAATTCCTCTGATTGGTACAATCTGTATCTACTACCCGCTGAGTGATCATTTTCCAAACTACTAGGATACCAAGTTATTATGCGGTATCTCACGGGGGCAACGGGTCATTAAGATTCCATCGCATTTGCTTAAGATATTTTCCAAACAATTGTTACAATCGTGATCACGTAACGTAGCTGAATGAATAGGATATAACAATAGGCAAACGAACTACAGCTGCAATGTGATGAAAATGAACCACACGCACTGTGCCGGCAACTTCATATCCAGACATGACATTTTTAATTTTATCATCATCATATTAACCAAAACATTGTCACGTTACTGTGATGAATTGACATCAGATACGTTACTTTATAAGTAAATTCAAAATCGATATTTTCCCAGCTGCACAGTAAATATAATTAGGTAGTAGTGCACACCCTGACTATCGTTAATCAGTAGCGTCAAGCTAGACAAAACGGGTTGTAGATAGCTAACCTATGTATCTAGCTAGCTAGACCTGCGTGCTAGACAACTTAACCCGTTAAAGTTCAAAGTAATATCCTTTCGATTAAAATACATTTTATTACAACAATGAAGGTTTCGGTTTGACACTCAATAGGAACTATGTACGTCTCTATTACCTTGATTATTTAGGAGCCCGCAAAACTAACGGAAAGCATGCATGCAGCTAGGGTTAGCCAAGCTAGCGATACTGTTACCAAGAATGTCCCAGCTCGTTTTGCAGGTTGAGTTGGCGTCTCCGTATCATGACGCTGCAATTGAATAAGTTAGCTAGCTAATTAGCACGTTAGCCAGTTGACCGGGAAAGCGCCAAGAACGCAAAACGCAACGCTTGCTCCAACTACAGTCAAGGGACATATGTTTTAATTGAAACAGTCACAAAAGGTTAGCTAAGAGAAACAGTTTGATTTGTCTTAGGTTAAGTGCCTTGCTATCGCTAATAACATACCCGGCAGAGTAAGCTCAAGCTCAGAAATGAATGCTAGCTAGCTAGCTAGCTAGCTAGCTAACTAATATGATACAATCACGATTCTGCGCAACTTGAAAATGCATTTATTCGCAGCTTATACAAAGAGTTCATTAAAGCAACATATCTGCATATCTGTATCGTCAGCTTTGTATTTTAGGACAAGATTAAGCGAACATTACATGAGTGACACATTTCGAAATTAATTTACCTGATCCGGCGGCCACCGCCATCTTGTCGTTGAGCAGCGGGAACGCGCACGTTCCCTACAATTCGTTTACAGACGCCAGAGGTGCTGCCACAGGTGATGCTGTTGAATCCATTCCGTGTTTGCTTTGCTGTTTGTGAACATCCATTTGGAATTTGATGAGGACGGCATTGAACAGCCCCCAGAGATTATTTACATCGCTCTTGAACACTAGAATGCATACATTAAAACTGTAGAGTATGCATGCATTTTAGGCCTGCTTTATGCTCATATTGAACTTCTTAATTGCCACATTCGGATGTATTTCAATCTTTGAAAGCTTTTAAATTTCAAACTTTTCTAGTTTAATAGTCACCATCTTGTTTTTCTTAGATGGGTTTCCAATTCTGGCTCCACTTACGGTTTCTTCCTCAAGCCAACAGGTTCTCTTTGCTACCTGCAGCCATGACGTCATCATCTGGTGCATGGACTTTGATTCCCGTCGGTTTGCTTGGTGACAGTGTCTGAAAAATAGAGGTTAAGCCAACAGATACAGCATAATTTAAATTCATTTACACGTTTTCATGGGTTCAGTTTTTTATTTTATTCTGTTATTGCCATCAGTTGTGCTGAAGTGGCAACGCTGAAATCTTTTTTCAATTGTGGAACACAGAAGCTCATTCTATGGAACGGGAAGTGGGGGTAGTTGGATTAAGCACACACAAGTGTGATCTTTCAAAACAGATCTACTGACTCAGAGAGATGTAAGTGGCACAATAAAGTTTACTTGCATTGTTGTATAGCAAGGCCACAATTAGCCAAATATTTTAATGTGAACACCTGCCTTTCTTAAAACATTCAGTTTACACATGTACAAACACAAATAGCCTACACTACCTTTGTAAAGCCACTCCCATGGAAGCAAAAGGCATTAAATTGTTTTGATACATTTATTTCTCTCTCTCTCTCCCTCATCCACTCTTATTAGTTTTTGAATTTATCTGAGACTTTTTTCTGCCATGGCCTCATGTCATACCCTGTCTATAAACTGCTCTACTTATTATCAAGTGAACATTTTCTTCTAGTGATTTAATGTGCAAAAATATTAATCGAAAAAAATGATAGTGAGGCATCTATGGAACTTCTAAACTTAAACGTATAGCGCAACATACTTGCTGTACGTATTTTATAAAAAAAAACTCTGCCACAATATTAGTATTCTTTTAAGGTACATAAACACCAAACTGATTTGAGGTTTTAACTAATATGTTTGAGTGTTTTGATGGGATTGTTAAAGGATTCAAGGCATATTTTGTTCATGCAAGTCTGTCTACATAAGCCTGCACATTCTGACATCACAACTCCAGTAATTCTTCACTGGACAGTAATTGTGAGTCATGCAAGACTCAGTTCTAGAATAGGGAAGTTGGAAAATGTGCCAAGCAAGACTTAGTTTTGGAATGGTGAATTGTGTCAAAATGTGGTTGTATTTTGACAGGTGAACGGTTGCGCTCACATACTGTACCTGCACATGCCACAGGAATGTGCAAGGTTTCATGGTGAAGTAGCTGCAAGATTTATTTAAGTGATTATGACTGCCAATTGTAAAAAAAATCTCAACCATCAATGGCATTTTTAAAAGACCCTTTCAAATTACCCCACTAAATTTAAATGAAAACTGGTCAAACACATAGATCTATATTACAAAATGGCCTTGAGTTATTATTTATTGCACATCCACTGATAATGACATACAATTGAACAAGACCCATTTGAACAAACCGATTTGGGGGGGGGAAAAAATACAAAAATTATTTCTTTTCTTACAACTTGGAGGTTAATAATAAAAAATTCAGGCATGGTAGGCCAGTATGCATAGGCTTTGAGAAACACTCATATTTACCATCTTACCAAATATGATTTCAACAACTCAAAAACAACTTAAGTAGTTTTTAAGTAACTGCACAGACACAATGACAGCTAAATGCTTCATGCAGATCTGGAGCAGAAACAACTTGGAGAGCTGATAGTATAAAACATACAATTTCAACCAAAAACATCTGATGCAAACATTGCTTTGCCACACAAAAGCTTCCAATGCTTTGTTCCTCCCTGATCTCAGATTTTACAGAAAGAGGCAATTGACAATTTAATGATCTTTTCACATTCAGCATCTCCATCACTGAATCAGTGAAAAGAAGAAGAGGTACTACGTTATCCATGTTGGCCTCCTGTTATAAGCAAGAAAAGCAACAATACATTACACGGTGAATTAAAAAAAGAACCAAGTTATGTTGCTCCCTTCAAAACCAGGTGAATGATAAATAGTTAATTTAGATGATGATACCTGAGAACAATAAAATAAATTAATGTATGGCATGGATAATGAGTAAAGAAGAAAAGGTATTTTTGCTCTTCCACAGAAAAAAAATGGAAGTGAACATTATGAATGTGGGATTTGTATATAGTTAGGGTTTCCAAACCAGACCTTGACAGTTTAAATCTATGGTCTTATGTCTCTATGGCCAAGTTGAAATGCCTCATGTCATTATTGCTATAGTTTTTTAATTGAAGTTGTTAGTTTATCATAGATACAACATGGATGCTGTCAAAATTGGGAAATGCTGAGGAATAAAACATAAATACGAACACATAATGTGAAGAAAATTGTGAGCAAGAGATTTAGTTTGGTTTGGCTACAATTAATTACAGCTAACCAAATGTGGCAATTATTAAAAATATCTCAGCTTTGACCAAAGGGATAAATGCAATAAACATCATAACCAACAAAAAAAGTCATAAAACAGAACTGCAACAAACATCATAACCAACAAAATGATTTCTTAAAAAGTAAAAATGCTCCTGCCTAAATTTCACATTGCATCACTATAATCAATAATGATTACAGGATGAGAATATTTATAAAGTAGCTGTTTGTTAGTAATTAGCACAATGTCCACAACATGCACAGTCCTAAAACTAGGTAAGCTAAATGGATACATCAGAAACCTTACACCATTCCATGAGTCAACATTTCACATATGAAAAAAACCTTCACCACACACAAAAGAAAAAAAAAAGCAATAAGTCAAATCTTATTAAACAATACTCATATTAAAATCTTTTTTGACAACTCAAAAAGATAATAAACAGATAATAAACTGCTTGATTAATGATTTTCAAAATTATGAGTAACAGAAATGGCATTATAATACATACTTAAATAGCAGTTAAAGTATATATGGCTTTCTTTAACAATAGGTTTTGTGATCAAGTTCCCCCCCCCCACACACACACACATGTTGTCAGTAGTTTAACTATTAGTTTAAGTCAGTGTGAAAATATGGGCATCATAATAAGAACATTATTATAAGCAATATGGCATTAAATCTTGTAGTTTAAGGGATTTATAAAAAGCTCAAACATGAATAAGTTGAATACATATTCTGTAAGGACCTCATAATACACTTGCTAGGTTAGTTTCCAGCATAATATGTCTTAAATCATACCAAATGTTTTTAGCTCACTTAGTAATTTGTTTTATGTAAAAACAATACAAAATTTTACCTTTTAAGGATTTGTATGAGAATGATTATTAGTGCACATACATATGCCAATTAGTACATAGTAACACTGTGGTAAAAATGTGCACACAGATGGAATAAAAAGCTAGCCCTATTAGCGTTTTTGCTCAGCTGAAATGATAGTCCCCGCCCCTCCAAATTTATTTACATTTTTTTTTAACCAAAAAGTCAGATTAGATTTACATCTATCAAAATAAACAAACTTTTTTTGCGAGGGAATTTCATCCACTATACCATCATTATATCATTTCATTAATATTGTACTCTATGAATAAAAAAATTCTTCTGGACTGGAGGGTGAAAAAAACCCACTCAGGCTGCCTTGCATTTTCAAAATACACAACCTTGTCAGAGGTAACCCTTCTTTAAGACTCCACAGCCTACGAATTCCAGGCAACATCTTTTACTACTCATTGTTTACCACACTGTTCTAGACTGACATCCATGCAGTTCTGCTTTCTAATATAATTAGAAGAAATTCCAACAGTATCCCAAAATACATATGAAGAAATGTATAATCCCTTGGGAGGAAATTAGGATTCATTTCCTGAAAGAAAAAAACAAAAAACAAAACAAAAACACACTTCTGAAACTCCTACTTAATAACCACACATTGCAGAGTGCTTTATATGACCTGTTTTACTATTTTCGTTTCATGCTTATAACAAAAATATCAGCCATACAAGTCATTTTCAAAGGGTCGATCTTTAATCTGTGTCAAAATATAGTAGCTTGCGGTCCTATTTAAATACTTTTAAAAGTGTTTAGTATGACAAAGCCAATTTTATGGTCTGCACTTTAATGTGTGATGAAGCCACAACATGTAGTAAGGCATATTAAGTATAGTACAAAATAACTATGCATTTGTTTTAACACTCATTAGCAACCGAACTGAACGTAATTATCTTCTGTAAACATAAACAATGTCTGGAGTTTGAATTCCATTACAGAGCCTCCTGTATATATCTCAAATTTGTCATAGGAAATATCTGTATTTGTTATAGGAACAAAAATGTCTGTTCTGGGTAAAAATGTACAAAGTTTTAGAAAATTTGATACAAAAAAGATTCTAACATTTATGAACCAAGCAAATTACAAATCTGCAATATTACCCCAAAACTCTGCTGTAACAATCTTATAAGAGCTCATAAACATAAGATTATATGCAACGAAGATTATTTTAAAATAAATACCCTATTACATTGAAAAAAAACCTTTTTCTTTCAGACATCTGATTTTTTTTAAAATAGTGCAACCTAGTACATTTTATTTGTTCATTCAAGAGGGCATCAATAAATCATAGCCAATTTGCTGTGTCCAGGCACACATGCTAGTGTCACGGTTGGTTTTGTGGCTTAATTTTTTTTTAACTGAACACAAAACAAAAAACCTTTTAGGTTTTGTGGTATAAAAAGACCTGCCCCATAATAATAAGTACAACAGCTCTTTCATTTAAAAGTACAATGAAAAAGAGTTACACTGCGTAATACCATAAAATGCAATAAGTGATCACTCCTAGTTCTGGTAGAACTAGGACTGGGTGAAGAAAAAATGGATGGAAAAAAAATTCAAGAAAGGAAAGAGGAAAGTGACAGAGAAGTGGATCGATCCTTTGGCACCTTGGGCATGTGGCAGTACTCTGCTGTGTGAAAAATTAAAGTCGTACCATTTGGCTATCCTCCACCCACCCACACATACACACACTTACATTTCATAAATGATGTAAGGAAGCTTCATGTCCCCCCTTTTCTTCAATACACAAACTTGTGCACAGAGGAACATACCCACACATTTGGAGTTCAGTCCCCCTCAAAACACAAATGCATAATCTTCATACACGATAGAAAGATTTTCTGTGACCCCCCTCGTATTCTAACACAAACCTGTGTGCAGATGCACATACCCACAGTTTCGAGGCCCTTCCACCGATGACACCAGAAATTCCTAGAGGTTTTCCCCAGGCTGGTACTGGGGTTCAGTAGAGGTAAAATAGTCCTCCAGGAAGCCCTGCAGGTACTCGAAGGTTGGTCGCTCCTCAGCCTCCTTACGCCAGCAGCTAAGCATGAGCTCATGCATGGAGCTCGGGCACTCTGCCGGGCATGGCATGCGGTACCCACGCTCCACCTGGTCAAGGACCTCCCTATTCACCATTCCTGGAGGGATTGGAAAAAGATATCTGTGTGATTATGACTGCAAATTAATTTTCAAACAGTGGATTATTACTGCAGGTCTCATAATGGAATACTTCACTCCAAAATAGAATGTATTCCAACTAGGCAATATTCCACTTTATGAAATAAGAATGAGGCATTGGAATATTGGTAAAACTGACATCTTAGCATAGTCATATTCATAGCATATTATAAGATGGATGTCACCTGGTGGAAGTATTCAGTTTCACCAAGAGTCATGCTTTGATAAAAACTTATTTTTTACAAGGTCTTATATAAAGCCTCATATAGTAACCTTGCTATTTCAAACTAGTTCTAATTACTGTTTATTTATCTACATGTTATGAGTTCTGTAAGGAGAAGACTGGACTTTTATTTGACCTGGGTATGGAACTCGCCCTTTGGTGGCCAGCTCAGTGAGTAATATGCCAAAAGACCAGACGTCCGATTTGATCGTGAAGCGGCCATAAAGGGCCGCCTCTGGAGCTGTCCATTTTATGGGAAACTTGGCACCTTGGATAAAGAAGACAGAGTGACACCAGTCATGCTAAACTTGCATATGCAGTTGTTGGGTGAATAAGGGAAAAAATGTAAATGAAAGCAAATAAAGCCTGGATAAAACACAATCATAAAGGGCCAGAATCCAGCACACACCAGACATTTCCCAACCTCAAATATACTTAATTCAGATTATTATCGGATTTATCAATGAGAAAACAAGGAAATCACTGGACTGTTCTGGACTCTGGTTATTCAAGCAGAGCTGGGCACTCCAGGTGTAAAGTACGGCTCAGATTACAATGTTTAACATCTAACTTTTCTGATACTATTTCTTTCCAGACAACCAACTGTTGAGAGTGAAATGGGGCAGACAAATTGGTAAATAAGTTTAGATTTTCCAACATGAATTAATAAAAGGACTTAAACAGCCATTATCAATCAGAAAGCGATTACCAGAACAAATAAATTACAATGTCATAGTGTTGTGACAGTATTGATATTATGCAGTAAACACTTGGATGGTATGGAAAGGCACTCTGAGTCCTTACCCTGTCTGGCAGTGTACTCGTTGTCTTCAATGAGCCTCGCCAGTCCAAAGTCAGCCACCTTGCATACCAGGTTGTTGCCGACAAGAATGTTAGCTGCTCTTAGGTCTCTATGCACATAGTTCATCCTTTCAACATATGCCATGCCAGCAGCAATCTGAAAGAGAGGGAGCGAGCGGGGGAGGGGGGGATCCTGTGACAAAATCCAAATGCAAAGGACATCCTTAACCATGCAGTGCAGAAACCATATGTTCCAAATTCCCTCATAAACATGGTACATATTTTGTGGGTGGGATCTTGTTGCGTTTTCAGTTCTGCTATATTAAGAACTGGCCTGCTAATGAAAGTGATAGTTCTATGATGGACTTTAATCTGATGCACAGCAAGGGTGAAGCTCCCTTAACTGACCAGCTGTAGTGCTTCACTGACACTATATTACATCAGTCATAAAGAATTATTATTAACTGTGGTTTATAGAATAAACCTATAAATTATTTTTTATAAAGACAACTGTAAAATACTGGCAATCATGATTAAAGTGCAATCAAAAACACTCTCTTGTAACACTAATGTTACTATGTTGTACCTGAGAAGCCATATCAACCAACTGTGGAAGTCGCAAATACTTTTGCTTCACCCCTTTAAGGAAGTCAAGCAGGCTACCTGTAGTGGAACATCAGGTATAGATTACTGACTGGACCTAGCACATGCAGCTTACATATACATTAAAATGTTCACTGATAAATCCTGACAGTCATACACAAATCATACAGAAATCATACAGAAGGGCACTTTAATCGTCAGACCTTGACTCATGTATTCTGTAACAATATAAATGGGTTCTTGTGAGACGACAGCATAGAGCTGGACCAGCTTCTCGTGTCGGAGTTTCTTCATGACCTGGGCCTCCTGAAGGAAGGCTTCAGGGGACATGGTCCCTGGTTTCAGTGTCTTGATGGCCACTTGTGTGGTCTCATTCCAGGTACCTGGGGGAGCAAAGGAAGAAATTTTCAGAGAATTCACTGGTCAACTCACGTTTTCCCAATTCTCACTTACCAGGTATTTTTAACTATAGGGAATGAAATTAATGCATTTCTCTGCTTTTATAAGTGTGCTGTTCATGTGATAGAATACTAACATAAAAAGTATTAACATGTTAGAATTAGTGGTATTATCAACACTAGAGTGCTGGACTGTGTACAGTGGTCAGGTAAGCACTTAGAGGGAATGTCAGCTTTTTTGAATTATAATGGGACACACTGTGTATCAAAAACTTACAATGTAACTCCTCTGAATCTGTAACCACCTGTGATGGAAATCATTTCATACATGAATTTCACCAATGTGTACATGTGAACCTTGCAGATGCTCAACAGTTAAGGGAGGCAAGGATGCAGTAAGCTAGCT